>NC_090438.1:346134938-346437969 GCF_031143425.1 Pleurodeles waltl
TCCTTAAAACATGGTAGCATTGGCTTATCCCTAATTGACATAATCAGTTTACTTATACATCCCTAGTAAAGAGGTAGTACATGAGGCCTGTAAATGAAATGCTACAAGTGGGCCTGCAGCACCTATTGTGCCATCCATTTAAGCATCTCTTTAAACATCTCATGCCTGACATTTCAGCCTGTGTGTGCAGTTTTTAAACTGCCATTTTGGTCCTGCAAAATAAACCTTTTGCTAGTCCCAAACCTTCCTTTTTATTACATGTCACCAATAGGATAGGACTGGAACATCCCAGAGGGCAGGGTGTAGTGTATTTTCTAAAAGGAGTGCATACACATTTAAGTTGTATATGAACTGTTAGTGAAAACGATTACATTCATTTTTCACTACTGCAAGGTCTCATAGGATAACGGGGTTACCATATTACATTCCAAATGGGACCAGGTAACCAGTTCTTGCAATTGTAATGAAAAACACTAAGTTAAGGTGAAGTCAGAAGTTAGTCTGGAGATAGAGCAGGGAAGGCAGGGTGACTATGGGCTTCAAAGGGAATTTCTAGAAGCTGCTGCCACCTTCCAGAGGTAGGGCAGCTGGGTATAAATAACGGACCTTGGACACCAAATCTTTAGTACCCTTCTGGAGTCATGTATACTCTGCCAGGAAGGATTGCTGTGCTGCTCAAAGGACTGATACTGTGCTGGACAGCTACTCTGAAGACCTGCTACCCTGCTGCGATGAGTGCTGCAGTCTTGCCTGGGTAAGGAGAGCTGCCCCTGCATCTGTTGAACCCAGTACATCAAAGTGACTCCAAGCTCTAGTTGGATGGCCTCTTGACTTGAGGCTCTGGGACAGAAGGCTCCAATAACCTTAAAACCAGCACCTGGACTCTGTCATCTGTGAGTCTACCCTGCCCAAGTGGTGACACCCCTGTCCTGGACCCTTGAACGAGGGCCTAAGATGCTCTGCCATCTGCTGTGGATCTAGCAGAACTGATACATCGCCTCTGCTGTGCAACACAACCCTGTGCAGAACTGACAAATTGTTGGTGCTGCATGACTTGGAAGTGACGCAAAGTCTGACATCTAAGCATGTCACCCCATCGAACCACCACTGAGTGACACATTCTCAGTACAGGCCCTCAGATCACTCATTGATGACAGCCTCGATGATAACGCTAGACTCCGCATTGCAGCCTCACTGCTCCTCAGAAAAAATGCATCACCCTGACTGCATGATGCATCCTCAACGCCAGGCTTCGCATTGCAAGCCAGCATCAAGGAGTAGTCTGTATGGCACATCTTCAACATTGATCCTCGCAACCGTCCGCAAATCATGATTTAAGGTACTCTATTCAGCTGGCATTTAACTGGGTACCTGAAGCTGGGCCATGCTACATTGCAGTTGGCCTGAACTTGTGACTTTGCTCATCAAACACAAGGGCATATCTGGGTGTCAATGAATGGTACTTCCCCTCCCCGCCCTCCAAAAGGTCAGTTGGAGGAAATAATAACTTAAGGGTGTGAGAAAACAGGGCTGATTGCAGAGGCCCCCTAACTTTTTGCCCCCATTTTCCCCTTTTGGCTGGTGTTTTCCTGACTCTGATGGTGCCCTGGGTACTGCTACCCGGTCCCAGGGCCTCTGCTCTGTGTAAAATCAGTATGCAAATTAGGCTAATTATAATTGGCTAAGTCAACCTACCTATAATTCCCTAATATATGGTAGGGCATGGAGGTTTAGGGACCACCGCATAGGTACTGCTGAGGTGCCCAGTGTCATTTTAAAGGCAGGCCTGCCTTGCCGGCTGCTTTTAAATTAAAGTTATATGCAAATTCGACTTTGGAATTAAAAGTAGTTCCAAAGTCTTAAACTACCTTATTTGTACATATAAGTCACCCCTAAGGTGTGCCCTATGTGCCCCTATGGCTGGGTGCCTTGTAACCATAAGCAGGGACCTTATAAAAGTAGTTTTATAAGCCCTGGTGAGATAAACACAGCCAAATTAGTTTTTCCCTCATTGTAGTGAATGGCCTTCATAGGCTAGAATGGGGAGACTTTATTTTAAATTTTAAAGTCCCCTTAAGTAATGGATACCAAGAGTTTGGTATCAAATTAATTGTTATAATAAATCCCACAACTTCCAGTTGTTCAGGTAAAGAGTTTTAAACTTTACCTGAAAAGTTGGCAATTTCAGCCCTGCATTGTTTTTGCTGCTGTGCCCTGATTGGCCAGCCTCTGGCAGCCTAGCCAGGCTGCCTTGATGAGGTGTGAAGTGGCCTGGCTTCACACAAAGAGATGTGCCTGTGGGAGGGAATTTCCCCTCAGCAGATGGTGAGGCAGGAAAGGGGAGGGCTGCCAAACTGATCTTCAAAGGCAGAGAAGGACATTTGGAGCACCCCAGCAACACCCCCACATCCTGCAACCCCAGACAACTAGGTGCCCCCTTGATTAGATTAGGAGAGGGCAGTAGAGGGGTGTGTTTATGATTTTTAGCCACACCAGTGGGTGGTCTCAGCCAGATGTAACCTCCAAAAATCAGATTCAGCCATGATGGATTTTTGAAGAATGTTGCCTCCTGGGATTGATTTTTGCCACACTTCCCAGGAAGTGGTCATCACAGGGGGAAGGAAGGAGCCTGCACCTGATTGGAGATTGGAGGCCCCCCCTGTTTTTCACCCAGGAGCAAGGATAAATCTGGCAGACCTGCACCCACACCTCACATCCCCATCAGATTCCAACAAGGAAGAACCAAAGGAGAAGAAGGACTGCCCTGCTGGACCCCTGGCCTGCACCTGGAACCTGCACTCAGAAGGACTGCACCAGCTGCACACTTGGGCTTCACCACAAGAAGGACTTTGCCTGGCGTCAACTGGTTCAAGGAGGGACTCCCTGTTTGCTACAGGGGAAAAATTGCTAACCAGAGTCCCCTGCACCAACTCCTGAAGAAATCAACCAGCTGACCACTGCCCAGTGGCCAAAAAGGAGTTTGCGCCATGTGCATTCTGGGAGTTGTAGTCCGCATCCCCCCCCCCCCCAAGGATCATCTCAGAGCTTCTGGAACCTTGGGGTGAGCTGTGGACCCCAAAAGAACCTTAAAAGAACATCTGGGAGAAGCCCCAGAAGTTTGGAGTACTTTTGAAAAAAAGCTCCATAGAGGGACCGACCCGCCGCAGCAACTCTAGCCGGCTTGCCTCAAACGCGACCCGGCCTGATTTGCAGGTTCGCCCCGGATGAAAAAAATCTAAAAAAAAAAGACTAAGGTGGTCATTACGACCCTGGCGGATTACTTCCGCCAGGGCCGCGGGACGCGGTGGCACCGCCGACAGGCCGGCGGTGCCCCGCGGGGCATTCTGACCGCGGCGGCTTAGCCGCGGTCAGAGAAGGGAAACCGGCGGTCTCCCGCCGGTTTCCCGCTGCCCCCAAGGAATCCTCCAAACCGGCGCAGCTTGCTGCGCCGGCTTGGGGATTCCGACTCCCCCTCCCGCCATCCAGTTCCTGGCGGTTCTCCCGCCGGGAACCGGATGGCGGGAGGGGGAGTCGCGGGGCCCCTGGGGGTCCCTGCAGTGCCCATGCCAACAGCATGGGCACTGCAGGGGCCCCCGTAAGAGGGCCCCAAAATGTATTTCACTGTCTGCCTTGCAGACAGTGAAATACGCGACGGGTGCAACAGCACCCGTCGCACCTTCCCACTCCGCCGGCTCTATTACGAGCCGGCATCCTCGTGGGAAGGGAGTTTTTCCCTGGGCTGGCGGGCGGTCTTTTGGAGACCGCCCGCCAGCCCAGGGAAAAACTCATAATACCCTCCGTGGTCTTCTGACCGCGGAGCGGTATTATGGAGGGCGGAATTCTGGCGGGCGGCCTCCGCCGCCCGCCGGAATCATAATCAGGCCCTAAGTCCGAAGGTAAAAAGTTGACCGGGACCTCCCAGCCACCAGCGTAGCCGAGGAGGGCTCCAGGGACGTCAGATCAAGATCCAGGTTTACCCCTGTCGAAGGATTTTCACCTTGAAAAAACAACTAAATCCGAAGGTAAAAATCTCCACTGAGGGCTCCCACGACACGTATCTGGAGAAGAGTTCCAGGAGGTCGGATTGGACTGGCAGGTTCGCCCCGCTGAAGAAAATCTTCAGAAAAGAGACTAAGGGGGTCATTCTGACCCTGGCGGTAAAAGGCTCTTACCGCCGGTCAGAAGACCGCCATTCTACCGCCGCGGCCGCGGTAACCCGCCACGGTCATTCTGACCAACAACTGCCAAGCCGCCAAAAACCCGACATCCACGGAAGTCCGCCTCATCAGCGGGCAGCGATAAACTGGAGATGACCAAACCTCCACCGCCACGCCAACACAAACACGCCCATGCCATTACGACCCACCAATCCACGCGGCGGTCTTTCAACCGCGGTATTCCATTGGCGGTACACACCGCCGCGGTCAAAATACACACCCAGGCTCCAAAACCCAGCCACATTGGACAATTTGAAATACACACACCTGATACACATACAAACACCACCCCCACACATCCAAGCAACTATAAAACACACACCCACATCACCCACAAACCCCCACTAGTTGGAAATCGGAGAGAAGGCGAGAGAGAGCGAGCGAGCGAGCACAGCAATCGAAAACCCCAACACACACAGGAACCCAACATCATCAACCACACCACATCTACGCACACATCACCACACACCACCACTCACATCACCACAAACACCACCCCACACCTCATCCACACCACCCCATGGCACCCCAAAGACACCCCAGGTTTTCGGACCAAGAACTCAGGGTCATGGTGGAGGAAATCATAAGGGTAGAGCCCCAGCTCTTCGGCACACAGGTGCAACACACCACAATAGCCAGGAAGGCGGAGCTATGGCAGAGGATTGTCGACAGGGTCAACGCTGTGGGACAGCATCCCAGAAACCGGGAAGACATCAGAAAGCGCTGGAACGACCTACGGGGGAAGGTACGGTCGATGGTCTCCAGACACAACATCGCTGTGCAGAGGACTGGCGGCGGACCACCACCCACCCCTCCCGAATTCACAGCATGGGAGCAAGAGGTCCTTAACATCCTGCATCCTGCGGGCCTCGCTGGAGTAGGCGGAGGAATGGACTCTGGTAAGTCTAATCTCAACTACTTCACCCCCCCAACCACCAGCATGCCAACCCACACCCCCACCCTCACCCCCAACCCCCCAGCACACATCCCCCCTGCCAATGTCTCACCAGCACAACCCACCCAACCCAAAACCAAACCCTGAATGCCAACACAAACCATGGACACCCATCACCTATGCATGACCACTGCACATACCCATCCCCCCCACAAACCACCCTCACAACTCCTGCCACAAGGGGATGCCAGCACTGGGGGACAAGGGCACCCACAATTCGCACACCATGGAACACACAGAAGCAATAACCATACTCTTTCACCCCTGCAGGGCCCGAACGCCAACACACCGGCCAGGAGGGTCCAGATATGTCCATCCCACCCCCAGAACAGGCCCGCAGTGAGGACAGCAGCTCTGTCGACCTGGAACCTGACGACCAGCCCGGACCATCGGGACCTCTGGACAGTCGGTTCCCCACACACAGACACAGGCCACAGCAGACCTAACCCCCTCTGGGAATATCACCACCGCTCCCACCCAGCGGGCCTATGCCTCTGTCTCCAGGACAGGTCAATCAGCGGTGTGTCCGTCACTACAGGGCACCCAGGCTGACCCAACACCCCAACAACAACAGGGACCTGGGGGCAGTGGTAGTGGGCACACCGTCCAGGGGACAGAGGCCCGGGGAAACAGGGCAACTGGGAGGGCTGCAGTGCGACGGGGGGGGGGAGGACAGGCCCAGGGAACTGACTCTCCAAGAGGCCCTCACCACCATCATGGGAGCATACCACCGCTCCCAGGAGACGATGGCGACGGTAATGGCCAGGTTCCAGGAGATCCAGGCACAGCAGGAGGAACGGTACATGGGGTACAGAGAGGAGCTCAGGAACATCGTCCAGGCCCTGAACCTAATAGTCACCACATTGCGGGACCATGTGGCACCCCAAAGGGCCCCTGTCACCAGCCCGGACCAGGAACAGCCTACCACCTCCGCCGGCGCTAGTGGACAGGAGGCCCCCACACAACGACGGGCACCCAGAACCCCACCTCCTGCTGAAGATCAACCACCCCGCAAGAGGAGCCTGAGATCACAAAGGAAGACAGAGTAGGATGCTCAGACCCCCGCCAGCCTAAGATCCCCCCGGATGTCATTCCACTGTCCCACATCGTCACCCTGTCCAACCTTGAACTGCCCCTGCTCCATCCTTTCACAGGTATATGGACAATGCACCTGTGCGACCGAGAACTGGACATGGACATCACTCCACCCCCACCCATCACCGTTTTACTATCATGGACCTATATGTAGCACTTTAAATAAATCACTTATTGCACTTAAAACACTCAGGAGTCTGCTTGTATTCTTAACAAATGTATTACACATAACGGGTCAAAAATGTACAGTTACATTGTGATGACAACATACCAATGTCAATTTGCTTTACTCCATGGCCGAACAAACCAGAAGTCACGCAGTGGGTCATACAGCTCTGAAAAGCCAAGGGAAAGTCACAATTCAGTTGAAAGGAACTGGGGGGAAACACAGAAAGTAGAGATGCAGGAGGCCAGAAGTAAATGTAAAATGACGTGGGGGATTCTTACCTGGGTGCTACTGAAAATACTGTTGTATGACCGTGTCCCTGTTGTCCGTGTCGTCCCCGTCGTCTTCCTCCTCTTCACTCTCCACAGGCTCCACAGCTGCTACAACACCACCATCTGGACCATCCTCCTGCAGAAAAGGCACCTGGCGTCGCAATGCAAGATTGTGAAGCATACAGCAGGCCACGATGATCTGGCACACCTTCTTGGGTGAGTACATTAGGGATCCCCCTGTCATATGCAGGCACCTAAACCTGGCCTTCAGGAGGCCGAAGGTCCTTTCTATGATCCTCCTAGATCGCCCATGGACTTCATTGTACCGTTCCTCTGCCCTGGTCCGGGGATTCCTCACTGGGGTCAGTAGCCACGGCAGCTTGGGGTAACCAGAGTCACCTATTAGCCACACACAGTGTCTCTGTAGCTGTTCCATCACATAGGGGATGCTGCTATTTCGCATAACATACGCGTCATGCACTGACCCCGGGAACTTGGCATTTACATGGGAGATGTACTGGTCAGCCAAACAGACCACCTGGACATTCATCGAATGGTAACTTTTCCTGTTTCTGTACACCTGCTCATCGTCTTTTGGGGGTACTAAGGCCACATGGGTCCCATCAATGGCACCAATGATGTTGGGGATATGTCCAAGGGCATAGAAGTCAGCCTTCACAGTGGCCAAATCACCCTCTTCAGGGAAAATAATGTAGCTCCGCATGTATTTCGTCAGGGCAGACAACACTGGACAAAACCTTAGAAAACATAGGCTGAGACATCCCTGATGACATGGCCACTGTTGTCTGAAAAGACCCACTTGCCAAGAAATGGAGTACTGACAGAACCTGCACCAGAGGGGGAATTCCTGTGGGTTGGCGGATGGGGGACATCAGTGCTGGCTCCAGCTGGGCACACAGTTCATGTATAGTGGCTCGGTCAAGTCGGTAGCGAAGTATTATATGACGTTCCTCCATTGTCGACAGGTCCACCAGCGGTCGATACACGGGAGGATTCATCCTTCTCCTCGCAAGTCCCAGCGGACGGTGCCTAGGAAGGACAACATGGAGCACAGAGTCAAACAACCCACAGGTACGTAACTACAGCTTGCACAGTACACGATTCTCAATGCATTGAATGGCTTGTATGAGTGGGAATGCAAGGCCTAGGCCTGTGTGACGCAGTAGAAATAAGCCATGTGGGCCCTTGAAATGGCGGCTGCCTGACCTGAGAAGTGTGACAGTGGGATGTGAGGTCAATGCGCTGGCGTGACACACCGTGGCGGTAGGCGGTCAAAGACCGCGGCGCAAAGCCGCATTGGTTAACATCAAACCCTATGGGTTTCACGAGCCAATGACTAGCTGCGCCGGCGGTCGCGGAACGCACCGCGGCCGCCATTTTCTATCTGATTAATCACTTGAGACCTGATCATCCACAGGAGAGGACCTATACTGCAAGTGCTGCTGTGACCTCGGTCTGGGAGATACAATGGCTGCTGCGACTGGGGAAAGGGCCCCTGCCTTCACTACAGAAGAGTTGGAGAAACTTGTGGATGGGGTCCTGCCCCAGTATGCGCGACTCTACGGTCCTCCAGACCAACAGGTAAGTACACAGTGTGCACGTTGAATGGGCTATGCCTGGGTTGTGTATGGTGGATGTAAGATGGTGGGGTGGGGGGAGAATGACGAGTGCAAGGCACGACAGATGAGAGCATGTGCCACATGGCAAGGTTGGGGAGGGGGGGCCAATCGCATCTATCGTGCGGAAAATTGATGATATTTCAATTTCCACCCTGTACATGTCAAATAGGTCAGCGCCCATCAGAAGATCGACATTTGGCGTGCCATCGCTAAGGAAGTCCGGAACCTGGGGGTCCACAACAGACGGGGCACCCACTGCCGCAAGAGGTGGGAGGACATCCGCCGCGGGACCAGGAAGACCGCCGAGTCACTGCTGGGGATGGCCTCCCAACCTAGGAGGGGTGCCAGTCGTACCCTGACCCCCCTGATGTCCCGGATCCTGGCGGTGGCCTACCCCGATTTGGATGGGCGCGTGACGACATCACAGCAGACACAAGGGGGTGAGTACCAGCACATTCAGCTATCTTTATGCGCAGTGGAGGTGCCTGGGTGGGGGAGGAGGGCTGTGGGTGACATTAGGCCAGGGCGCTTTCTGTATTGTATTCCTCTCCTTTAGCCATGTCCCTGTGCCCCCGCCCCCCACCTCTGTACGGTGCCAGGTACAGCTAGCCATGGTCCTGCATCACCCATGTGCGCGTTTGTTGTCCCTAGACCTGTTGGCCCAGTCACAAGTACTCAGTAGTGTATCCCGATTGCGCGGCTTAGTGCATGAGGCTCCTGTGTCTGTCCTCTCCGCCAACGGTGTTGACAATGCATATACTCAACCTTATATTATGTCTCCCCCCACCCTTTTCTTTATCTTCTTGTGCATGTGTGCTTCAGCATCATCAGGCGGAGGAGACTTGGCACCGGAGCACGAGGGAGCTGCGACTCACAATACCCCGGTGGGCCATGGCACAGACACCGAGGCCACCAGTGATACGGAGGACGAGGGGAGCTTCACAACGGGGAGCCGTGGTGAAACCAGCGACACCGACACGTCCTCGGAAGAGAGCTCCCTAGCGGTGGTGGCAACATCCGTGCCCCCCGCCTCTACAGGTACAGCCGCCACCCAGCGCACCAGCTCCGCCCTCCCAGCAGCCCCTCAGCCTACGCTTTGTGCCCGCTCGCCCAAGAAGGTGGGCATCTCCTTCGCCCCAGGCACCTCAGCCCCTGCCCCTGTTACCCCTGCTGCCCTCAGTGAGGAGGTCATTGACCTCCTGAGGACCATCATTGTTGGGCAGACTACCCTTTTGAATGCCATCCAGGGGGTAGAGAGGGAGGTGCATCGTAGCAATGCATACCTGGAGGGCATTCAGTCGGGTCAGTCTGCCCATCAACGATCGTTCAATTCTCTGGCCTCAGCACTGACGGCAGCCATTGTCCCTGTTTCCAGCCTCCCTCTTCTAACTGCCTCCTCCCTGTCTCTGTCTCCTGTTCCTCTGCCTATCCCATCCACACCATCAGACCAGCCTGCACACACCTCAACACCCAAGGGCAGCTCATCCAGACATAAGCACCACAGATCACACAAACATTCACCCAAGCAACACCCAGATGCAGACATGCCAACAGCCACTACCACCTCTGTGTCCCCCACCTCCTCGTCTCCCTCCTCCCTCCCTGTGACGTCTACACTCACACCTGCATGCACACCACCAACAGCCAGTACACCCATCACCAGCACACCCTCCAGTACGTGCAGTCACCACCCCCACTGCCGTTTAAACGTCCCCTGTGTCCTCTCCCACTGTGTCTGTCATCCCCTCTTCCAAGACACACAAACGCAGGCAGCCACTCACCCAACAGCCAACCACCTCACGACAGCCTGCAGCCCATGCACCTTCACCCAAGGACAGCACACCTGACTCTCCTACAACCACCTCCTCTTCCTCCACTCCCATAACCACTGCACCTACCTTTTACCTTGGTCCTAAAAGTGTTACCTCTCCAATCTTGACCTCTTTCCCTCACCTGACCCACCCCCTCCATCTGCTAAGAGTCCCAAGAGCACCTCAGCCACCACCAGCCCGGGTTCACGTGTCAGCGTAGTCCATGGATTTTGGAGTCCCCCCTTTGCCAGCAGTGAGACATCGGTCAGCAGCAAGGGGACAGCCAGCCCCCCCCCCTGGAAAGAGGACCCGGAAAGTGAGGGGCCGCCGTGGGAGGAGTGCCACGGCTGCCCCCAAGGATCAAAGTTCGGACACTTCACCTGCCACAACATCCAGGGGAGGCAAGGCCCAGAGAGCCACAGCGAAGGAGGGCAAGGGCAGCAGGGCGGAAAAGTCAGGCAGCAGGAGCGCGGACCAGGAGGGCCCCACAACCCCCATCCCGGGTGTGAGGGAGGACACCCAAGGGCCCAGGACACCGTCACCGAAGGGTCCAGCAACTGCACGGTCGGAGGGCGACTGAGCAGGGAGTCCTGCCCAAGTCTGACTCCCTGGAATTACAGGACAAACACCGCTGAAGAGGGCCCCGCCGTCCAGAAAGGCACCGCTGAAGAGGGCCCCGCCGTCCAGAAAGTCACCGCTGAAGAGGGCCCCGCCGTCCAGAAAGGCACCGCTGAAGAGGGCCCCGCCGTCCAGGAAGGCACCGCTGAAGAGGGCCCCGCCGTCCAGAAAGGCACCGCTGAAGAGGGACCCGCCGTCCAGGAAGGCACCGCTGAAGAGGGCCCCGCCAAGACAGGCCCCGCTCCGCTGGGCCCTTCCTGTCAAGCACCGCTCCGCTGGGCCCTTCCTGTCAAGCACCGCTCCGCTGGGCCCTTCATCTCAGGCACCGCTCCGCTGGGCCCTTCCTGTCAAGCACCGCTCCGCTGGGCCCTTCATCTCAGGCACCGCTCCGCTGGGCCCCGCCGTCTCAAGCACCGCTCCGCTGGGCCCTTCCTGTCAGGCACCGCTCGGCAGGGCCCTTCCTGTCAAGCACCGCTCCGCTGGGCCCTTCCTGTCAAGCACCGCTCCGCTGGGCCCTTCATCTCAGGCACCGCTCCGCTGGGCCCTTCCTGTCAAGCACCGCTCCGCTGGGCCCTTCATCTCAGGCACCGCTCCGCTGGGCCCCGCCGTCTCAAGCACCGCTCCGCTGGGCCCTTTCTGTCAGGCACCGCTCCGCTGGACCCTTCCTGTCAAGCACCGCTCCGCTGGGCCCCGCCGTCTCAAGCACCGCTCCGCTGGGCCCTTCATCTCAGGCACCGCTCCGCTGGGCCCTTCCTGTCAGGCACCGCTCCGCTGGGCCCTTCCTGTCAAGCACCGCTCCGCTGAGCCCTTCATCTCAGGCACCGCTCCGCTGGGCCCTTCCTGTCAAGCACCGCTCCGCTGGGCCCTTCATCTCAGGCACCGCTCCGCTGGGCCCCGCCGTCTCAAGCACCGCTCCGCTGGGCCCTTCATCTCAGGCACCGCTCCGCTGGGCCCTTCCTGTCAAGCACCGCTCCGCTGGGCCCTTCATCTCAGGCACCGCTCCGCTGGGCCCCGCCGTCTCAAGCACCGCTCCGCTGGGCCCTTCCTGTCAGGCACCGCTCCGCTGGGCCCTTCCTGTCAGGCACCGCTCCGCTGGGCCCTTCCTGTCAAGCACCGCTCCGCTGGGCACCGCCGTCTCTGAACCGCTCCGCTGGGCCCTTCATCTCAGGCACCGCTCCGCTGGGCCCTTCCTGTCAAGCACCGCTCCGCTGGGCCCCGCCATCTCAAGCACCGCTCCGCTGGGCCCTTCATCTCAGGCACTGCTCCGCTGGGCCCTTCCTGTCAAGAACCGCTCCACTGGGCCCTTCATCTCAGGCACCGCTCCGTTGGGCCCCGCCGTCTCAAGCACCGCTCCGCTGGGCCCTTCCTGTCAGGCACCGCTCCGCTGAGCCCTTCATCTCAGGCACCGCTCTGCTGGGCCCTTCCTGTCAAGCACCGCTCCGCTGGGCCCTTCATCTCAGGCACCGCTCCGCTGGGCCCCGCCGTCTCAAGCACCGCTCCGCTGAGCCCTTCATCTCAGGCACCGCTCCGCTGGGCCCTTCCTGTCAAGCACCGCTCTGCTGGGCCCTTCATCTCAGGCACCGCTCCGCTGGGCCCCGCCATCTCAAGCACCGCTCCGCTGGGCCATTCCTGTCAGGCACCGCTCCGCTGGGCCCTTCCTGTCAAGCACCGCTCCGCTGGGCACCGCCGTCTCTGAACCGCTCCGCTGGGCCCTTCATCTCAGGCACCGCTCCGCTGGGCCCTTCCTGTCAAGCACCGCTCCGCTGGGCCCCGCCATCTCAAGCACCGCTCCGCTGGGCCCTTCATCTCAGGCACTGCTCCGCTGGGCCCTTCCTGTCAAGCACCGCTCCGCTGGGCCCTTCCTGTCAAGCACCGCTCCGCTGGGCCCTTCATCTCAGGCACCGCTCCGCTGGGCCCTTCCTGTCAAGCACCGCTCCGCTGGGCCCTTCATCTCAGGCACCGCTCCGCTGGGCCCCGCCGTCTCAAGCACCGCTCCGCTGGGCCCTTCCTGTCAGGCACCGCTCCGCTGGGCCCTTCCTGTCAGGCACTGCTCCGCTGGGCCCTTCCTGTCAAGCACCGCTCCGCTGGGCACCGCCGTCTCTGAACCGCTCCGCTGGGCCCTTCATCTCAGGCACCGCTCCGCTGGGCCCTTCCTGTCAAGCACCGCTCCGCTGGGCCCCGCCATCTCAAGCACCGCTCCACTGGGCCCCGCCATCTCAAGCACCGCTCCGCTGGGCCCTTCATCTCAGGCACTGCTCCGCTGGGCCCTTCCTGTCAAGCACCGCTCCACTGGGCCCTTCATCTCAGGCACCGCTCCGTTGGGCCCCGCCGTCTCAAGCACCGCTCCGCTGGGCCCTTCCTGTCAGGCACCGCTCCGCTGAGCCCTTCATCTCAGGCACCGCTCTGCTGGGCCCTTCCTGTCAAGCACCGCTCCGCTGGGCCCTTCATCTCAGGCACCGCTCCGCTGGGCCCCGCCGTCTCAAGCACCGCTCCGCTGGGCCCTTCATCTCAGGCACCGCTCCGCTGGGCCCTTCCTGTCAAGCACCGCTCTGCTGGGCCCTTCATCTCAGGCACCGCTCCGCTGGGCCCCGCCATCTCAAGCACCGCTCCGCTGGGCCCTTCCTGTCAGGCACCGCTCCGCTGGGCCCTTCCTGTCAAGCACCGCTCCGCTGGGCACCGCCGTCTCTGAACCGCTCCGCTGGGCCCTTCATCTCAGGCACCGCTCCGCTGGGCCCTTCCTGTCAAGCACCGCTCCGCTGGGCCCCGCCATCTCAAGCACCGCTCCGCTGGGCCCTTCATCTCAGGCACTGCTCCGCTGGGCCCTTCATCTCAGGCACTGCTCCGCTGGGCCCTTCCTGTCAAGCACCGCTCCACTGGGCCCTTCATCTCAGGCACCGCTCCGTTGGGCCCCGCCGTCTCAAGCACCGCTCCGCTGGGCCCTTCCTGTCAGGCACCGCTCCGCTGGGCCCTTCCTGTCAGGCACCGCTCCGCTGGGCCCTTCCTGTCAAGCACCGCTCCGCTGGGCACCGCCGTCTCTGAACCGCTCCGCTGGGCCCTTCATCTCAGGCACCACTCCGCTGGGCCCTTCCTGTCAGGCACCACTCCGCTGGGCCCTTCCTGTCAAGCACCGCTCCGCTGGGCCCTTCATCTCAGGCACCGCTCCGCTGGGCCCTTCCTGTCAAGCACCGCTCCGCTGGGCCCTTCATCTCAGGCACCGCTCCGCTGGGCCCCGCCATCTCAAGCACCGCTCCGCTGGGCCCTTCATCTCAGGCACCGCTCCGCTGGGCCCTTCCTGTCAAGCACCACTCCGCTGGGCCCTTCATCTCAGGCACCGCTCCGCTGGGCCCCGCCGTCTCAAGCACCGCTCCGCTGGGCCCTTCCTGTCAGGCACCGCTCCGCTGGGCCCTTCCTGTCAAGCACCGCTCCGCTGGGCACCGCCGTCTCTGAACCGCTCCGCTGGGCCCTTCATTTCAGGCACCGCTCCGCTGGGCCCTTCCTGTCAAGCACCGCTCCGCTGGGCTCTTCATCTCAGGCACCGCTCCGCTGGGCCCTTCCTGTCAAGCACCGCTCCACTGGGCCCCGCCGTCTCAAGCACCGTTGGGCCAATGACTGTGCAGGTTCTGTGTCATGCTAATGTTCACGCTGCACTCGGCCCACCCTGCCTCCTCCATTGCCTGTGGAGACTGTTATCCACTTGATGGACTGTGACTTTGCACTCCCCAGGATATGACAGTGGGCAAGCCACCCACTGTTGAGACTTGAGAGACTGTGGCTTTGCACTCCCCAGGATTGGACAGTGGGCATGGTGGCCCCTTCTTGGATCTGGCATCGTGGGCTCATGTGGCTGTGGTGCCCCCCTTCCCTTCCCCCTGAGGTGCCTGTAGTTTTGTCATCTGATGACCCTGCAGTGTTCTCTCCAACGGACTCTGGGCTCCTGTGTGGGCTTTGCCCAAGTGTTGATACACTTCGGCCCACGGACATTTGCAATTTCTGTGACTGTGCGGGACTTTCTGCCTCTATTTCTCGGTCACGCAATGTTTACATTTGAAATCTTTTCCATCATTTACCTATTTTGCCATGTCTTCGATGAACCTATTTTGTACATAAATGTTGTTTCTCACTTGAATCATATCTTTTCATTATTCCGGGGGGTTTGGGTGGGGTCACTTTGACTTGGTGCTCTGCATTGGTGTGTAGATAGTTGGGGGGTGGGTGTGATGCGTATGTGTGTGCCCGTAACCCTTCCTCCTCCCCCCTCCCCTGTGTCGTAGGTGCGGTACTCACCGTTGTCGTCTGTGCCGGAGTTCGTACTCGTGGTAGATGAGCAGGTAGACGAGAGCGGGTAGGATGTGTAATTCGGGCTCCATGCTGTCCTCCGTCCTCGTGGAGTGTATAGAGGTGAGCGTTTTCCCATTCGTAGTCTGTTTCCGCCGTGTTTTTATCGGCGGGGCTCCCGCCCCGGATGAGGTGGCGGATTGGTGAGTTGTGATAGGGTGGGCGGTACATTGTCTGCCACCTGCCTGTTGGCGGTGACCGCCGCGCTGTTTGTCTGTCCCGCCGTGGCGGTCGGAGTGGTAAAGTGGCGGGCTCTGTTGGCGGTTCCCGCCAGGGTCAGAATTCCATTTTTGAACTGCCAGCCTGTTGGCGGGTTGGCCGCCGCTTTATCACCGACTGCCAGGGTCAGAATGACCCCCTAAGTCCGAAGGTAAACTTTTGGCCGAGGCCTCCAGCGCGCTGTAGCCGAGCAAGGCTCCATCGTGGTCGGCCTTAAACTTTGACTTTGCCCCGGTCGAGGTGCGACCAGATGACCATATTGGCGCTTTTTGTTTCTAGGCGCTAGAAAACAATAATTCTTTAAAAATTCATATCTCCGGTTCCCCTTATCCGATGTTATTCGTTTTTGTGTCATATTAAAGAGAAAAATATAATCTATTGTTATAAATTGATTTGGGATTTTCAAACAGTTTCCTGTGTTTTATTTAATTACTGTTTGTGATATTTGAATGCTTTACACTCTCTCCTAAGTTAAGCCTTGTCGCTCGTTGCCAAGCTACCAAGGGTTGAGCTCGGTTTAATTTACTGAGACCTAACTGGACCTAAGTGGAGGTTAGTGGCCTATTGCTAAGTGTAGGTACCTCCCTGTCCTTACCAATAACCCATTTTCCAACAAAGGGAATCCTATGCCATGTCCTTTTCCTTGCCTACCATCCTTCCATGGGATGACTTGAACTTGTGGGCATGCCTGCAGGCCCATCTCCCTTTAACTGAGTGTGAGTGGATTATAAAAAATGGTGATAGGGGTCGGACAATCTAAACGTAGTGAGCATCCGCCAAAAGGTGCCAACAGTATGGTAAACACATGTGCAAATACTTAAGCGAGTTGGTGACAAATGGGGAAAGAGGGAAGTCCTTACATAACCATGGTACCTTAGAAATGGAGACATTAGCTCATTTACAGATGTGGCTAAAAGATCCCAAAAATATGCCGAGGAGTGGCCACTCTTCATCAAGGGGCATAAGAAAGCACACAAACATAAGCATGAATCTTACACTCTGAGTATGACAAATACCCAGGAGGATTTGAAATACCAAATTAGTAACCTTAGGAACAGAGTCAGGGCTTGTGCTCCAGCTGCCCCACCTCCTCCCTACCTGTTCCCCCAGATCATTAAACCTCATGAGAAGAAAAGTGAAGATATGAGTGAGGAGGACTTATTGGACTTGTTCCCCATTCTTGCTGAAGGGGCAAGGGCAGGGGTGGCTGCTATGCATTGGCAAAATGGGTGTGTCCCCACCACTCATGCGAGGAGAAGAGAAGGGTGTAAAAAGCACAAACAAGTATCTTGGACAAAAGGTCTGGCTGCTCAGTAATGCAGCAAGAAGGGACGAGCTGGGAAAGGAGTTCAGTTGTGCATGATGAGGTGAGCTTTCCTCCTCAGCCTAAGGGAAAAGGCCAGAGTGCCTATGTAAATAGCAGGGTGTGGTCATTCTGCAGTGCTGCTGGAAATACATGCCCTGTGGGTGCCTAATGCTTTCGGTCAGGGAGGAGTCAGCAGAGTGTTATAGCAATGAGAGTGTCAAGGGGTAGGTCTGAGTGGGT
The DNA here is from genome assembly GCF_031143425.1 of Pleurodeles waltl. NCBI lineage: Eukaryota > Metazoa > Chordata > Amphibia > Caudata > Salamandridae > Pleurodeles > Pleurodeles waltl. The sequence goes on from NC_090438.1 coordinate 346,151,813, forward strand.
GGTTGTTATTAAATTGTGACTGGTCGAAGGTACTGTGTTTGGATGGTGGGAAAGTGTCCAGCAGCAGAATTATTTCTGAAAGTGCAGGCGGTATCTGATGGCTACTGGACTTAGGGGGTCATTCTGACCCTGTTGGTCATGGACCGCCAGGGCCAACGACCGCGGAAGCACCGCCAACAGGCTGGCGGTGCTTCTGGGGCCATTCTGACCGCGGCGGTACAGCCGCGGTCAGAAAAGAGAAACCGGCGGTTTCCCGCCGGTTTCCCGCGGCACCAGGGAATCCTCCACGGCGGCGCTGCAAGCAGCGCCGCCATGGGGATACCGACCCCCTTCCCGCCATCCTGTTTCTGGCGGTTTTCACCGCCAGAAACAGGATGGCGGGAATGGGTGTCGTGGGGCCCCTGGGGGCCCCTGCAGTGCCCATGCCACTGGCATGGGCACATCAGGGGCCCCCTAACAGGGCCCCATTAAGATTTTCAGTGTCTGCTTGGCAGACACTGAAAATCGCGACGGGTGCAACTGCACCCATCGCACACCAGCAACTCCGCCGGCTCCATTCGGAGCCGGCTTCCTCGTTGCTGGTGCTTTCCCACTGGGCGGGCGGGCGGCCTTTTGGCGGTCGCTCGCCAGCCCAGCGGGAAAGTCAGAATGACCGCCGCGGTCTTTTGACCGCGGTACGGTCTTCTGGCGGTTCCCGCCAGGCGGGCGGCTTCCGCCGCCCGCGGGGGTCAGAATGACCCCCTTAGTTCGGAGTGCACTTGATTGTGTATACAGTGAGTACGATTGTTCTGTCATACCACTGCTTTGTTTGTTTTTAAAGACTACATCATTTGCTTGGGGATCTTTTTGGTTGCAGGTTTATTTATTCCAAACTCAACCCGAAGGCATTCACATCATCATGAGCATTATTTACTTTGCAGACAGACATATTTGTTTTTGTAGGCACTGAGGGATTAAGTGATTTGCCCAGAATCACAGGATTCTGAGCCTGGTTCCCGAGTTACAAAGTTTTAGCTCTAGTTCTAAGGCCACATCCTCTCCGCAATTAGTCTCCACTATTGGACTTCACTGAATGGAACAGAAACAGCGACTGCTATTTTCCACAAGGATCTCAAGTTTCCCATTTCCATGCGCAAGTAGCTCACCCAGCCCAGGGGCTTCTTTCATTTGCATTTTGAAATTTGTAGTGCAGATTTTCTAAAGTGATAAAACAGACTGCAAATCTCAGAATGAAAAGACAAAACACTTGGACCAAATGAGTTATTCCCAAGTGGAGCAGGTGAACTTCAAAGCTTGATCAGGGGCAGCATCAGCAACTTCTTCTGAAGACTGGAAGGGAAGGTCCTGCCTCAGATCCCTCTTCCACAGGTGTCCCACAGCAGAATGGAACATGGCACAAGGCAGGCAGTAAGGGATCAGTGTGGCATACCTCAGCTAGCCTGAGGACTGTGCAGTGAGTGGAGAGAGTGGCCACCAGAGCAACATGCTTCCTCTTACGCTGCAAGGAATGCCTACTGTACCAAGCACAGCTCCATTATAGGCAGGTAAGATTTGTTGCAAGTGGCAGGCGAGATAGTGTAGGCAGGAGGGGCAGACAAAGCAGAAGAGGGTCCCCAAAAGTGCTTGTGGCTCTCCCAGCCTGTCTCCCAGCACCTGTTTATAGGCAACTGATGTATTAGGAAGCTGCCATGTATCCGAGAGCAACTCAGACATGGGCCTGTTTTACAGTAATGCCATTGTAGGCAGCTGATTAAAAAGAGAAACACCAAGAAAGAACCAAGCCATATTTCTGTCTTTTGGACACCATTGTGCTCCAGGATCAGAAGCTCCTCAAATTGACTTTAAGGGTGTAGGATAGAAGGCTGCTCAACTTAAGGAGGTGTCTGACGTCATTGGTCATTGTTTCATATTTGAAGGCCATCGTAAACATCATCTAGAATTCTTGTTGACGAAAGGCCCAAAGCCACAGTTTAAACCCATTTTTAACATTTGTGGAGGGAGAACACACCAATTGTTCAGGCTTGTAGGCATTTTGAACAAGAATCTTATTTTTCTGCCCCACCACTTTTAGGGCCATATATCCGAACATATTTTCCCATAGACACAGAATGGGTAAAACCCTTTGCTACATCTGACCCTTAAAATCCACCAGCCCCTACTGGACAAGGGGTGCACCTGGAGTTGTAACTAGAAACTGAACAACACCTGCAAGAGTGCTCTGTAATGTGATTTGCAGACAGCAAAAACAGGTCAGAGGCTGATTCTACGACAGTGGCTCAGTCTAGAGTATTTGCATGCTCTGCCCTGAGGGGTAAGAACCAGTGAGGGTGAAGTCCTATAATCAATCTTGAAAGCTTGAGATAGACCAAATGGGGGCTTTCTAGATGACCTACACCATACTGCCTTTCCCCATCCAAATTATACTGATGATAACCTTCCATCATCTTTCACCCTTCTCCCTTTGAAGGACTACCCAGTGGCCCGGGATAGTCCTGTGGTCTTTGTCCCCTGTCCCCCTTCTGACTCAATATACATAAAGAAACAATTTCCCAACATTCAGGAAAACCAACTCAATTTCAAGAATTGCAGAATGTGTTTGAGGAGTACAGACCCAATTGGGCTGATATGAATCAGTTATTGTGATTATCAGTGCAAAGTGAAGCTAGAGAACGATTAGTGGAGAAGTACCATTGCCAAGGGTATATCTAGGAATGATGCATAATTGACTGCAGTGAAGAATGTAATGTTGAATACTCTACTTGTTAACAGGTTAAGGGCGAGGTGCCAGGGATTATTACCAAGTGTTAAGAATAATTTGACCACTGTGTGTATAGGATGGCGGACTAAGAAGTCAGCAAAGTTAGTGACCATTGCAAAATGTTGCATTGCAGGAGGTAAAAAAAGAGAATGTTTATTAAAAAAATTATGTCATTGAAACTGCAAAACATGCAGTAAGCAAAGGGGTGGAGCAAGTAGCTCAACAAAGGCGGCGGGGCAAGGAGGTCAGGGACATGTGAGGATTGGAAGAAGAAACGGAAGGGGCCGAGGATGGGGCCCCAGAGTTAGAAGGTTCTTGCTTTGCTTGTACTCTGCTGGAACATTGAAAGCAAAACTGTCCTAACACCGTTACCAGTGCATCAGGATCCCTGATCCACCTGGCTGTCACCAAATCAATTGGAATCCCAGTACATATTTTTAGACCACCCAGGAAGTTCTGACTATAATAAGTATACCTTGATACCTGTAGTTCAAAAGGTCTATTATGTGAATTGTGTCTTCGATGGAAAATACACCACTTGCTTTATTGAGACAGGCACAAACCGATCAGCTCTGAAAACACCAGAATTTACAGCGCATTGGCATTCCATAGACACAGTCCGTATTTCCAATCAAAGAGTTTCCCAATACATTAATGATCCAGTGTTCATTTCTGTAGGACCTATTAGTGGTAAACATTCCTTTTTGATGAGTCCATCTCCACTCACAATCATGCTAGTTAAGGATATGAACTGTAAATTAAACTCTACACAGAAGGGGTGTTGTTGAATATAACTCAGCAATAGAGTGAGGTACTTGCATTAGTATGTGAAAACTTGAGTTGTTCAGAGGAAGCAAGCCCTGCTGACATGTCTCCTGACTTAACAGACATATTTTCACATGTACAGCCCACACTGTGGTCAGCAAGGACCAATCTAATGATGACATTTAACTCATCTTTTCCATGGAATCATTAAAGATGAAGGTTGACCAAAAGAAAAAGCTACGCAGAATACCTTTGTGATAAAGTAAGGAGTTCTAGTACCTGTTGTTAGTAGATGTAACACCGTCGTTCTCCAGATCTACAGGTTCATAGAAGACCTTATTGATATTAATAATGGTGTGTTCCAAAGCTTTTCTGTGGTCAATTACCCAACCACCATTCTGTCCTGCATCTCGGCCAATGCCTACTGGTTTACTATAGTTGACCTTTGCTGTACTTCCTTTTCCATTTCAATACATGAGAAGAGTCAGTATCTCTTATTGTTCACATTCTGAGAGTCCCACCTGTTGTGGACTCTTATCCCTCAAAGACCCCTCAGTCTTTTCACAAACCCTAAAGAAGAATTTGAACACGCTGGTTTTCCTTCAGAGTTTGCTGTAATCCAATATGTTGATGATTTACTGTTGGCATCTGTTACTTTAGATCATTGCAAGGAGGGTTCAGTCTATCTCCTCACCAAATTGGCTAAGAAGGGGCATAATGCTTCAAAGGAAAAACTACCGTTTTGCCTCAAATTTGATACCATGGCCAAAATATTAATGATGGCAAGCGCCACCTGTCCTCTGGAAGAGCTTAAGCCATCTGCAAGTTGTTCCACCCTGCAACTGTTTCCCAGTTATATACCCTTTTGGGAATAAGCAAGCATTTGCAAGAATGTATTCAAAAAGACATCCCACACCCTTGCAGTGGCCTTGTGAAGCTGAAAATGCATAAGTAAAGATAAAGCAGACATTTACTTCCACACCCACCTTAGGGGCTCTTCAAAACTGTCCTTGCCAAATACCCTGGCAGCAGTCATGATGCCTTTATCTTGAGGCACTCAATTATCAATCAACGTTTCCAGGATGACTAGGCCAAATCAGTGGGAAAACAAGTTGGACAGTATGGAAATGACCTACTTGTAGGTAATATAGAGGACACTACATAACACAAATAAGACATATCGGTCAAACAATGTAAACACCACGCTCTGCACACAAGGATAGTGACTCATGCTCATCAACACATATGCAACAAGCATTACTCCACACATCCAATGCACATCACCCTCACATAGGGCCCTATGTACAAGATCCTTGCACCATTAGAGCATCACTTTTACTGATGCTGTGGTGGAGCAATGCCCACTCCACATTTACAAGGCAGTTTCAAGCCACTCTTTTGTGTCTCATTGCCGTCCTGTAAATACTGCACCTTCACATACATCACTTAGGAGCATATTTTCATGCCCCTTGTGATGTCTTAGCATCACGTTAGTGTCATTTCTATGATGCTAAGGTGGCGTTAAGGTGGCCATTCATCCGTGTCTTGAAACAAAGTGCTGATATGTATACATCGTGCCACTAGGCAAACTCATGCTCCACATCATCACTGTGTCAGGTATAGTGTATGCAAGGAGGGCATTCTCACGCAGGGGTGCCAGAAAATATGCCATAGTGAATTTTAAAATATTTCACTGTGCAATTGTTTCTGTAATTTCTCATGCCTGCTCAGGGCAGGCATAACATTGACACCCCATCATAATATATGGGATTCCCTGACCTTTACTGCACTAACATCAAAAATATTTTTGACACTAGTTCAGCAAAGTGCCATTACAGCATAAAAAATCTGACTCTGTTGTGGTAATGTCAGCCTTAGTGCACCAGATAGTAAATACTGCACAACCATAGTGGTCATGTGAAGGACGGGATATCTTCCTGCACATTATGAATCAAAACAACAACACAGGCATCTGTGCACCATGGTGCAACAGTGCCAATGTTGGAGCTTGGCAGCTGACTCAGTGCCAGTGCAGGGGCGGAGGATATAAATGCACTGTATCTAGTGGATTTGGGACATTGATGGCCTTTCACATTGGTGCAGGGTGGCACAGCAACACATTTCCTGCCCTGTCATGTGCCACAGGGGATCGCCAATCAGCCACAGGCATGGCGATATATCTCAAGCTACTATGCCACACTTTGCATGATATCTTACACATACACATGCATGCCTGCCAGGAAATATTGATAACAGGTCTGTGTGCAAGGGAGGCGTATCATGACCAAGGGGGTGGCACATGCAGCACAAAGAGTACAACATCTGTCTCATGCCGCACACAACACAAACTAGGAGAAATCTCACACAACATGGCTCATTGGTAAGTCCAATGTTACTGAACACGTGCAATAATCTGCAACATCATACACATCCCACATGAGTGAACTGGCCTGCCAAAATATTCACACATTCACCAGGCCCCTACGTCTGTACCCTTGACTGGAAGATGCATCATCACACACAACTGGAATCATGCATGCTTACAGGAAACCACACAAGGCCAGATGCAAGTCTGAATCTCTACGTCATGGATAAATACTGGGCAAGGCCAGATGGTTAGAAACACAAGGGCAAGTCTTACTCCGTCTCTCCTCTTCTACTGCAGCTGACCAAGGATATGGCATCCAGCCATGGGTGATGACGCCCTATGTCAATCCCCAGAGCAATGCAGAGGAGGCCTAAAATGTGGCCACATCCGCACATGGAATGTAGTGGAGTGGGGATTAGGCATCCTGAAGTAACAATTCTGATGCCTAAATCTATCATGGGGGAGACTGCTGTACTCACCTTCACTTGTATGTAAAATGATCGTTGTGTGTGCGTAGCATTGTCCCCTGGGATGAACAGGTGGAGGACCCCAGGGAGGAGGATGAGGACAATGATGCCCCACCTCCGGATTGGGACGGACAAAATACTACTGCTGGGGCATGCAGACGTGCATGCATCGTTAAGCATTTCTTCACTTTAATCTTGCAATTAATATGTCACTAACAATAAACTGGTAAATAAATTACTGAATCATACAAGTGTCTTGGAGCATCTGTGACACGCAACAGCAACTCATACACATCTAGGAAAGCAAGACTAGGCCAAATCTGTGGGAAAACAAGTAGGAACATACTCAGGAACACCAAACAACTACACACAAAGCAGTGACAATATATTGTGCGAGTGTAATGTTTGCATTGCCAGTTCAACATACATGTTACATAGCAACACATATATCACACAGGTCTGTTGGGTTGAAATTTGACAGAAGCCACATTGTTACTCCATATGAAGAATGTTATGCAGGTGTCGGCCCTTGTTAGGATCAGAGCAGTCAGTACCCACTACAGTAGGTCAGTGTCAGCTATGTGACAATACAATGTCTTAATGTCTCAGTCACAAGTGACAAATCATAACATATCCCTCAGTGACACCCACTTACATGACAAAAAGTGTGTGACACACAGAGGACACTGCACCACTATGTCTAGGTTTGTCCCACTCAAATAAGTAATCATCTCCAATGTATGTCAAACAATGTCATTGCATCTCTCATTCCTTTGGTAAAATCCATGCGCCTATCAGGACACAAACATATTTACATTTGCATGTGTGTACCATATCAGTCAGGACTACACATACAATGTACCCACAGGTATAATGCATCTGACAAAGGATGTTGGCAGCAGATGTGTGTGAGTGCCCACGTTAAAAAAACACATTTTGATGGACAGCTGAGACACTTCTGTACTGAACTGGCACAGCCACTTTGTGGAGGTGACTCAGACTACACAAGTGCTGTTCCTGGAGTCTGAGATGTGTGGATGTCACACATCCTGCATGCAATGAATATACTAAAGTAAATATTGCTTGCCCTGTAGCAAACTCAAGGTTCATTGGCAATTATCACATGGACAAAAACAGTGACATGAATGAAGGACTGGACAATGAAGATGATGAAGATAAGGGGCAAGCAACAATTGTCCAAACTGCACCAGCAGGGTGATAACTGAGGTCTACAGTACACTATCTGGCTTCTACAGGTGGGAATGTCTACAAACGCTCAATACATCAATCCACAATACAACATTGTACACGTGTAAGACCACACACATAAGCAGACACTTTGTGTAGGCTACTTAACATCCAAGTCACAGTCAGCAAGTCCACCTGTGTGTTTGCCCTGCTCAAACAAGTATGAGTAATGAATGTGTAAACTGACAATATCTGTACCCTGGTCTACAGACATGTCCGTGTACCACTATCTACCAATGGAGTGCCAATGCAATAAAGGCTCATATACCCTTCCAAATCACAGACACATATAATTCCCAGTAGATGAGAGTCCAAGACTGACAGAAATCCGCTGTAAGTCCCTAGTAGATAATAGGGAAAGGCTGACATCAACAACCTGTAAGTCCCTAATAGATAATAGGGCAAGGCTGACATCAACTACCTCTAAGTCCCTAGTAGATAATAGGGCAAGGCTGACATTAACAACTTGTACGTCCTTACTAGATAATAGGGCAGGGCTAACAAAAACAACCTGTAAGTCCCCCGTAGATCATAGGGCAGGGGAGTGTAGACGTACATTTGGAAACCTGCACTTTAGTGTGCACTGATGTGTAGCCTGCCATCCTTGTCTGATTGCAGCTCTGCTATGCACAGTGTATGCTAAAAGGGGCTTCTGTGCAAAAATACGTGGTGAGGAATTGTACTGTCAAATTTTCCTTGAGGAAACATTCTCACAAAACGCAATCTTAATGTCTCTCCTAGTTGCTCCAGGCTTTGTGTGGCCCAACATTATGAACTTGGACTAATGGTAAGAATCATAGCCAATTGTGTTTTGGTAAAACACCTCTTAACGCAAACAGTTGTGATGTACCTACAGAGGGTAAGCTCTCTGTCACTGACATGACCAAAGATATCACACTGAAAGTGGGTCATGAATATATTTGCACTGATAGCCCAGATATACCACTGTAGTAGGCAGAAGGAATCATACATGAAGAGCACAAACCAACCACATGCATGCCATGACAAACACATCCATGGTACATGTCTGTCCTGAACATCCCAACACTTGCCTCCATGAGAACAATAAGTTGTCCATATTGCATGACTGATGTCTGCTCCTTTGGATACACATTAGATTGTCACACAAATGCACCCTCATGGGGGTTGGTTAGCTGGCCACAATCTAGGGAAGTTAAAAAGCATCCCAGTATATACTCTTAGCAAGGATTGTTACGACTCTGTCGTCCCATTTCTAGGGGGCGCTGTAACGGGACTGTCGGCAGCCTGGGAATCACCTTCAACACTTATCTAGAGTCCCTTGCTGACTCCTGTTTCTCTTTTCTCCATGGTACACTTCTATAGTACTACATTTGCTTCCTGGGACTGCAAATCCCATAATGCACAGCCTGGTAGTCAGGAAAGCCCGGATTCTGTTTCCTATTGTTTTCTATGGGAGAAGTCCAGTTGCTCCTTTTCACCGGATCCTCTCCTCCAGGACTTGCAAGTGTCTGAAACAACACACACCTGAAACCTCTCCAGTGCAGCCCAGCTTGGAACTGCTTATAAGTAGCCATTTCCTCAAGATCCCCGTTGTGCATTGGACTTCAGTTCCTTTGTGTTACAGACCCTTTGTCAGATGGTGTTCCAGTTTTGTTCCTGTTCTGTTCCAGCTTGATCCTGTTTCCTGTTTCTCTGCCCTGCTCCTGATTGTTCCAGCCAGAGTCTGCTCCCTATCTCTTAGCCTTGTACCTGTTTGTTTCTTCCAGAGCCTGCTACCTGTTTCTCTGCCCTGCTCCTGCCTTGTATCAACCTGAACCTTCTCTCCGTTTCCCAGTCCTGTTTACTGCTCATTTCCTACTCTCTGTATTCTAGCCCTGTCCTTGCCTGTTCCAGCCAGAGCCTGCTCTCAGTTTCCCAGTCCTGTCTCTGTTTGTCCCAGCCAGAAGTTTGCGCCCTGTTTTCAAGTCCTAGTCCCGCCTTTGCTTCAGCCTGAGCCTGTTCCTAGTTCTTGCCTCTGCCTCTTAGTTTGTTTCCTTCTGTTTCTGTTTCTTCTTGGTTATTTGTGTCTCTATCAGTCTTCACCAGTGTATAAGTGTCCTCCTTTGTTCTGGGGTTGGCTCCTGGTTTCCAGGAGGCAATTCCAGCCCCCACCCTTGTCCAGTGTTATACGTTGTCTTTCGTGCCTACCAGTGACAGTGTGCTATTGCTGTTTTCTCAGGAATCGCCACTGTGTTTCCAGCTGGACCCACAAGAGCGTGTCTTGTGTATGTAAGTACTTTCCTTGTCTGTGCTCTAGGCTCTAGGGTCCAGAGACAGAATCACTTCTGCTGCCTCCTTTCTATGGGGCTGGCAGGGTGACTATCTGTAAGAGCAAACTGCACAGAGGCTTTGACATTCCCTGTCACTGTGGGAGGTTCTGCGCCTTACTCTGTGTACAACCCCAGCATGTTTGTCCATTAGTGATCTGTTTCCTGTTTGTTCACACAAGGGTTGCTCTGCTTTTACTTTCCTGTGCCTGTTCATAGCTGTCATTTCCGTGTATGCCTTTAGCTGCTCTTCTTCCCCAGTATACTACCTCTGTGGGATATTCAGTGACCTCAAGGGGTGTCCCAACCAGAGTCCTAATCAGACCAGCCCGAATCCGTGACAAAATGCACGAACCAAAAATGTCAAGCTCCCCAGGCAGTAAAGGCACACACAGACCTGAGATGCTTTCCTGTCATGTTAAGACACCCCTTTCTAAACCTAGACATTCTCTGAAGACCTCTAAAAAAGGCCTTATTTTAAAGGATTGACTTGTTAAAGAAAATCAAAGATTGCAAATGCAGTACTACATTGCGTGGCTTGCTGATCCATCAATGTTCAACTATTATAATATCTGTGATTATGATCCCCAATCCCTGTCTGTAGAAGAATTACAAAGTAATAATGAGTTTTTGGAGGTTCTATTACCTCAAACAGGGGAGAATGTTCCTAACAGTGAAAGTGCTTTTGCTACTTCTGCACAACACATTTGCTCTCAAGAAAACCTGGTTAATTCCTTGCCTCATGCTAGTGTATCCCAAATTCACTTCCAGGACTCTGTCAAAACAAAGAACCCTGACACAGTTCAAGAACCCACACTAGGGATTCCCTTGTTTTCTGTTGAGTGCTTCAGCCCATCTAGGCCAGTTTCTCAGAATTCAAAGCGCAGTGCTGACTCTTATAAAGACCTATCAGTCCCTCAGAGCTTTCAAGTCAGCAGGCTAGACCCTGTATCTAAGGGATCAGTAAAAACGGTGGGATTCCTTACTTCAACTCAAATGGATTGTGCTCCTCCCAAATTGGATGACAGTACATCAGTCTCAATTCCTAAGTGTTGTGCTGACTCCTGTAAGGATCTACCAGTCCCTCAGTGCTTTCAAGTCAGCAGGATAGAACCTGTATCAAAGGGATCAGTAAAGACTGGGTACCTTAGTTCAACTCAAAACGCTTGTGCTCTTCCCAAACTGGATGATAATACACCAATCTCAATCCCTAAAAGCTCTGCTAAACCCTTTTCTATTCTGAGTGGGTTTGATAACAATATGGACATACACACACTAAAAGAGCAGTTTTGGCAGATTAAAAGGCAGATATTGGACTTCTATGATGAATATGTTGTAACATACACAAGAAATCGTGCACGTGGGCTCTTTTCATCAATGCATATTTCACTGTTGCCAGAACCAGACATTCTGTTTATCTATAAGGTAGAAGAAGTAACAGAGCAGCTGATGGAAACTACGGCAAGGCAATTTGAAAACCTGAAAAAAGAAAATGATCACCAGCTTTGGCTTAAAGAACAGTATGCTACTTTGTGTGCCTCTCTAAAGACTTTTATAGAGCAGATTGTCCCTTCTATTAATGACAGTCAAAAGACAGCTCCAGTCATAAATATATCAGCCTCTTCTTCAGACTCTCTCTCAGCCTGTAGTTCTCCAGTAAAAATTCCTGTACAGTTGACTGAATCTCGAGAGATTTGACACCTCTTGATTCAAAGGATGGATCAGAGTCTTCAGAAGGAAGTGTCTTAGCCCCTCTATCAGAACAAATAAAGCAAAAGGAAGAAGAGAGTTCTGATGTAGACTCCAATAGCTGCACCTTAAGAAACCAAGATATGACTTTACTGGAGATTAATGGCAAGTTGTGCAACAGTGTTGAAGAATCAGAATCTAGTGATGACAGTGGTTCCTGCCTTGCGTGAACAAACCTGCAGATAGTGCTGCTCAAATGGCTCACACACCAGAATTTTCAGATTGTGGGGATACTCCTGCCCTTTCAAACAATATCATAGAATTTTCAGATAATGAAGAGACAGTTCCTTTTTCAAGTGAACTAATAGATTTTTCTGACCATGAAGAAATACCCACAATTACTAAGAATGTAATGGACTTCTCAGAAAGTTTAGAAATCTCTTCTGTGTCAAAGCAAACCGTGGATATTTCAGACAAGGAAGAAAGCCAGCAATCTGAAACTAAACAGCCTGTCATAAGAAATGAGAGCCTTCTCCTAGAACTGGACACAGTTGCTGCCTCAACCACTGATCCTGACTTACTGTCCCTTGCCACTGTGTATCCTGTTTCCAGCTCAACGGTTAATGAAGAACAGATCTTTGATCTACCGGTATCTGATTTTGATGTAAAATCAGCCACACCAATGCCACCTGCTGTGTCTCTGAAATTAAAGACTCCTGAAAACCAGCAATCTGAAACCGAAGCTCAAGTACTGAAAGATATACAGTAATATGTCCCACTAAAACTAAAGACTTGAATTTGAATCTTGTATGCGAAGATCTGATGATAAGTACTGCTCTTACTGTTTTATTGCAAGAAACCATCATCAATTGAAAGGCTAGAGCTGAAAATTTAGGTAACAGTGTAAAGGTGATTTCTGAAGAGACACAGTTCTATTTCTTTGAAAAGAACAACCTTTCAATGTTAACAGAGTTGAAGATCAACTACCTGTATTAGAAACGCCTTGCAAAGAAACCATTTCTGATACCAGGAACACATCACAGAGCACTTGCAATTTAGAAATCGCAGTCTTGTCTGAAGATCACCCTAAAGAATTAGTTTGTGGAACTTCTACATTTTCTGATGTTAATCTAGTTTCTAAAGACATGAAAACTCTTGTTGGTCCTGAATTTGATACTCCAAAGTCATCCAAGATTAAAGAAAATTATGACTTTTTTATGTTTATCTTGAGAACACCAGTTACCCATGTCTCCCAAGTCTCAGACCACAACCATTGCAAATACTGTTGCAGAAACTGACATATCCTGCTTGTCGGAAGATGTTACAGACCGTACAGTTACTAATACGCCAATTATCTCCTCCAAAGAAGAAAGTATTGAACAGGAAACTAATGTCATAAAGAATACCGCCCATAATGCCATTCCAGATCTCCTTGCTCCTGAATCGACTTCACCAGAAACCAACTCCATGCACTCCTCCCATATCACTCGAACAATAAAGAGGAAAGACTTTGGAGCCCATGGGTATTAATACATGCTTAGCTCATTGGAAGATTCACCTATGGCAGGACTGTAAACTTATCCACCAAGGTTGGTGTTGGATTTTCTTGCTGTGGCTTTTCCTCTTCAACTTTTTTCAGCCAAAGGATCGCCTTCTCTTCTTGAGCAGACTGGTGGGAGGGGGTATACTGTTACGACTCTGTCGTCCCATTTCTAGGGGGCGCTGTAAGGGGACTGTCGGCAGCCTGGGAATCACCTTCAACACTTATCTAGAGTCCCTTGCTGACTCCTGTTTCTCTTTTCTCCATGGTACACTTCTATAGTACTACATTTGCTTCCTGGGACTGCAAATCCCATAATGCACAGCCTGGTAGTCAGGAAAGCCCGGATTCTGTTTCCTATTGTTTTCTATGGGAGAAGTCCAGTTGCTCCTTTTCACCGGATCCTCTCCTCCAGGACTTGCAAGTGTCTGAAACTACACACACCTGAAACCTCTCCAGTGCAGCCCAGCTTGGAACTGCTTATAAGTAGCCATTTCCTCAAGATCCCCGTTGTGCATTGGACTTCAGTTCCTTTGTGTTACAGACCCTTTGTCAGATGGTGTTCCAGTTTTGTTCCTGTTCTGCTCCAGCTTGATCCTGTTTCCTGTTTCTCTGCCCTGCTCCTGATTGTTCCAGCCAGAGTCTGCTCCCTATCTCTTAGACTTGTACCTGTTTGTTTCTTCCAGAGCCTGCTCCCTGTTTCTCTGCCCTGCTCCTGCCTTGTATCAACCTGAACCTTCTCTCTGTTTCCCAGTCCTGTTTACTGCTCATTTCCTACTCTCTGTATTCCAGCCCTGTCCTTGCCTGTTCCAGCCAGATCCTGCTCTCAGTTTCCCAGTCCTGTCTCTGTTTGTCCCAGCCAGAAGTTTGCGCCCTGTTTTCAAGTCCTAGTCCTGCCTTTGCTTCAGCCTGAGCCTGTTCCTAGTTCTTGCCTCTTCCTCTTAGTTTGTTTCCTTCTGTTTCTGTTTCTTCTTGGTTATTTGTGTCTCTATCAGTCTTCACCAGTGTATAAGTGTCCTCCTTTGTTCTGGGGTTGGCTCCTGGTTTCCAGGAGGCAATTCCAGCCCCCACCCTTGTCCAGTGTTATACGTTGTCTTTCGTGCCTAACAGTGACAGTGTGCTATTGCTGTTTTCTCAGGAATCGCCACTGTGTTTCCAGCTGGACCCACAAGAGCGTGTCTTGTGTATGTAAGTACTTTCCTTGTCTGTGCTCTAGGCTCTAGGGTCCAGAGACAGAATCACTTCTGCTGCCTCCTTTCTATGGGACTGGCAGGGTGACTATCTGTAAGAGCAAACTGCACAGAGGCATTGACATTCCCTGTCACTGTGGGAGGTTCTGCGCCTTACTCTGTGTACAACCCCAGCGTGTTTGTCCATTAGTGATCTGTTTCCTGTTTGTTCACACAAGGGTTGCTTTGCTTTTACTTTCCTGTGCCTGTTCATAGCTGTCCTTTCCGTGTATGCCTTTAGCTGCTCTTCTTCCCCAGTATACTACCTCTTTGGGATATTCGGTGACCTCAAGGGGTGTCCCAACCAGAGTCCTGATCAGACCCTCCCAAAACCGTGGCAAGGATATCATGTGAATGAGCATGTCGAGCACCGAGGTCATCTATCTTAAGCTGTGGGGCTACACAAACTGTGGAAATCTGCCATCTGTGTAGTCAGAACCCAGTAATGCACGTACCCCCACATAGGTATACTTACAGTAAACATACTGTATACATGGGAAGACAGGAAGGTAGTAATTAGTGAAGTACCTGTCAAGGAAGGGGCCCATAAATGACCACACTTGCTAGCACCATCACCACCACCCTTTACATGAGAGCCTGCATATCTGGGTGGCAACAGATGCACACATCATACCTTGCACAGGTCTGATGTGTTGCAATGGGTTTAGAATTTGGCACAATACTAGCATTGCACCACTTTGTATATATAGCGCCTAGTGAGGGCCTGTTTGGTGCCACTGTAGCGTACAAAATGAATGATGCTACAGAGGTGCTAACGTGCGCAAAGGGCTTGCAAATGTGTCCCATTGTTGGCACATGTCACCCTCTGAACTTGCCATTGATATGACTCATGGGAAATGTGGCCTGTTCATTGTCTGGTCCTAGCAAGACATATACTATCACACATGTAGTTTTACACAACATACCTTCAACACATGGAAAGAGAGGAGCATGTTGATCTGAAATATCCACAGGTAACACAACACTACACATGACTGGATTCATGTAAAATTTTATTTTCCTTGGGACACCATATGTTTTTGACATATTATGGCCCAGATTTAAAGAAAAGTGGCGCAGTGTGGTGCTGTGCCAAAATAGCCAGCGCCGTGCTGCGTCACTTTAGAAATGCAGGGATGCACCATATTTAAGGAAATATGGCGCACCCCTGGGTTTCCTCCTGCGCTGGTGCCAAATTTAGCTGCCAACGCAGGCATCCTTGCACCATCGTGCAAGGATGTCTGTGTTGAGGGGTATGATTGTTTATGTGTAGGAAGATATACATTCCTCCACATAAACAATCACTAATGGCACTTTGGCACTTCTGTGTGTGCTGCACGATGCAGCACGCACCGAAGTGCCAAAGCTTCATTTTCAAATGATTGTTTATGTTAGGAAGGGACACCTTCCTGCACATAGACAATAATTTCTGGCATTTTGCTTTTTCTATGCATGCAGCAGATGCAGCACGCATAGAAAAAGCAAAAAACAAAGAGGAATAAAAGTATTCGTCCTCATTGCGCCATGCTAGTGCCACCCCCTGGGGGTGGCGTTAGATTTGGGTGCTGCCCCTGGTTTATGAAATTTGATAAATCTAAGGCAGCATCAAAATGCAATGGGTGTTGCAGTGGCACGCCCACAGCAACACCCATTGCACGCCCCTTCCACACACCGTGCTGTGTGGGAAGGGGCTGTATTTACAGGGTAGCGTTAAGCAACAAAAAGTGACGCTCCTGTGGTGCTAGGGGCCTATAAATACAGCCCTACATGCTTTGCTTCAAACAAATCGACGCATTGCTGCTATGTGTGTTTTCTGAGGGCATTGTGTCTGCCAAGAAATGACGCATACCATGCAACGCGTTTGAACTGGCTAATTTCGCGTTGCCATGTGACATTAAAATAATCACGCACAGGCGTGTAGCATTAAAAAAACAACGCATTGTCAAAAACGTGACGCGTCATCACAGGAAGTGAGATATTGGATCTGCCATGCTGCACACTAGGAAATGCAAAATTACTTTCACTTTATCTTACAGCCACAGTCTTTTTGTCTGTCTTGGAGAGAGGAGGTGTGTTTTGGAGCTGTGCATTTGAGTGGTGTTTGAGGTGTCTTGTGCTGTGTTCTGTCCAATGATTGTCGTTAACTTCTGTATTGTCCTGCCTATTTGTCATTTGCATTATGTTGTATTTGTATTGTAGGGTGTCTGTCTCTGGGGTAGTAATGTAGGTTGGGTTAGTTGGGGGTTGTTTGGATGTATTTATTTGTTTCTTAACGGTATGATCGGTGTGTGTGACATTATGTCAGGGAAGGGAAAGGTACGTCACCTCAGTGCTGAGGAATTAGGTGGATTCCTGTGGCTGGTACTCCATTACTTATCCAACATGGTGGGCATGGGTGGCCGAGTAATTCACGGGTACTGAACAAAGGATAGAAAGATGTAGTGGAGGAAGTTCCTCTCCTAAATGACAAGGATGTTTAAGATAGAGCGGACTGCCCAGAAACTCAAGCATTGCTGGGCAGACATTGTGAGCAGAGAGCAGGACCTTCTGGACAACATTGGGAGTGAGGTTGGAGGAACTGTGGGTGAGTACTCAAACCATGTGGTTGACTCCTATTTAACAATTGCAGGTACTTGTCGGCTGGCCATAGAGCCTCCTTTACCAAATTTGAGGCAAAGGACAGGGTTGTTAATATTGTGTTGGCGCAAAAAAAGCACCCATGGCAATGGCAGCACTGTCCCGTTAAGGAGACAAAAGGCTTATTCCTCTCCTTGTCCCCTGGGTTTTGCAATCAAATTCTGATGTACACCAGTGCCAACACAACTGAGTCATGGTGGAAGGGTACACGGTTCCCAGGAAAATGTGCCCTTTTCCACTAAGTGCCTAACTACTGTTGTATGCTGCATAGTCAGTTATGTTTGACTTACAAAATTACACAGGAGTAAAGGGAGTCATGGCTGAGTATGTCCTTTGAGACATGTATGTGCAGTGTGACATTACAGTTAGCAATGCTTGGAAAAATGTTGCAGTAGTAAGTCATCTGCAATAACTTAACAATGTAGCGGTGACATATATGTCAGGTTCAAGCACATATGTGTTCATGTCAACCTGGCCTACCAGTGTATGTCACTGAGACATGTATAATGGCCTAATTGTGTATTCATCAACATAGATATGCTAGGGTCATTGCCAAATGATGTCTGGTGTGCAATAGTTAGCTATAGTGTCCAATGGGCAACATTCACAGTGCCATGTCTCATGTTCCCTTTTCCAGGTGGACCCTAACCGTACACTATTGGAGAGGTGGCAAACTTCGAGGACCCCGATGCAACCAGAGTCACAATCTGTATGTGTAATGTGTTGTGCAATTGTTGTGTGTGCTGTTGTACATTTTATGCAATGCCATGTAGCAAGTGCTTGTATGCTACTACAAACATAGTAGGCAAAACATGGAAATAGGCTGTATGGGTGGAGATGTGTGTATGGTGTGCATCCCATGAAATGGATGCACTGGTGGCAACCTGTGTAGTTAGGGCCATGGACTTGTGGCCGAAGTTAAGTGTCCAACACATGTGTGCAGGGATGCAAGATGTCCACTATACATGTCACTGATCTGTGCGCCACATGCAGCACTAAGTAACTCATGTCATGGTGTGATACATAACCATGTCAATAGTTACCTAATATTAGCAGGACAGTGGTCAACATAACACACTTAATATAGCAAACTTTAGACCACCATTGTGGTGTGATGACCCATTATCTGAGTCGTAGTCTGCAACATTTCTCACATATGACACTGATGAGCAATCCAGCATGATGAATGTAATGTTGCATGTTCACATGGCTAATGTGTATGACAATCTTAGTCAATGGTGACATGTTCCCTTAATGGTTTTCCAAGATGGTTCAATATTATTGTGCAACAATAGCTAGTCTTGATACCCTGGACATGGGCAATGTGGGGGTGATGGTTGGTATGCCGATGTGTGTCCCCCCAGCCCTTCAGTATGTTATGGTGATTAGTGAGGGCCAACATGTAACAACTGCAGATGGTGTATTCATTGCATGCTTGTTGTTCATTTGCCACAAATACAATTGCCTGACATGTCCAATTCATGTTGCAGCTGCAAAGATGACCACAACCCAGAAGTGCCAATTTGAGAAGAGGGCAGAAAGGTACTGCCACATTCTCTAGGTTGCCAAGGGTTACCATAAGATGCAGCGCCGATATGACTGGGAGCATGTAGCGGGGGCATGGTAAACCCAAAGGGGTCCAGCCAAAGAACCCCCCCAACTCCACCACCCATGGAGCAGCAAGGCTTGTGGCTACAGGCAGTGCCACTTCTCCTGGAGAAGGACCTTATACCTCTGCACCTGCTACAAGTACACAGACCGCTACTGTGACTGCACCAATGTACGTTGAACCCCCATACATGCAGGAATTCCGGACGGAAGTGGTGGACCAAAAATATAGGATTGCAGGTTGAAGCACCAAAATTGACAGATATTGTCATTGCTTAAAGAACTTAAGGCACACGTCATGAATCGCTGAGGGGACACTTTTTTTTATTACCACTGCACATCCTTTCCCTTTGTAAATATTAATTTATATAGTTGAGGTGTTTATTAGTCATGGTTTGTTAAGATAGTATAGTGTAGATGAGTAGTAGGACTTCGTAGTAACTTTGTCTTAGGGGTGGGGGTTTAGGGTACCTCTTTTGTTTTTTTTGGTTGGGGTTGATATTTAGGGTATGTGTTTATAAAAAATAGAAAATCTCCCAAAAATATAAAACATTTTTTAAAATAAATATATATATATATATTTGTTTAGGCAACATGTTTAGTTAATCAATGCTTAGCTTTAGTTACTGTTGTCCTTGTTGATAGATGTATTTTAAGGGGAGTTAGGGGGTTGATGTTTATCATATGTTAAAAATAAGCGTCATATGTTTAAAATAAGTAGAGATTGGACAAGTTATTTTTAGGAATAAATTAGGTTAAGATCATGTAGTATAGGTTAGTTTAGTTAGTTTAGGGTTTTCAGGTGTAGTTTTGTACTTGGATTAAATCTTGTTTCTTTTCCTAACATATAGTTTCCATTCTTATTTACTCTGTAGGTGGTAGCATGTATGCACAGGTCATGTCAGGCATGTGCCTTTGCAAGTAGTAGTTAGTATACATTTGTTACTATGTGTATCCCCTATGGTTAAATGCCTGTCAGGTTGGCAATGGTGTCACATCAGCAACTCCAGACATCTTTCAGCAATGTACGTGACACGCTGGATGTCCATGGATACACATCCCAAAACAGGTAGTCATGCAGCAGTTCTCTGTATGGTTAAGTAACTCGACCTGCATTGTAATTATGTTGTTGTAATTGCATTCCCTCTAAATCTAGATTTTGTTACCGAGACACTCTTGACTGCCCCTCACAGTCATTCACATGCATCATTTATTTGTCAAATCAATTTTGTCCTGTTACTACCATCCTTGCTAGGCCAAGCCACTTGTGTAGTGATTGCTGTCAGCTATCACAATATGTGCATGCTAACTGTCAAATGCCATACTTGGGATACTCAGGTGCAACTTGCTAGTTCACATAGCTATCAGTCACCTCAATCATGTAGCAGTCAGTATGTGTGACTTTGTGTAAGTCACAAATCCACACATATCCCTTTGGCAAATACTCAGAGACATATTGCCATTCCCCTAGCACTACCAGATCATCTCCTTTTTGTGTTACTCCAGTGGCACTGTGCCCTTTCACTAATCCCCAAGGTGGCATAAAGCCACTTTGGGTGACTGAACACCACATTGTACACACGGGTCCCCCCAACTCAGATTTCTGTGGCAGAGGGGCATGCAATTGGTTTTGCTGTGGGCTTACCCATGCACCAGCACATACCATTTGGCAGTGCCTCAGATTTACAATGGAATGCGACCTAAGGCAGTGCCAATACAATGACATCAGCCCAGGGGTGTGTTCTGCATGGCACAACAGGAAGACAGACAAATGATTTGCCTCATTTTTGCTTATTGTTTGTGTTCTGCATTGTGCCACACACATAGTAGGAGCAAGGAGCTATTACTGTTTGTTTATGTGCAGGGAGGAAGACTTCCTGCACATAAGCATCAAATCCCTGCAACGCAGACACCCTTGTAATATGGTGCAAATGTGCCTGCATTGGCATTTGACATCTGAACCAGCACTAGTGCTAGTGTTGAAACTTGGTTGCACAGTGTCCTATTGCATACAGTATTAACCTGTGTTTTGGCTCAGTGCAGTTACATTAATTATGGCACAACGCTGCCCCGTTTCTTTTTGTACATAGGCCCTTCAGTGTATAGGCTTCACACAATGCATAAAGTTCACGCACTTACTGCCTCAAACACAGTTCTAGACAATTGATGTTTAGAATTAATTTATTGGCATATAAAATGATATTATTTGTTGTACTCTACAGTACAGAGTGGCCTGACCCCATGAGAGATCCAGAGCTATTGGATGTCCAAGCAGAATCCAAGGGGAGGTGACATGTCATGAGACATGTTTTGGAGAGGAGTGCATCAGTGAGGAGGTGATCACATTGCCATTAGGTAGGAATTGACCACAATGACAGTTCATATATGTGAGTGGTCAACATTGGGTGAGTGAAGAGGAGACATTGATAGATTTTGTAACACTGCCATGATCTTAAGCACAGAGCAAAAGAGAAACTGTCCATGTGCACCAGACTGTAGCTATTGGGTGTTTTTTTTTCGAGTGAATTATGTCACATCTTCATTCTCTGATGTGTGTGCTGTCTCCTGTGCCATGGGTGGTGCTGGTGTTGAAGTTGAGGGGGGCACACACACATCAGGGGCTGGAGATATTGATTCAAAGGTCCGGGCAGCTGCCATCTGTGGAAAGATGAAAGGCAGGACTGTAGCAAGGAGGTACTGCTGGTTCCGCAACACAGCAACAGCGTTACAGTGGTAGGCAGCCAGGTTTTTACTTAGGGAACCCAGCATCTACTGCATGGACTCCAGGACAGTTTGGATAGCCCCCAGCCTGTTGTCAATCACACTGGTGCCAATTTCGAAGGGGATTTGTTCGACTCTCTGCCTGAGGACACCAGTGATGTCAGCCAGGGACTGCTGGAGTCCACGTAGGTTAAAATGGGTGCCCCTAATTGCAGCCGAGTTGTCCTTATTCAGACTGAGGGAACTCTGGACTCCCGCTAGGCTGTCCACCATGGTCTCCAACCCCACCTGCACCTGCTGTGCCAGCTCCCACTGGATGCCTACTGCTGCATTTTAAAAAATGGTGCCTGGGTCTTGCGAGTCCAGGGCTCTGGATGATGTGGCAGGTGGTGTGTGTTATCTGTTGGTGCTTCAATTGGAGACCCTGCACTGCTGTGTTTCCTCCTTGTGACCAGAGATTGTGTCCGGATGGCACCCAGGAGCTGCTGGAGAGTATAGAAATTGATGAAGCTGGCTGTGAGGTATGGCATTATCCTCTGCAAGGAGAATTGAGAGATGTCAATGTTGAACTGTGTTGACTGGTCACATGCGTCATTAGGTTGTTAATCATGGTCCCTCTCTTACATGACTCGGAGCCACACTTCAGGACCCTCATTAATGGCCCCTAGCGGCACATTGTGCCATCAGTGTGTCTTTTTTTTTTTAGCGCAGTTGCCACATTTTGCCAGTCCACATTTCCAAGTCCAGTCTAAGCCTTTCTCTGTGTGTTTTTTTTGGGTTATTGCATGTAGACTCCTTTCATGCATTACACTGCATGGCTTTTGCGGGGCATGGGTGTTGCTTGGGGTGTTCCCATGCAACACCCATGGAAAAGTAAAGAATGTGTTGCATTGCCAGATCCATAGGTTTTGGTATGTATTACATGTTTCTGCCACCCCACGTGTGTTGTAAGAGTGATGTAAGGGCGAGAACTGTACCAATGAATTCTCTGATGTCACTTCTTATCATGTGTGCTGTATCCTGAACCACCCATAGTAAGATGCATAAGGACCTGACACATTGCTAAACATGTCAATGTGTGAATGCATCAGGTTGCTACACTGTCTCAGGGATGGCACTGTAGTAGTGTTACGTTTGACTGACGTTGTGGGCCCATTGTTTGCATCTTTCAATGTGTGTTGTAATTGGCAACAGACACTGAAAGTTGCAGACAGCATTCCTGATTGTTGATGTTGCAGGATGTGTCCCTTGCTGCACATGTGCAATCAGACCTACAACCTAGACACCCCTACACCTTGCTCAAGGTGTGTCAGAGTTGGTGTTAGGCAGCTGGTAGTGCCCTATCACCTAGGGTACTACAGGGGTGCATTTCATCTTGGTGACAATTACACATCCCACCACATTTAAGATGATGCAGCACAGCACAGCAGGCAGGGCTGCTGTACTGCATTGCAAAATGTCATTATACATGGTTAACAATGGGCCACATTTCCCAGACACTGACTGCACACTGCCCTACCACAGCATACCTTTTTAATGTTACTCTCCAGTGGGGCAGAGTGGCAGGCCATGCTTCCTAGGTGAGACAGGCACCTTGTGTTCCTTTTAATGGGCTGGTATTATTTGTCCCTTTCAGACCTCACATTGCCTGTAGGAGTTATTCCATGTGTGGACACACTTGTAGCCTACCCAGCATCTGAGGCCTTCCCAAATATTCACTCTGGGAATGCTGCAGTTTCATACACCACCTAAGGTTTTGCGTAGAAGTGACATAAGGGTGAGTACAATTGTTGTTTGTCCCAGTAATGTCATGTTATTCTATGTAGTGCACACAGTGCAGAGCCACTTTCCTTGCGGCCCTTAGCGCCCCCCTACCGCCACCATGTGTGCGGCATATTTAAAATGTGGCACCCCATGGCGCATTGATTTTTACCCAAAAGGTTGGCGCTAGTCCTGCAGAGTACATAGAGGCCTATTATAAATAATGGTATGCCTCCTTTTAACGCCTGCTCTGAGCAGGCGTTAAACATACCTGAAAAATGGTGCAAGGAAATCTTTTAGAGTTCCATGTGCCAGTTTTTCAGCCCCCCTAATGGAGGAACGTCCCCCTTGCATACATTATGCCAGGCGCAGGCATATTGTGGCGCAAGTGATGCATAGTGCCACATTGTAACTATGACGTGAGAAAATATTAATAAACCTCAATGTAAAGCGGAATCCAAAGCTATTTAAAAGGACTCACCTACTAGGACCTGGAAGGTTGTACCATGAGGCTGGGAATGGAAATGCCGAGCCACTGCAGATGGTGAGGAAACTATGCCGTGCGGCAACTGCAGGTTATGATGCCACAGAGACCTACTTAGGCCATAGCTTCAGAGTCAGATTTAACCCGTTAAGGTCCGGAACGAAAACAGTGTGATCCAAATAAGCATCATTAGTGCAACCATGTGATTGCATGCAACAAAACGTGGCCAGCATGAGGTTTACATCACAACCACAAGTTTCTACATAGTAGCTATTTGTCCAGACGTGCATGTGAGCTCCCGCCTTACGGATGCTATAAGTGCCACTTTTTATTAGTTTATTAGGAACATCTGTTCCCTCAGATCTCTTGAGAACCCCAGAGGGCGTAAATTTTACATCTTTCCAAGGTAGACATCAGTTTTTTACAGCATGTGTGTAGTGTTCATTTGGGAAGGAATTTTCTCTTCTCACTTTCCATCTCTGCTTTTTCTAAGGTGTCTCCACTTGGATTACTTTTGTCCTGATGATGACCGTGCTTTGATTAATTCTATGATAGGGTCAAAAAGTTGCAAAAATAATGAATTGTGGACTGGTTCTCGATTTGTTCAAATGTGGATGGGGATATCTAAAAAGGTAGATATCTAAAGACAGCACTATAATTCCTTCAAGTCACATCTATATATCTGTATAATATTTGCATACTTTTTTCACTGCACCGAAAACACACTTGAGCATCTTATACATTTTATGACATAATTTAGTTACACCAGCAATAAAAGCATATGATTTTAATACAATTTCTTTCCAGAATATTCACTCCATATGTAATACAGTGCAGTGGAATTTAAGGGCTAAACTTCCCCCTTGGGAACCACTTGTGTCTAACACTATGGCCCTCTTTACAACCCTGGCAGTCGGTGTTAAAGCGGCGGTAATACCGCCAACAGGCCGGCGGGAAAAAAAAATGGGATTACGACCGTAGCGAAAACCGCCAATATAGACAGCCACTTTAACACTCCGACCGCCACGGCAGTACAGACAAACAGCGCGGCGGATACCGCCAACAGACAGGTGGGAGACACTGTACCGCCCACCCTGTCACAACACGCCTATCTGCCACCTTTTCCGGGGCGGAACCAACGCGAATAAAAACACAGCGGAAACAGTACACAGAAGGGAAAACACTCACCTCTCCACACCCCATGAGGAACCAGGACGCCATGGAGCCCGAATTGCAGATACTGCCAGCGATGGTCTTCCTGCTCCTCTATCGGGAGCTCCAATGATGGCGGCGACGACCACGGTGAGTACTGCACCTACAACACAGGGGAGTGGGAGGGAAAAGAGAGTGACACATACACACAACACGCAATACCCCCACCCTCACCCACAGCAACATACACACAAATACATGCCGCAACATCACACATACTCCCCCCAACCCTCTTGAACAATGCAAGGACAAAAGGAAATGATTTGAACAAATGTAATCATGTAAAATATAATTATCAAAATGCAAAATCCAGTATATACAATTACACCGAATACACAAGTCCGGATAGTGCACCAAACATTGTCCGTGGACCACTGGGCCCAAAATGCATGGGCGAGGCCCACACTAGATACCTGACTCCAAACGGAGAGAACACTGGAGGGGCATCACATAGAAAATATACAGGCACCTCAGGGGGAGGAGGCACCTCAGCCTGATGAATGCACGACGCCACTGCTCCACGAGGGGGCTCCATGCCCACAGTTTGGTCATGGGGAGTGCAAAGCCACAGTCTCTCAAGTCTATCCAGTGGGTGGTTTGCCCACTGTTTTATCCTGGGGAGTGCAAAGCCACAGTCTCTCAAGTCTCTCCAGTGGGTGGTTTGCCCACTGCTTTATCCTGGGGAGTGCAGAGCCACAGTCTCTCAAGTCTCTCTAGTGGGTGGTTTGCCCACTGCTTATCCTGGGGAGTGCAAAACCACAGTCTCTCAAGTCTTTCCAGTGGGTGGTTTGCCCTCTGCTTTATCCTGGGGAGTGCAAATCCACAGTCTCTCAAGTCTTTCCAGTGGGTGGTTTGCCCACTGCTTTATCCTGGGGAGTGCAAAACCACAGTCTCTCAAGTCTTTCCAGTGGGTGGTTTGCCCTCTGCTTTATACTGGGGAGTGCAAATCCACAGTCTCTCAAGTCTTTCCAGTGGGTGGTTTGCCCACTGCTTTATCTTGGGGAGTGAAAAGCCACAGTCTCTCTAGTGGATAACAGTCTCCACTGGTTCTGGAGGGGGCTTTGTGCCCAGAGTGCTTCATCCTGCCAAGGACTGAGGTAGTGGATGTATCTCTCCCCTGTTCTGGAGGGGGCTTTGTGCCCAGAGTGCTTCATCCTGCCAAGAACTGAGGTAGTGGATGTATCTCTCCACTAGTTCTGTAGGGGGCCTGGTGCCCAGAGTGCTTCATCCTGCCAAGGACTGAGGTACTGGATGTATCTCTCCACTGGTTCTGGAGGGGGCATGGTGCCCAGAGTGCTTCATCCTGCCAAGGACTGAGGTAGTTGATGTATCTCTCCACTGGTTCTGGAGGAGGCTTTGTGCCCAGAGTGCTTCATCCTGCCAAGGACTGAGGTAGTGGATGTATCTCTCCACTGGTTCTGTAGGGGGCCTGGTGCCCAGAGTGCTTCATCCTGCCAAGGACTGAGATAGTGGATGCATCTCTCCACTGGTTCTTGAGGGGGCATGGTGCCCAGAGTGCTTCATCCTGCCAAGGACTGAGGTAGTTGATGTATTTCTCCACTGGTTCTGGAGGGGGCTTTGTGCCCAGAGTGCTTCAGCCTGCCAAGGACTGAGGTAGTGGATGTATCTCTCCACTGGTTCTGGAGGGGGCCTGGTGCCCAAAGTGCTTCATCCTGCCAAGGACTGAGGTAGTGGATGTATCTCTCCACTGGTTCTGGAGGGGGCTTGGTGCCCAGAGTGCTCCACATGCAGTGTGGCCAGAACAATACACTTGCCTGGGTGTGTGTGCCACGAGATTGCCGAGGTACAGGTAGCATGATACGCCATGGAGGAAGAGACATACCCCACACTGCAGCGGCTTCGCATTCCATATGCAGGTGACAACTGTGATGACAGTGATGCTTCATAGAAGCTGCCCAGGGTCCTGGAACTCATTACCAGCCTCGGACGACTGATCACTGGGGATGGTAGCCATGTCAGCGGTGGTGCCACTGTCTGAGGACGTCGCGGGGCCGCTGGTGGTGCTTATGGCGGTGCTTACGACGGTGTCAATAGCGACAGTGCTTGCGGCGGTGTCAGTCGCGGCAGTGCTTGCGGCAGTGTCAGTCGCAGCGGTGCTTGCGGTGGGGTCTGTGGCGGCAGTGCTTGCGGCGGGGTCTGTGGCGGCGGTGCTGGCTGCGGGGTCTGTGGCGGGAGTGCTGGCTGCGGGGTCTGTGGCGGCGGTGCTGGCGGCGGGGTCTGTGGCGGTGGTGCTTGCTGTGGGGTCTGTGGCGGCGGTGCTGGCGCCGGGGTCTGTGGCGGTGTAAGTGGTGGTGCAGGTGGCGGTGTTCTCCACTGTACAGGTTGGCGTTGACGTGGACAGAAGGTGTGACACTGGTCCTTCAGTCGGTGCCACCATCCCCTCTCCTGACCTGCCCTTCAGTTTTTGTCCCTTCCCCACCTTTGATGGTGGCACAGCTGTCTTGCCACTATCCCCTTTCGTTTTCCCTGACCCCTTGGCGGCAGGTGTTTTCGGCTTCTCCCTCCGGGATGTGGGCACCTTTTTCACCTTTGCAGGTGGCGGAATGTCCTTGCCCTCACTCCGTGGCACACTGGCAGCCCTGATGGTTGGCGCACTCCATGACCACGCAGTTGCTGGCACCACTGTGCCTGGAGATGTGGTGGCTGAGGTGCTGGGCTGGGACCTGGAAAGCCTGGTCCTAGGGGAAGGACGGGGCGGGGAGGTGTAGGGAAGAGGTCAATGTTAGCCAGGAAACGTTTTTTAGACACACTGGAACGGGTAGATGGAGGGGGTTTGGGAGTGGAGGTAGATGTAGTGGTTGTAGGAGGTGTACGTCTGCTGAATTTGGGTGAAGGTGCATGGGCTGGAGGCTGTTGTGAGGTGGATGAAGGAGGGTGTGTGCCTGTGTTTGTGTACTTTGGGAGGAGGGCTCACAGACACACTGGGAGAGGACACTGGGGATGTGTGAATGGTAGTGGGGGTGGTGAGTGCTCGTGAGCGGTGTGTGGTGATGGGCGTGCTTGTGATGGAGGTAGTGGCTGAGGATGTAGTGCATGCAGATGTGAGTGGAGATGAGACAGGGAGGGCGGAGGGAGACGTGGAGGAGGGGGACACAGTGGAGGCAGTGGATGTTGGTATTTGTGCATGGGTATGATGCTTGTGTGAGTGCCTGTGAGATGTGTGGTGCTTATGTTTGCCTGAGCCACTCTTCTGTGTTGATGTGTGTGCATGCTGGTCTGATGGTGTGCTTGGGATAGGCTGAGGTACCGGGGATTGGGTCTGGGTGGAGGAAGTTGGAGGGAGGAGGCTGGATACAGGGACAATGGCTGCCATCAGTGCTGAGGCCAGAGCCTGAAATGCCCTCTGTTGGGCTGCCTGGCCAGAATGAATGCCCTCCAGGTATGCATTTGTTTGTTGCAAATGCCTCTCAACACCCTGGATGGCATTCAGAATTGTAGACTGCCCAACAGTGAGGGATCTCAGGAGGTCAATAGCCTCCTCACTGAGGGCAGCAGGGCTGACTGGGGCAGGGCCTGAGGTGCCTGGGGTGAAGGAGATGCCCACCATCCTGGGTGAACGGGCACGGGACACACGCTGAGGGGCTGCTGGGAGGGTGTTGCTGGTGGGGGGTTGGCGGGTGTACCTGTTAATGTGGTGGGCACTACTGTAAGGGAGCTCCCATAAGAGGAGGAGTCACTGTCGCTGGTCTCTGCTCCTATCCCCGCCGTGGAGCTCCCCTTGCCATCCGTCCCACTGGTGGCTTCACACTCCGTTGTTTTGCCATCCAGGGCCAAGTGGGATGCAGCTCCCTCCTGCTCCGGTGCCAATGTTCCTCTGCCTGATGATGCTATTGCAGACAAGAACAGGGAGACCACAAAAAGGGGGGGGGGGACAGGAGAAAGACATGTTCAGGGCATGCAACACCACTACCATTGGTGGACACAACAGACACAGCAGCCCTCTGCACTACGCCATGCACTTATAGTTCCTAGATTAATCACATGCCCATGGGGTACAAGGCCTAAGCCCGATTGCTGCACACCTGGAAGTCACAGGAGCCTGACGAGGTGTAGATGGCACTAACCACTAGTGGGGTTGGGGTGCCACAGAGCCTGCTTCACAAGGGACCTTGCCTACCAAGATCGCCCTGGCCTAGGGGAACCCACTGCCCATCTCCTCCACCCAGACACCTCGTAATGAACGCAGAGTCAGCTGAATGAGAGTGTACTCACCCCCTTGTGGCTGCTGTGATGCCCTCAAGCGCCAATCCAACTCCGGATACGCCACCGCCAGGATCCGGAACATCAGGGGGGTCATGGTGCGACGGGCACCCCATCCACGTTGGAGGCCACCCCCAGCTGGGCCTCCGGCGTCTTCTTGCTCCAGCGGCGAAGGTCCTCCCATCTTTTACAGCAGTGGGTGCTCTGTCTGTGGTGGACCCACAGGGTCCGGACATCCTTGGTGATGGCATGCCAAATAGCCTTCTTCTGGTGGGCTCTGACCTAGAGGAATAGTACAGGGGAAAGGAAAATCATTACCCGTCCGGACCGTCATACTCATTGACCCATGTTCCCACCTTTGCCCTGATGCACATACTCTCACCATCCGCACATGCAGGCCTCAGCCCCCCCCCCCATTTATCTTCCATCCACACCACTCCAAAAAGGCATTGCCCATGCTCACAGTGTACTCACCTGTCTGGAGGACCGTACAGTGTGTGTACTGGGGGAGGACCCCATCCACTAGTTTCTCCAACTCCTCCGAAGTGAAGGCAGGGACCCTTTCCCCAGACACATGAGCCATTGTCGCTTCCAGACACAGGTCACAGCAGCACTTGCAGTGTAGGTCCTCTCCTGTTGAAGGTCAGGTATCAAGTGAGTGAACAGACAGAAAATGGCGGTCACGTCCGCGGTGGTGTGTACCGTCACCGCCGGCATACATCGTCATTGGCTTCTCGGACCCATAGAGTCCCATGTTAACCAATATTGGATTGTACTGAGGTCTTCGACCGGCCACCGTGACGGCGTAGTTACCTCATATCCCCTTGTCCCACCTTACAGGTCAGGCAGCCGCCATTTCAGGGGGCCACATTGCATTAATATTAACTGCATCACACCAATGTAGGCCTTGAATACACACAGTTACAGGCACATTGTGGATTAATAAATGTGTGCAAATGACATTTTGTGATAACTCAGTGATGGCTGACTCTCTGCTCGCTGTTCTCGTCCATAGGGCACATGTGCGGGGGCAGGTGAGGAGATGGCGCCATCCTCCTGTCGACAATGGAAGAGAGACACATAATAGTCACCTACAGACTTGATCGTGCAACAATCCATGAACTGTGTGCCCAGTTGGAACCAGACCTGATGTCAGCTATCCGGCATCCCACAGGAATCCCCCCTCTAGTGCAGGTCCTGTCAGTACTCCATTTCCTGGCAAGTGGTTCCTTTCAAACAACAGTGGCCATTGCATCAGGGATGTCCCAGCCAGTGTTCTTTAACGTGTTGTCCATAGTGTTGTCTGCCCTGCTGAAACACATGTGCAACTACATCGTGTTCCCTCAGGTGGAGGATTTGCCCACAGTGAAAGGTGACTTCTATGCTCTGGGACATATCCCCAACATCATTGGTGCCATTGATGGGACACATGTGTCTTTGGTACCCCCTGCAGGAGTGAACAGGTGTACAGAAACCGGAAGAGCTACCATTCTATGAATGTGCAGATGGTGTGTTTGGCAAACCAGTACATCTCCCATGTGAATGCCAAATTTCCTGGCTCAGAGCATGACGCTTACATTTTGAGGAATAGCAGCATCCCTTATGTGATGGGCCAACTCCAGAGGCACCGTGTGTGGCTAATAGGTGAGGACAAGGACGCTATACAGTGTGAATAGGTGTTTGGGTATGGGGTTGTCCCTACGGGTTAGTGTGTGTCTAACAGTTGTACCTCCATATTTGCAGGTGACTCTGGTTACCCCAACCTGTCATGGCTACTGACCCCAGTGAGAAATCCCAGGACAAGGGCAGAGGAACGCTACAATGAGGCACATGGTCGAACTAGGAGAGTGATTGACCGCACCTTTGGCCTCCTGAAGGCCAGATTCTGTTTCCTCCATATTACAGGTGATTCTCTCTACTATTTCACCAAAGAAGGTGTGCCAGATCATCGTGGCCTGCTGTATGCTGCACAACCAGGCTTTGCAATGCCAGGTGCCTTTTCTGCAGGAGGATGGGCCAGCTGGTGGTCTTGTGGCAGCTGTGGAGCCTGAGGAGGCAGAAGAAGAGGATATCAACAACAGGAACAACATAATCATGCAATACTTCCGGTGAGACACAGGTAAGAAGATGTCACTGCCTCCCATATCTCATACTATTATCGGAGCTAGCATAAGTCTGTCATTTTCACTCAGTGTATGGACCCTGACTTGTTACTTTGCCTTTCCATTTCACAGATGTGGGTCCCACTTTGTGCCCTCTGCTATATTTCCTCCTGGCCTACAACTGTGTTACATCAGTATGTGCACAAGTAAATTGACATTGCTATATTCCATGGTTATTGCAATTACACGTTTGTGAAAGCACAGACTGACTCCAGATTGTTTTGTGATTGAAGTGTGTTTATTTCTGTGCAAATAAGTGGAGGGGGTTGTAAAATGGGCAGGGGAGATGGTGGAGGAATGTCCATGGCAGAGTCCAGTCTATTTGTTTCACAGGTGCATTGTCCAAAGGGGCATAGAAGTGGAGCAATGGCAGTTGAAGGGTGACATTCATGGGGGTCTCATTTCCGGGAGGGGGGCTTGGCAATGTTCTCTGTCTTGTTCCTGGATGTCAGGGACTGTTTGCGGGGTGGTTCTCCATCTGCAGGGGGTGGGGTGCTGGTGTCGTGTTTCTGTGGCAGTGCATCCTGTCCACTAGCGCCGGCGGAGGTGGAGGGCTGTTCATCGTCCAGGCTAGTGTCAGGGGCCCCTTGTTGTGCCACAGTATTCCTCCTGGTGTTGACAAGGTCTTGCAGCACCCCTGCAATGGCGACCAGGGTGTTGTTTATGGACTTCAGGTCCTCCCTGATCCCCAGATAGTGTTCCTCCTGCAGCCGCTGGGTCTCCTGAAACTTGGCCAGTACCGTTGCCATCATCTCCTGGGAATGATGGTAAGCTCCCATGATATTGGAGAGTGGGTTCCCTGGGCCTGTCCTCCCCCTGTCGCACAGCTGTCGTCCCAGCTTCACTGTTTTCCTGTACCTCTGTCCCCTGAACTGTGTCCACTGCCACTGCCCCCAGGCCCCTGATTTTCTTGGGTTGGTGGGTTTGCCTGGGTTCCACTGCTGATTGACATGTGCTGGGGACAGAGGGATGGGCCCGCTGGGTGGGTGCTGTACTGGTGTTTCCTGAGGGGGGAGGCTCTGTGGTGGCTTGTGCCAGTGTCGGGAACCGACTGTCCCGAGGTCCCTGATGGGCCAGGCTGGTCATCTTGATCCAGTTGTGCAGAGCTGCTGTCATCACTGTGTGTCTCTTCTGTGGGGGAACTGGATATGTCTGGTACCTCCTGTCCGGTGACGTTGGGTTGGGATCCTGCAGGGGTGTAAAGGCATGATTATTGCAGCTGTGTGTGCCATTGTGTGCAATGGGTGAGTGACCCTGTACTCCAGTGCTTGCATTCTTGTCTTGGTCCTTGTGTGATATTTGTTTTGGGGTCTGTGTAGGTATCTGTAGTGGACATGCTTTGGTGATGGGTGTCCGTGCTTTGGTGTTGCATGCAGGGCTTGGTATTGGGATGGGTGGGTTGTGATAGTGAGGCATATGTGAGGTGTTGGAGTGATGGGGGTGAGGGTGAGGGTGGGAGTATGTAATGGCATGCAGGTGGGGGGATGAGGTAGTAAAGATTTGACTTACCAGAGTCCAGTCCTCCTGCTACTCCTGCGAGGCCGTCAGGATGCAGTATTGCGAAGACTTGCTCCCACCATGTTGTTAGTTGTGGGGGAGGAGGTGGGGGGTCCACCGCCAGTCCTCTGTACAGCAATCTGGTGTCTGGAGATCACAGAACGCACCTTCCCCCATAAGTTGTTCCACCTCTTCCTGATGTCACCCTAGTTCTTGGATGCTGCCCCACTGCGTTGACCCTGTCGACAATTCTGCGCCATAGCTCCATCTTCCTTGCAATGGAGGTGTACTGCACCTGTGATCCGAATAGCTGTGGCTCTACCCGGACGATTTCCTCCACCATGACTCTGAGGTCCTCCTCAGAGAACCTGGGATGTCGTTGAGGTGCCGTGATGTGGTGTGGGTGATGTGTGAGGAGGTGTGTGGTGTGATGTGTGAGGGGATGGGTTGGTGTGTGTTATTTGAGGTGTGTGGATGTTGTGTAAGTGATGGTGTTGTGTGTCTGTGGATGCTGGTGTTGTTTATGGTGGTGTCTCTCTCTGGTGTGGTTTCAGAAATCTGGTAGTAAGGGTTTGTAGGTGATGTGGGTGTGTGCTTTATATTGGATTGGGTGTGTGGGTGTGGTGTGTGTATGTGTGTCAGGTGTGTGTATTTTGAATTGTCTAATGTGGTTGTGTTTTGTAAATGTGTGTGTATTTTGAGCGCAGCGGTGTGTACCGCCAATGGAATACTGCGGTTGAAAGACCGCCATGTGGATTTGTGGATCGTGATAGTGTGGGCGTAATCCTGTTGGCGTGACGGTGGAGGTTTTGTTATCGCCAGTTTATCACTGACCTTTGGTGTGGCAGACTTGTGTGGGTGTCTGGATTATGGCGGATTCCGAGCTGTGGGTCATAATAGCTGTAGCGGAATTCCACGGCTGCAGTGGTATGTTGGCGGTCTTCTGCACGGCGGTAAGCGGCATTTACCGCCATGGTTGTAATGAGGGCCTATATGTACCAAGGTCCCTGGGTTATGGGTCAATACCTCATTTGCTAGCTTTAAGGCATCCGATAATCATCGGATGCATTAAATACCTTCAAACTTGTAATTTTGACCCATGCGTAAACATACCATGGGTTGGAATTAACCTACTCTCTTATAATCAGGCTTTCATGCTGAAATTAGATTGGGGTTCAACGTGGTGGCCATCTTGGAACAGTAAATGGCATGTGGCGATACAAAATACTGTTTCAATATGTGCACTGAATTGTGAGCCAGTTGTTATTTCACTGATAAAGGTCTCCCAGCAAGGTATTTCTCAATGCCTTTAGTTATGTATGTTTTTGTTACACTTCACGGATAGTTTGGACGCAGCACACCTGGGAACCTTAGTTTGGCCTGCAATTATGAGTCGCACTTCAGGGCTGCATTTCTGGGCGCATTTACGGCCCATCCACTCTCTGCCCAAACTTTTCATGGCACAGCCCACGCTTTCACTGCAAACGCCAAGTCCGTGATGGTGCTTTAGCAGCTCAGCCTCAGAGGCATAGATGCTGGAGTCATGTAGCTATGATGTAGTCCCTGATGTGTCGGACAACAAGTGAATGCGGCTATTGTAAGTCGCCATTTTGCCTTTATTGTATTTTTTCATGCTGTTAAGCTGTGTCAACCATTCTCAAACTCTAGTGTTATTGTCAGAGATGCACTATTTATTATCTTGAGAACTGCTAGCGCAGGTGTTTTAATAAAAATTATTAATGAGTGTTCATGTATCATGAATAATAAGTTTATGTATAAAATATAATAAGGTAGAAAAATAATGCACGCATTTGAAAATGTAATTACAAAGAGTGGTCGCCAATGTTCACAAAGTATACTTACTAGTGAATTAATATTGTGAAATGTTGAATATATGTTTGACTAATGTAGTAGTATGTCATATTAAGGGTTAATCATTATGCTTTACCTTTATTAATTGTAGGCCTTAACTTAGCAAATGTCTTGGCCTACTTGCCAGGCCTCATGTTAAAGCTGTATTTCTTAATGTTTAATAAATGGCTGTCCTAGAGAGTTAAACTGTGATTTTCTATTTTGCATTATGTGCTCGTAGCTTAGGAACATTTCCCATGAGAATCGACTACTCGAGGTTGCTTTTCTCGTTAATGTAACATTTTGGGGGTCATTCTGACCCTGGCGGTAAATACCGCCAGGGCCGGGGTCGGCGGTAGCACCGCCAACAGGCTGGCGGTGCTCCGCCGGGCATTCTGACCGCGGCGGTACAGCCGCGGCCAGAAGCGGAAAGCCGGCGGTGTACCGCCAACTTTCCGCTGCCCATGGGAATCCGCCATGGGGATTCTGACACCCCATACCGCCATCCTGTTCCTGGCGGGTCGCCCGCCAGGAACAGGATGGCGGTATGGGGTGTCGTGGAGCCCCTGGGGGCCCCTGCAGTGCCCATGCCAATCGCATGGGCACTGCAGGGGCCCCCGTAAGAGGGCCCCACAAAGAATTTCAGTGTCTGCTTTGCAGACACTGAAATTCGCAACGGGTGCAACTGCACCCGTCGCAGCTTCCCACTCCGCCGGCTCCATTCGGAGCCGGCTTCCTCATGGGAAGGGTGTTTCCCACTGGGCTGGCGGGCGGACTTTTGGCGGTCGCCCGCCAGCCCAGTGGGAAACCCAGAATGACCGCTGCGGTCTTTTGACCGCGGTACGGTCTTCTGTCGGTTCCCGCTTGGCGGGCAGCAGGCCCTTTGTGTGTAATGCGTGTGATGTGAGACTGACTTTCTCAGGAGAAGAACAATGGAGATACTGACTGGAGTGGAAGCTGCAACAATATTGTTACCTGACAAGCCGGATGATGAGGACATTGCAAGACAGCCAATCATTGACATGTGAACGGAGTAATAGTAGAATCCATAGATTTGGAGTTTTAGTTTTAATGGACAAAGTGTGAACATACGATTAACTGACCAATATGGATTTGGGAAATAGTTTTAGTAGTTTTGAATTAACGGGACTGCACTGAGAGAAGACACCCCATTGCCCATTTTCTTGCTTGTCAAAAGGTCAATATTTTCTTGCGTATCTTGACAAGAGGCGTGCTTAACTTTAATGCTTAAAGACTGTACGTTTTCTGAACTTTGATGCTGAATCTTGATGCCTTGCTGATTGACTGATGTCCTGAGGATGAAGACTGACTCTGCTTGCTGATCCACACTGAGGATAGGTACAATGTTATAGACAGTTGATTATTATGCATTCTTGCTTTTTTCTTTCTAGGTACCAACTGCATTGTTTTGATCGAGCCATAGTTAGATGTTTTTCCAAATTTGGGTTATTAAATTGTTTTGCATGAAGCCCAACATGCTGATGCCAATTTGGTGTTAGTTACGCATCCTCACTAATTAAATCATGCTAATGGGGATTAATGCTTGATGAATGTTTCTGCTAAAATTAATGTATGTGATTACTTTGACGCAGTTGACTTTATAACGGATTTGTACTGTAACATTAGAATGTATTTTAGTTCAAGTTTTGATTGGATTACGTTACTTCTGCCGCTTTAGACAGCTAGTATTGTTTCTGTATGTGTTCCATTTGATTTTGAGATTAATCTACATGACCTTAGCATTGTTAATATAGGGAAATAAAAATCCTAACTTTTACTAAAAAGTGTGACTGAAAGGTCATGGTGCATGACAATTACTGACTCTATTGATTATTACTGTTATTGATTGCTGGTGATTATTGACTATTGTGTATCTATTATTAATTATGTACTGTAGCTATGGTAAGAACATCTTAATTGTGAGTCAAAAGATTAATCAACCTATTTGCGTCCCCTTGTAAGTTTACGTATAAAGGTCAGATGCGCTAACAGTACTCAGGGTCATGCGTTGTGTAATTTTCGCACTCCTGTGTTTGAAGACCACAAGACTGCTTTTAAGTTTATTTTGCTTTTGCGAACTTTAGGACATTCAGATGGCAGTCATAGCTATGTCTACAGAACAGTTTCATATCTGCAAAGCGTATCCAGGCTGCGAGTCCAATTTTATTTGTTTCACCTAAAATGTGCTGATGAACAAAATTATCTTTAACTGAAACATTAAGCAGGTTTGAGTGTGCACCACTTTCTTAAAGTGTGAATGTTAATATTCCCTGCCAAAATATGTTCTTCATTATTTCTGAGTTTGCATTCTAAATTGTCTGCGGCCAAATCGGACATCCAGACACCATAGCACAAACAAAATACTATTGGGAATTTCACAATTGGATCAGCCACCATCAGTGCAAATTGTTGTGAAATAAAAGCCTTTTGAAAGTTGAAGGTTTTTATACATGTGCCTTTCAACGTAACACTATATATTGTATTCAACAAATGATATTCATTGTCCACTGTTTGTAGAGAGTCCTTGGAGCCCCAAATCATTCACATTTGGGCCACTTTCCATAGACTTTCCACGGTGATGTTAAAATGTTGCAGTGACATATGCCTCTCAAAATGTCTTTAAGTCCACACTTAACATCTGTGTTCCAAAATAGCTATTATTCTGCTTAGCTCTAACACTTGCAAACAATGGCAAGGCCACATAAGCACAAAGGCTCAGATTTATACTTTTTTCCGCAAAACTGCACACACGCACTTTTGCGGCAAAAAGTATAGCGCCGGCTTGCGTCATTCCAAAGCTCCAACCAGGCGCTAAATTTATGGAATGGCGGAAGCCGGCGCTAAGCTTGGGTTAGCATCAGAAAAAAGTACGATAGCCAGGTGGGGGTTGCGGTACGGGTGAAGGGAATTTTGCCTCAAAAAATTATGCCAGGCTGGTTAGAGGGACAAAAATGCTGTTAACCAGCCTAGGGTCATTTCCTGAAGCACAACCATCCATAACACATGACTCCTGTCTTGTAAACGACAGGAGTCATGCCCACCACCATAATGGCCAGCACAAGGGACCAGTGTACCAAGGGCATGGCCATTGCACCCAGTGCCATGCAGTGGAGCACATGTCAGGGCCCCAATGGCACTTAATTTTGTTTTTTTTTAATACTTATCTATACTTACCCTACTTACATGGGATGGGTTCCCCCATCCTCTGGTGTCCCTCTGGGGTGGGTGGAGATGTTTCGATGATTGGGGTGGGTACCTGTGGGCCCATTCCATGGTGTTTGACCATGGAAATGGGTCCACAGCTCCCCTAATGCCTGGTCTGACCCAGGTGTTAAATAAAAGCGCTAAGCAGGCTTAGCACCATTATTTAGGTCCACCTCCCACCTGTGCACCTTTTCTTTACGGGAGGATAAATAAGGTGCTATAGGCTTAAAGTCATTTTTTGGACGGGAACCCCTACCTTGCATCTCATTGACGCAAGGTGGGTTCACACATCCCAAAAATGATGTTAACTCCTATATTTTGACGCTAGACAGGTCTAGCGTCTAGTGTCAAAATATAACTATGGAGTTAAGTTTGTGCCAAATTTGCGTAAAAAATATAATGCAAATTTGGCACAAACAGAGTATAAAAACACCCCAAAGTATTTGTGTTGTATTTCTGTGTCTGACCAAGTTTCTGTCGTTTTATACCTGTGCCTTGTTTTATATTTCCTAAGCTTCTAGAGCTACCCCTTTTTTTAAATTCATACATTTTTGTGATGCTTCTTTTTCACTTTTTTTAAATTTATTTTCTAATATCCATGCACATTAGACTGAAGCTTTTTTAATTTATTACTTTTATTTGTAATGCTTATTGCATGTTTGCAAGAAAAACAATGCTGGCTTTCTAAGCCAAGACTTAATTGCAGAAAAGTAGACAATCTCATAGATTTCCTTGCGCCATTTTTCTTGGGCCTTTAACAGGGGAACACCCCCTTTGCATACATTATGCCTGGTGCAGGCATAATGTCGCACAAAGGGTTGCAGAGTGGTGCAATGTATGCATTGCGCCACTCTGTAAATACGGCATGGGGATTTCGGCCTCGTTGGGCCACATTAACGAAAAAATAATGACTCTAAGGTGGCGCAAGGTGGCGCTATGGGACTATAGCTATGCCTCTAAATTTACGACTTTTTGGTATTCACAAAGGTAAGTTACGAGTAGTATCTTTACATCCGCACTCAGAGAGGATCATCCGCATTCGGGGCAGAATCATTGTAATTACTTGCACCTGCATATTATTAATGCCACCTGCAAGCCTGCATCAAAAAGCAGAATAAAGCAGCACATTCTGGTTACTTCATAACAACACTGCACCTGCATGCTCTGCATCTATAGAAGGCGTGCTACCAAATAGAATGAAGAAGAACTACATGGAGGAGGAGACCACATGATCCTCTAATACAGCAGCAGGTACTACAAGAGACTGCATGATCTTCCACCCTACAGTAGCAGTTCTGCACAGAAGGCAGCCCTATGTAGCAGTTGGCCATGGCGGTCACTACATTGGGAGAGGATATACGGACAGTGACTGACATAAAAAAGAAGTGGCAGGATAAGGAGGGTGAAGGAGAAGTACTCCAGGGTAGAGGTGGCCAGAGCTCTTCCTGGTGTATCAACTGGAGTCTGCCTCTGGCTCACCCCACTTGAGAGGGACATCCTCTCCACCATAGACCCCCACCTGCTCAGTGGGCTGCCTGTAAGTGATGACCTCACTGTAGTGCCAGGTAATATGTGTTTATAATAACAATGACACCAAATGAGCAATTTCAGCTACATTTCACAAATGTGATCATGAATGTTGTCCCAAGTATGTGTAATCTGGATGGTGAGTTAGACCCTCATTTGTCTAAGCCAGTCCATTGCACTACAAGTCCCAGAATCCTTTGTGATGACAATTGCAACTTCCAATTACTCAGTCCCAAACAATGGCCCGTCACTGCTCGCTCATCAACATAACATTGGTAAATGGCAATAGATAACTTACCACTGCTATTGGCATGTAGATGCAATTGTTTACAAATGTGACACGTTGCACATATTCAAATATCTTGTTTGTGTCCTTTCCCATTTTTGCCACATACAGCCAGAGTACAGTCTTACACTAGAGCAGATGTCCCTGCACCATTAGGGAGGCAACGTCATGGAGCACAACAATCCATACCATCAGCACAAACTGGTACATAATATGGCCAGGTGAGGATAATAACTCCTACTTTGTGATCAGTGAACTCATAGATACATCACATGGAATCTATAAACTGTGCCCAACCTGTGAAACAAACTAGTTACTGTTATGTAGGCCCTGTGGTGTTGTACAGAAAGACATAGCCTGCAGTGACCTCTGCACTATGTATGGGTGTGACATCTGGTCAGGCACCACACACTGGGCAGATGTAAGACACTGATAAGGATACATACACATGACTATATCAAATGTTCATGGTCCTAAACTGTGGTTTAAAGCCAGACTCAAACTGTATGTTTACAGTACCTACCTAAGGTTTCTTATCAGCCCTTATGTAGGTAGATTTTGGGTAGGTCAGTGCAGTATGTCTATATGTTGTAAGTCATTATGACTCACCTCAGGAGTTGTAAGGTGTTAGTGCTTCCCCAGGTGTACATGGTTCTGTCAGTCTGGGGAAGTGTCACAATCCATAGGTGATGTGTGGAAACACTCTCCTCCACTTCAAGGAATACCACTCAAGTACAGAGTAAGGCAACACAGTAATTTGTCCAGCCCTGTCACACTCCATAGCTAGGAGGCCGTTCCAAACCATGCAAAGTGTTTTTCCGTGGCCTCATAGACATTATGGGGGTCATTCTAAGTCTGGCGGGCGGCGGAGGCCGCCCACCAGACTTCCCCCCTCCAAAATACTGCTCCGCGGTCGCAAGACCGCTGAGGGTATTTTGGCTTTTGCACTGGGCTGGCGGGCGACCGCCAAAAGGCCGCCCGCCAGCCCAGTGCAAAAACCCTTCCCACAAGGACGCCGGCTCAGAATTGAGCCGGCGGAGTGGGAAGGTGCGACGGGTGCAGTTGCACCCGTCGCGAATTTCACTGTCTGCAATGCAGACAGTGAAATTCAAAGTGGGGCCCGCTCACGGGGGCCCCACGACACCCCATACCGCCATTCTGTTCCTGGCGGGCGAACCGCCAGGAACAGGATGGCGGTATGGGGTGTCTGAATCCCCATGGCGGCGCGGGATTCAGAAGGGCAGCGGAAAACCGGCGGGAGACCGCCGGTTTTCCTCTTCTGACCGCGGCTGAACCGCCGCGGTCAGAATGCCCTGCGGGGCACCGCCAGCCTGTTGGCGGTGCTCCCGCCGACCCTGGCCCCGGCGGTCTAGTACCGCCGGGGTCAGAATCACCCCCCTATGTACTAGTGTGCGCAGCTAAAGTCATACAAAGAGTTTTGTTCCGGTGCATTGAGGGTCTCATAATTATGTCCCCAAGTCTCTCATAGAGCGGAATAGTCACAACGTGTTTGTAAGTCCATAACATTAATACTTGCTGACAAAATCCAAGGAACCAACAGCAAAAAGTTATGAAGTGGATGAGGGGTGCATTGATACCAGCAGGCTTGCGTTTGGGGAGTAGGGTTGTGGCTTGCAAGGTAGGTGTAAAGGGGCTGAAGCCCAAACATCTAGTGGGTGAACTGCACAACATGAAACTAGTAAATGTGGGGATCATGCCAGCTTCTCCACCTGACCAAACTGTGTGATCCTAGACCAATGTTTATTTCACTTTGCCTCCCCTTCCCCCATAATTATAAATGAGTAAACCTTGTCATACAGGACTTCACGATGTGTGCTGTACATACCCGTATCCAGTGTCGGTAAAATAGGCCATGATGTTGTTCACATACATTGGGAACACATGCCAGAAGAAGAGTGCACAGTAGAAATGACTGACTTTGCAGTCTACAATGGGTAATTTTGCCCTGGTGGGGCGGGGAGTAGAATGAATGTTACAAATTAATGTTACCCATACCTTGGGTGATAATTGTGTATATCAAACATGTACTCTGCACTGCACTGGCATAATCTGATGTGCAAAGATGAACCAACCCTGCATGTTGTGGAAGACTCCTTTACAAATTAGCAGATACCACATCATACATAGGATGCGTGATGCCCCTAAAAAAGAAGGTGTGCACAAACGTAGGCAGTGAAGGACATCCTAGTCATTTCCGTCCTGTAATTCTCAGTAACTTCCAAATACATGTTTGCCTGCAAGTGTGATACCTGGATGATATGTGGGCCACCTGTAACTTGTAGATCACTGGTCCATACCTCTGACATGTACATGGAGAATCATCACCATCATCCTTTGCACTTAGTTATGGATATGCATGTTACATTACAGTTGCTGCCAGGACTACTTCAGTGATATGGATGGCACCATCCAGGGGTTTAAGAAACATCCTGTCTGCAGCAGTCAAACCCACTGCCATCTGTCCATCAGGTAAGTGTGCCATATAGTGTTGTAAACTATTGATACTCTATCCATGTGCAATAACTAAATCATTTTGGAAGGCGATGAGCAGATATTGCCACTTCAGCAGTACATATGAAGTTGCTGTGTAAAATGTACCCAACATAATCAGTGATGTGTGTGTCAAGTGTGCATTTTCACATATAAGTCATGCAGGACATTACCTATGGTATCACTTCTTTCACAAGCTGTTGGATCAAGGACCATATCTTCTGCAACACACTCAAGGAGCCCGGTCCAGCAGCTGACATCAAGGGGGACCTTAATACACAGAGCTGGGGTTGGAACTGGTAAGTTTGCTTTTGCATTTCACATCTTATTGAACACCTCAATGCCAAAGTGTGAGCTATCACGTGTAGGTGTACACAGACCAGGTTACATGTGTAACATGAAGATAATTTGACTTGATTTC
The DNA here is from genome assembly GCF_031143425.1 of Pleurodeles waltl. NCBI lineage: Eukaryota > Metazoa > Chordata > Amphibia > Caudata > Salamandridae > Pleurodeles > Pleurodeles waltl. The sequence goes on from NC_090438.1 coordinate 346,194,289, forward strand.
TGTGTTGCACCACATGATGGTGTAAGTCAAATACTTATCCTGTTGCAACCTCAGTCTTACAGGTAATAAGGATGATGAGGACGATGAGTTGAGTCTGGAGGAAGGACCATCTACCTGTGGCGGGCACTGGATGATCTGAGGGAAGAAGCCTCTACTCTTCCAAGCTGCCTTGTCAGCTGCCAGAACTGCACAGGAGGAGGAGGAAGTAGGGGAGGAGTAAGACCAGGGCCTGATTCCAACAGATGTAGATGCTGATCCCCTGACCACTTTTGTTTGCCCATGCAGCATATCATTGAAGCCTACATCTGCTCTGGTCAGCATGGTACCTTCTCCTACACCCCCAGGGATTGCCCATTCCTCACACACAACAAAGTAACTATCACCTCCTCACAGCTCTTTCACCCAGGTCAAACGTGTTGGTTCCTAAACACAGTCCTACTCTGACAGTGTCTCCCAAGCCTTTTCTCCAACATTTGAGGTACATGCCAGCCCTGGTGAGGAACAGATAGCCCCTAGGCACAAATCTCACAACCTTCCACCTGCAATGCCCCCTGTGGGTCGACCTGATTGCATCCAAGGCGATCCCAGGCAGAAAGAGCTGGCAGATATTCATGGTGGAGAGTTGGAGGTGGATTTCTTCCAACAGCATTCAGATGTAAGGCAGGGCATTTGTGACATAGGGCCTGATTATGACCCTGGCGGACGGCGGAGGCCGTCCGCCAAGGTACCGCCGCTGAATGACCGCACCGCGGTCAAAAGACCACGGCGGCCATTTAGACATTTCCTCTGGGCCGGCGGGCGCTCTCCAAAAGAGCGCCCGCCGGCCCAGAGGAAATGCCCCTGCAACGAGGACGCCGGCTCAGAATTGAGTTGCAGGTTACAGTTGCACCCGTCGCGTATTTCAGTGTCTGCTTAGCAGACACTGAAATACTTTGCGGGGCCCTCTTACGGGGGCCCCTGCCGTGCCCATGCCATTGGCAGGGGCCCCCAGGGGCCCCGCGGCACCCCCTACCGCCATCCTGTTCCTGGCGGGCGAACCACCAGGAACAGGATGGCGGTAGGGGGTGTCAGAATCCCCCATGGCGGCGCAGCAAGCTGCGCCGCCATGGGGGATTCTAAGGGCAGCGGTAAACCGGCGGGAGACCGCCGGTTTACCCTTTCTGACCGCGGCCAAACCGCCGCGGTCAGAATGCCCTGCGGGGCACCGCCGGTCTGTCGGCGGTGCTCCCGCCGACCCTGGCCCCGGCGGTCTGAGACCACCGGGGTTAGAATGAGGGCCATAGGGTCTACAGTGTCTGCCAAGTTTGCCTCACTGGAGCACGTGCCAACTCCCACAATTGGTACACAGAATGACCCAGGTGTTGAAGAGGATGGATAGACATGGAAATACATGGGGAAGAGGCTGAATGGCATCATGGCCATACAGAGGGAAGAGAGTGCAAGACACCATGCTTTGGCTATAAAGATGATGGAGGGGATACTCAAGATGATAAAAAATCAGCCTTCGCAGTCAATGCATGGAGGGAAGCAAACACTTAGACCTGCACCATATCACCGCCAGCCACGAAACCTGACAGGGCCCCCGTCAATCTACCACAGCAACACTTCCCTTGCACATACCGCCTACTGCACCGTCACACGCTCCCCTTGTTTAGCCTCCACCACCCCCTGTGCATCTACCACCACCCCCTGTTGAGGCACCACCACCGTCTGTACAGGCACCACCACCCCTTGTACAGTCACCACAACACCCTTTACAGGTACCACCGCCCCCGTCCAGGCATCACCACCCCCTGTCCAGACACCCCCCATACAGGCACCACCACTCCCTGCTCAGGCACCACCCCCCTATCCAGGCACCACAGGCCCCTGTCCAGGACGCACCCTCGCCTGCACAGCACCAAATCCAACTGCACCTCTGAACCCCAGGAAAGGCCAAACCTCACAACGATCCTCACCACCAAAATTGAGACAGCGCAAAGGAGATCCCCCTTGAGCACTGTAAAGTATGTTTGCAGTGAACAATGAAAATAAAAGACATATTCCACATTTAAAATGAGTTGAGAAATGGTTGATGATGGTCAGTTGCTTAATGTGATTGTAGGCTATATATGTGTTAATAAACGTGGCTAAGACATGTCCACTGGCCGAACCATCTGTGTACAAAGGTATCATTGTTAAAGGCATAGCTAAACCACTCCAGCCATATACTTCCATACTTGATTCCAGCAAATACAATGAACTAAATGACCAGTGCTTTTTTATGTGAATATGATTAGAATTAAAACAAACATTCCTTTTGAAGGGAATCAAATAATGCTCTTTATATAGAATGAGCAGGGGACTTGGAGGGGGTTGGACAAAATAAATACATAGGGGGTCATTACAACCCTGGCGGACGGTGTTAAAGCTGCGGTAATAGCGCAAACAGGCCGGAGGAAAAAAAAAGGGAATTATGACCGTGGCGGAAACCGCCAACATAGACAGCCACTTTAACACTCCGACCACCACGGCGGTACAGACAAGCAGCGCGGCGGTCACTGCCAACAGACAGGCGGAAGACAATGTACCGCCCATAGTATCACAGCCCACCAATCCGCCACCTTTTCCGGGGCGGATTCACCGTGGATAAAAACACGGCGGAAACAGCTTTTGCAATGGGAAAACGCTCACCTTAACACACTCCACGAGGATGGAGCCCACCATGGAGCCGGAACTACAAATACTCCCTGCCCTTGTCTTCCTGCTCGTCTAAGAACACCAGCAACGGCGGCACCGAAGACAACGGTGAGTACTGCACCTACGACATAGGGGAGGTAAAAGTCAGGGGAACACACATGCAACACCCCCACCCCCACCCCGACCCTCGCACATTAAAACACACACACCAATGCATTTCCAAACATCACAGTAACAACCCACAACCCCCCTGGAAGAATGCAAAGACTAAAGGAAATCAGTTCAACCATTGTAATGTATCAAAATACAGTAACCAAATATATACAGAAATATATGCACATTCTAGAATTTATACATTACGATTAGTAGTGCAGGTATGCACATATCAATGTCCGCGGACCACTGGGCCCACAAAGCATGGGCGACGCCCACACTAGATACCTGTCCACAAACGGAGAGAACACTGCAGGGGCATCAGATAGAAATACAAAAGGCACCTCAGGGGGAAGGGAAGGGGGGGCACCTCAGCCGGATTACAACACCACGGCAGATCCACGACGGGGCTCCATGCCCATTGATGTATCCTGGGGAGTGCAAAGCCACAGTCTCTCAAGTCTCTACAGTGGGTGGGTTGCCCACTGTTACATCCTGGGGAGTGCAAAGCCACAGTCTCACAAGTCTCTTTACAGTGGGTGGGTTGTCCACTGTTACATCCTGGGGAGTGCAAAGCCACAGTCTCTCAAGTCTCTACAGTGGGTGGTATGCCCACTGTTCAATCCTGGGGAGTGCAAAGCCACAGCCTCACAAGTCTCTACAGTGGGTGGGTTGCCCACTGTTACATCCTGGGGAGTGCAAAGCCACAGTCTCACAAGTCTCTACAGTGGGTGGGTTGCCCACTGTTACATCCTGGTGAGTGCAAAGCCACAGTCTCTCAAGTCTCTACAGTGGGTGGGTTGCCCACTGTTACATCCTGGGGATTGCAAAGCCACAGTCTCTCAAGTCTCTACAGTGGGTGGGTTGCCCACTGTTACATCCTGGGAAGTGCAAAACCAGTCTCTCAAGTCGATAACATTCTCCACTGGTTCTGGAGGGGGACTGGTGCCCAGAGTGCTTCATCCTGTGCAGGACTGAGGCAGTGGATGCATGTCTCCACTGGTTCTGGACAGGGACTGGTGCCCAGAGTGGTTCATCCTGTGCAGGACTGAGGTAGTGGATGCATGTCTCCACTGGTTCTGGAGGGGGACTGGTGCCCAGAGTGCTTCATCCTGTGCAGGACTGAGGTAGTGGATGCATGTCTCCACTGGTTCTGGAGGGGGACTGATGTCCAGAGTGCTTCATCCTGTGCAGGACTGAGGTAGTGGATGCATGTCTCCACTGGTTCTGGGTGGGGGGACTGGTGCCCAGAGTGCTTCATCCTGTGCAGGACTGAGGTAGTGGATGCATGTTTCCCCACTGCTTCTGGAGGGGGGCTGGTGCCCAGAGTGCTTCATTCTGTGCAGGACTGAGGTAGTGGATGCATGTCTCCACTGGTTCTGGAGGGGGACTGGTGCCCAGAGTGCATCACGCTCCCCGTGACGGTCCCAGTTCCGTCACTGTCCCAGCTGCACATGGGCTAACGATGCTTTGCCATGACGGTGTTTGCCCTGTTCAGCGGTGCTTAGCCATGGCGGTCTTTGCCCTGTTCAGCGGTGCTTTGCCATGGAGGTCTTTGCCCTGTTCAGCGGTGCTTTGCCATGGCGGTCTTTGCCCTGTTCAGCGGTGCTTTGCCATGGCGGTCTTTGCCCTGTTCAGCGGTGCTTGACTTTGCTGTCTCTGACCTGTTCAGCGGTGCTTTGCCATGGCGGTCTTTGCCCTGTTCAGCGGTGCTTGACTTTGCTGTCTCTGACCTGTTCAGCGGTGCTTTGCCATGGCGGTCTTTGCCCTGTTCAGCGGTGCTTTGCCATGGCGGTCTTTGCCCTGTTCAGCGGTGCTTGACTTTGCTGTCTCTGACCTGTTCAGCGGTGCTTTGCCATGGCAGTCTTTGCCCTGTTCAGTGGTGCTTGACTTTGTTGTCTCTAATCTGTGCATTGGTGTGTGGCATGACGGTCCCTCATTGCCCAGCGGGGCTGTGGCTGCCGGGGCCCTCCAGGGCACTGATGCTGGCGGTGGTCTCCGGACCAGTGACGATACTGGTGCCCTCCAGGGCGCTGACTCTGGCGGTGGTCTCTGGACCAGTGACGATACTGGTGCCCTCCAGGGCTCTGACTCTGGCGGTAGTCTCCGGACCAGTGACGATACTGGTGCCCTCCAGGGCACTGACTCTGGCGGTGGTCTCCGGACCAGTGACGATAGTGCTGGCGGTGGCGTCCTGGCCAGTGGGGAGGATGGCGGCCTTCCCCGCCGTGCTGCTCCTACCAGACTTTGGAGACTTCTTCTGCCCCTTCACCACCTTGGGAGGAGTCACAGCTGACTCGGCACTCCCCCCGGGACCCTTGTGAGCAGTTTCTCCGGCAGGAGTCTTCACCCCCTCCTGTCTGGCACTGTCCAACTTAAGGTGCTTTACAGGGGGTGGACTGGCAGTGCTTTGGCTCCGTGTCACACTGCCTGCCCTGGTGGCCGGTGCACTCCACAGACCTCTAACACGCACCACTGGTACCAGACTTTTTTGGGCTGAAGTGCTACTACGGGACCTATGAATTGGAGGGGTGGGGGTGGTGGCCCAGAGGTCAACATTGCTCAGGAAAAGTTTCTGACGAAGATTGGGATGGGTAGCTGGAGGGGGTCTGGGAGTGGAGGAAGAGGAGGTGGTTGTAGGAGGTGTAACTTTAGGTGATTTGGGTGAAGGTACTGGAGGCTTTCGTGAGGTGGATGGATGTTGGGTGTGTAGGTGCCCGCGTTTGTGTACTTTGGGAGGGGGCGTCACAGACACACTGGGAGTGGACACACGGGACGTGTAAATGGTAGTGGGGTGGTGAGTGCAGGTAAGCGGGGTGTAGTGCTGGGTGTTCTGGTGCGAGTCCTAGTGCCTGTAGATGTAGTGCATGCAGGTGAGAGTGTAGACGACACTGGGAGGGACGAGGGAAACAACGAGGAGGGGGACACAGTGGAGGCAGTGGATGTTGTTGTGTCTGTATGTGGGTGATGCTTGTGTGAGTGCCTGTGGGTTGTGTGCTGCCTATGTTTGCCTGAGCTACTTTTGTGCGTTGAGGTTTGGGCATGCTTGTCTGATGGTGTGCTTGGGATAGGCTGGGGTACAGGGGATTGGGTCTGGGTGGAGGAAGTTGGAGGGGGGAGGCTAGACACAGGGACAATGGCTGCCATCAGTGCTGAGGCCAGAGATTGCATGGTTCGATGATGGGCAGCCTGACCAGAATGAATGCCCTCCAGGAATGCATTAGTGTGATGCAACTCCCTTTCTGCACCCTGGATGGCATTCACAATGGTCGACTGCCCAACAGTGAGTGACCTAAGGAGGTCAATGGCCTCCTCACTGAGGGCAGCAGGGGTGACTGGGGCAGGGGCTGAGCTGCCTGGGGCGAAGGTGATGCCCACCCTCCTGGGTGAGCGGGCACGGAGCGAAGGCTGAGGGGCTGCTGGGAGGGCGGTGCTGGTGGGGGGGTGGCGGCTGTACCTGTAGAAGTGTGGGGCACAGATGGTGCCGCCACCACAGGGGAGCTCCCGTGTTGCTGATCCGGTGACCGACGTGAAGCTCCCCTCGCCCTCCATCCCACTGGTGTATTCAGAGTCCGTGGTGTGGCCCTCCATGGCCATGTGGGATGCAGCTCCCTCGTGCTCCGGTGCCACTGTACCTCCGCCTGATGATGCTGATGCACAAAAGAACAGGGAGAGCACAAAAAGGGGGGGGGGAACAACAGAAGAAAGACAGGTTGAGTGCATGGCGTACCGCTACCGTTGGCGTACAATTCAGACACAGCAGCCCCCTGCACTACACCGTGCTCTTGGCCTCTACAGATGCAATTCCTGGGATTTGGCCTACATGGCTATGTGTGTTATCTGCCCACATAGATGACACAGGAGCATGTCTACCTGTACTTGGCACTCTACAGAGGTGGGGTGGAGTGGCACATGGCCTGCATTAGGGAGGGGCCAGCCTACGGAACTCGCCCTGGCCTAGGGAAACCCACAGCCCTCCTCCCCCACCCAGACCCCTCCACTGCGCGCAAAGTCCGCAGATTGAGAGTGTACTCACCCCCTTGTGTCTGCTGTGATGCCCTCAAGCGCCCATCCAACTCAGGGTAGGCCACTGCCAGGATTCGGAACATCAGGGTGGTCATGGTTCAACGGGCACCCCTCCCACGTTGGGAGGCAATCCCCAGCTGAGCCTCCGCCGTCTTCTTGCTCCAGCTGCGAATGTCCTCCCATCTTTTCCGGCAGTGGGTGCCCAGGGTCTGGACGTCCTTGGCGATGGCACGCCAAATGTCCTTCTTCTGGTGGGCGCTGACCTCCATGACATGTACAGGGGAAGAGGAGAAGTCATTACCAACTGTACCGTTGAAGTGAGTGGCCCACATCCCTACCCTTGCCATGTGGCACATGCATTCACAGCCCTACATGCTCGCAGAACCCTGCCCCCTTCCATCTTTCAACCAGCCCTCTCCACCCAGGCTTAGCCCATACAACGTGCTCCCTGTGTACTTACCTGTTGGTCTGGAGGACCGTAGAGTAGCATGTACTGGGGGAGGACCCCGTCCACGAGCTTCTCCAACTCCTGAGCAGTGAAGGCAGGGGCCCTTTCCCCAGACTTAGCAGCCATTGGGGGTTATTCCAACTTTGGAGGAGGTGGTAATCCGTCCCAAATGTGACGGATTTACCACCAGCCGTATTACGAGTTCCATAGGATATAATGGACTTGTAATACGGCTGGTGGTATATCCGTCACTTTACCGTCACTTTTGGGACGGATTACCACTTCCTCCAAAGTTGGAATAACCCCCATTGTCTCTTCCAGACCGAGGTCACAGCAGCAGTTGCAGTGTAGGTCCTCTCCTGTCGAAGATCAGGTATCGAGTGATAGAACAGATAGAAAATGTCTGTCACGTCCGCGGCGGTGACGTCCGCGGTGGTGCGTCTCATTACCGCCGGCGCGCTTCATCATTGACTCCTGGGACCCATAGGGTCCAATGTTAACCAATGCAGCATTGCGCCGCGGTCTACGACCGCCTACCGCGACGGTGTACAACGCCAGCGCAGTTACTTCACATCCCATTGTCCCAGTTTAGAGGTCAGGCAGCCGCCATTTCAGGGGCCCACATGGCTTCATTTACTACTGCGTCACACATACCTAGGCATACACTCAACACACATACAGGAAGAGTTTTGTATTTGGTGTCGTGTTCTGTGTAGCTGTGGGTACATACCTGAGATTTTGTGGACTCTGTGGTCACTGTTGTCCTTCTTAGGCACCGTCAGCTGGGACATTTCAGGAGAAGGCGGAATCCTCCGGTGTATCGATCGCTGGTGGACCTGGTAACAATGGAGGAGCGACATTTGATCATCACCTACAGGTTTGATCTGCCACAATCCAGGAATTGTGTACCCAGTTGGAGCCAGACCTGATGTCACCAATCCGCCATCCCACAGGAATCCCCCCTGAAGTGCAGGTGCTGTCAGTGCTCCATTTCCTTGCAAGTGGGTCATTTCAAACAACAGTGGCCATGGCATCAGGGATGTCCCAGCCTATGTTTTCCAACGTGTTGTCCAGAGAGTTGTCTACCCTGCTGAAACACGTGAGGAGCTACATCGTTTTCCCTCAGGTGGAGGATTTGGCTACTGTTAAAGGTGACTTCTATGCCCTTGCACATATCCACAACATCATAGGTGCCATTGATGGGACCCATGTAGCTCTGGTCCCCCCGCAGGAGTGAACAGGTGTACAGGACCCGGAAGAGTTATCATTCGATGAATGTACAGATGGTATGTTTGGCAGACCAGTACATCTCCCAGGTAAATGCAATGTTCCCTGGCTCAGTGCATGACGCCTACATCCTGCGGAATAGCAGCATCCCTTATGTGATGGGTCAACTCCAAAGGCACCGTGTGTGGCTATTAGGGGACTCTGGTTACCCCAACCTGTCATGGCTACTGACCCCAGTGAGGAATCCCAGGACCAGGGCAGAGGAACGCTACAATGAGGCCCATGGGCGGACTAGGAGGGTGATCGAACGCACCTTCGGCCTCCTGAAGGCCAGGTTCAGGTGCCTGCATATGACAGGTGGTTCCCTATTCTACTCACCAAAGAAGGTGTGCCAGATCATCATCGCCTGCTCGATACTTCACAATCTTGCTTTGCGACGCCAGGTGCCTTTTCTGCAGGAGGATGGTCCAGATGACGGTGTTGTGGCAGCTGTGGAGCCTGTGGACAGTGATGAGGAGGAAGCTGAGGAAGAAGACATTGACAACAGGGAGTCAGTCATACAGCAATATTTCCAGTGACACACAGGTGAGAACATTTGTTTACTATTATATTCACTTTCACACTTCTACCTCTATCCTGTCTGTCAATTTGAATCAGTATTGGGTAACTGAGTTGTACATTTCTATTACGGTTTCACAGGTGTGGTTACCAACGTGTGTCATCTGCTTGCTTCCTTCATGGACTTGTGCTGTGTGACATGGGTATGTTGACATTAAAATTTCGAATGGATTTTGTCGTAGTCATAGCTAATACACATTTTCAAACTGACAGACTGACTCCAGATTGTTTTGTGCTTCAAGGGTGTTTATTTAAGTGCTCAAAAATGGAGGGGGGTGGTAAAATGGTGATGGGTGAGGGTGGAGGAATGTCCATGGCAGAGTCCAGTCTATTCGTCTCACAGGTGCTTTGCCCATATGGGCATAGGAAGTGGAGCTGGGGCAGTTCCAATCTGGACCGGGTAACAAAGTGGGACAGTCGGAGGACAATCAGGGTGGTCTCATTTCCTGGCGGGGGTCTTGCCATCTTGCGCTGTCCTGTTCCTGGATCTCAGGGACCGCTTGCGGGGTGGTTCTCCGTCTGCAGGGGGTGGGGTGCTGGTGTGGTGGTCCTGTGGCGGGGCGTCCTGTCCACTAGCGCCGGCGGAGGTGGTGGGCAGTTCATCGTCCAGGCTAGTGTCAAGGGCCCCTTGGAGTGCCACGGTGTCCCTCATGATGTTCTGTATGTCCTTCAGCAGCCCTACGATGGTGCCCAGGGCGCAGCTGATGGATCTGAGTTCCTCCCTGAACCCCAAATACTGTTCCTCCTGTAGGCGCTGGGTCTCCTGAAACTTGGCCATGACCGTAGCCATCGTCTCCTGGGAGTGGTGGTATGCTCCCATGATGGAGGAGAGGGCCTCGTTGAGAGTGTGTTCCCTTGGCCTGTCCGCCCCCTGTCGCACAGCAGCCCTCCCAGTTCCCCTGTGTTCCTGTGCCTCCATCCCCTGGACCGTGTTCCCACTACCACTGCCCCCAGGTCCCTGTTGTTGTTGGGGTGGTGGGTTATCCTGGGTTCCATGTAGTGGTGGACACAAAGCTGATTGACGTGTCCTGGGTGCGGAGGTATGGGCCCGCTGGGTGGGTGCTGTGCTGGTGTTACCAGAGGGTGGAAGGTCAGTGTTGGGCTGTGCCTCTCCAAGGGGAACCGACTGTCCCGAGGCCCACGATGGTCCGGCCTAGTCATCAGGATCCAGTTGGCCAGAGCTGCTGTCGTCACTGTGGGCATCTTCTGTGGGTGGAGTGGAGATGTCTGGATCCTCCTGTCTGGTGACGTTCCGTAGCGGTCCTGCAGGGGTATAAGAGCATGATTATTGCATGTGTGTGTCATGGTGTGCAATGGGTGGGTGTGCAATGGGTGAGTGTGCGTGTACCCCAGTGCAAGCATTCCTGTGTGGGGGCTTGTGTGATGATGATTGGGGGGGTGTTATGGGTATGTGCAGTGAGCCTGTTTAGTGAGGGGTGACCATGCTTAGTTGTTGCATGCAGGGCTTGGTGTTGGGATGTGTGGTTTGTGTTATTAGTACATTAGTGAGGAGTTGGAGATATAGGGGAGGGGGTGAGGGTGTGGGTGTGTGATAGCATGCAGGTAGGGTGGGGGATATGATAGTTAAGATTTGACTTACCAGTGTCCATTCCTCCACCGACTCCTCCGAGGCCCTCTGGATGCATGATGGTCAAGACCTGCTCCTCCCATGTTGTTAGTTGTGGTGGAGGAGGTGGGGGTCCGCCGCCAGTCCGCTGAATTGCGATGTTGTGCCTGGAGGCCACAGAACGCACCTTCTCCCATAGGTCGTTCCACCTCTTCCTGATGTCCTCCCGATTTCTTGGATGCTGTCCCACAGCATTGACCCTGTCCACGATTCTGCGCCATAGCTCCGTCTTCCTGGCTATGGAGGTGTGCTGCACCTGTGATCCAAATAGCTGTGGCTCTTCCCGGATGATTTCCTCCACCATAACCCTGAGCTCCTCCTCGGAAAACCTGGGGTGTCTATGCGTGAGATGGGGTGGTGTAGGTGATGTGTGGGGTGGTGTATGTGGTGATGAGTGTGGTGATGTGTAGTGGTGTGTGGTGTTTTGTGCGTGGAATGTTGTATGGGTGATGGTGTTGTGTGCCTCTGTGTGGTGGGGTTCTCTATTGCTGTGCTCTCTCTCTGTCGCCTTCGTCTCTGATTTTGGGTCGTAGGGGTTTGTGGGTGATGTGGGTGTGTGTTTTATATAATATTGATTGTGTGGGTGTGGTGTTTGCATGTGTATCAGGTGTGTGTTTTTTTAATTGTCCAATGTGGCGGTGTTTTGGAGATGTGTGTGTATTTTGAGCACGGCGGTGTGTACCGCCAATGGAATACCGCGGTTGAAAGACCGCCGCGTGAATTCGTGGGTCGTGATAGCATGGGCGTGTTTCTGTTGGTGTGACGGTGGAGGATTTGTTTTCGCCAGTTTATCACTGACCTTTGGTGTGGCGGACTTGTGTGGGTGTCTGAATTTCGACGGATTCCGAGATTTGTGTCATAATAGCTGTGGCGGAATTCCGTGGCGGTGTTTCGGCGGTCTTCTGTACGGCGGTAAGCGGCTTTTACTGCCAATGTTGTAATGACCCCCATAATGTCAGAAAACGTCAGGGGAATCAGTCTATGTACATGGGCAGAAACAAATGCCCCTTCAATGTGAAATGTCCAGTCACATGTCATCCTGGTCATCCTCCTTTTCGATTACAAGTTCCCCTGCCTCTGTGGCCTCTTCCTGGCTGGGAATGGGACGCATCAGGGGTATGGGGGTGTAGGAGGCTGGCCTGGTTTGTAGTGGGTACCTTGGGTACTTACACCTTATACCAGGTCGAGTTATCCCTTGTTAGTGAATGTAGTAGCGTTCTAGCAGCTTAGGCTGATAGAGGTAGCTATAGCAGAGCAGCTTAGGCTGAACTAGGAGACATGCAAAGCTCATGCAATACCACTTATACACAAGTAAAGACAATTCTCAGTGTTACCAAAAATAAAGGTATTTATTTGGGTGACACAGTACAAAAAATATCTTTGAGACAAAAATCCTTCTGGAGGTAAGTATTATACACAATATATACACTAGACACCAAAAGTAGACAAGTAAAAGTCATAGAACAATGCAAACAGGAGGAAATCCTATAGAATGCAATGGGAGAAAATAGGTCTAGGGCAAATACAAACCATATACTAAAAAAGTGGAATGTGAATCACAAATTCCCCCCTAGACAAGTGTAGTGTATGCAAAATCGCTGGGAGAGTAAGAATACAGTAAAGGTAAGTAAATTACCCCACCCCAGAGCCCAGAAAAGCAGGAGTAAAGTACTGCAAGTTTCCTTAGGACACACTACACCTCGTTTTTGGGAATTTGCAGCAGCCAACCAAGTCTGCAAAGAACAACTGCTGGGTTATTGGACCTGAAGACCTGCAAAAGAGGGGGACCAAGTCCAGAAGTCAAAAGAAGTTCCAGGAAGGACAGGAGCCCCTGCCAACCCAGAAGAGGGTGCAAAAGAAGAGTCCCCAGTTAGCAGAAGACTGCAGAAATGCACCCTAGGAAGAAGGCAGTGGGTTGCTGCATGATGCAAAAGATGTCCCACGGCATGAAGATTGTTGCAGACGAGATTTCATGTTTGAAGGCACCAACAAGCCTTGGCTATGGCAAAAGTGTGTTTTTCATCAAAATGGCACTGGATGGACCCAGGAGGGACCTGGGGGCCTCAACTCTATTTGAGAGCCCAAAGGATGCCAGCCAACACCCCCAGAAGCCGCAGGATCCAGGTTCAAAGGAGATGCAAAATGCAGCTGATGCAGTACAACAAAAGAAAGACCCACGCCGCAGGAGAACAACTCAGCGAGTTGAGCGTCGTAGGGTGGAGTGCTGGGGACCTGAGCCAGGCTGTACATGAAGGAATTTTGCAAAGAGTGCACAGAGATCTCAGGAGGCGAAGAAGACACAATACACAAGGGTACTGTCGTTCTCGCGGAAGGCAAGGTCTTACCTCCTCCAAATTGCATCAGCAGGACCTCAGGACAGTCTATGTTGATGGTGTCCACCCTCTGTGTCCTTAGGAGCATGCTTGTCGCCATGAGAGGAGTCCCAGGGTACTGGTCATCGCCTTGGAAGGTGCCTGCTTGGAGCAGGGGAGTGACTCCAGCACTCCCTGGGAGATTTCTTCGGTCCTTCTGGTGCAGGATGAAGACAGGGAGTCCTCAGAGCATGCACACTGTGGAAACTGTTGCAGTTGCTGACTTGGAGCTGAGGGTGCTGAAGAAAAGTGTCTCTTGAGGACACTTTGTTACAGTTACAGTGTTTCTTGCAGCAGACTGCGGTTGATCAGAGGTCAGAAGAGTCTGAAGTTGTTGCAGAAGGTTCCTGAAAGAAACTTGCAAGCAGAATCTAAAGAGAACCCAGAGGAGAGACCCTAAATAGCCCTGAGAGGGGGATTGGCTACCTTATCAGGTATGGACTTATCAGGAGGGCTCTCTGCCGTCACCTGCTGGCACTGGCCAGTCAGAGTCCTCCAGAGTGTCCCCACACCTTGTAAAGCAAGATGGCTGAAGTCTGGGACACACTGGAGGAGCTCTGGGCACCACCCCTGGGGTGGTGATGGACAGGGGAGTGGTCACTCCCCTTTCCTTTGTCCAGTTTCCCACCAGAGCAGGGTAGAAGGGGTCCCTAAACCAGTGTAGACTGGTTTATGAAAGGAGGGCACCATCTGTGCCCTTCAAAGCATTTCCAGAGGCTGGGGGAGGCTACCCCTCCCCAGCCTGTAACACCTATTTCCAAAGGGAGAGGGTGTAACACCCTGCTCTCAGGGGAAATGCTTTGTTCTGCCTTCCTGGGACTGGGCTGCCCAGACCCCAGGAGGGCAGAACCCTGTCTGAGAGGTGGCAGCAGCTGTAGCTGCAGTGCAAGCCTCAGAGAGCTGGTTTGGAAGTACTGGGGGACCATAGTGGAGCCCCCAGGATGCATGGAATTGGCTCCCCAATACCAAATTTGGAGTGGGGGGACAATTCCATGATCTTAGCCATGTTAGCCATTCTGAGTTACCATCGTGAAGCTACATATAGGTATTGACCTATATGTAGTGCACACGTGCAATGGAGCCCTGAACTCACAAAGTCCGGGAAATGGTCCTGATCTATGTGGGGGCACCTTTGATAGTGCAAGGGTGCCCTCACACTTAGTAACTTTGCACCTAACCTTCAGCAAGTGAAGGATAGACATATAGGTGACTTATGAGTTACTTAAGTGCAGTGAAAATGGCTGTGAAATAATGTGTTCACTATTTCACACAGGCTGCAATGGCAGTCCTGTGTAAGGGTTTGTCTGAGCTCCCTATGGGTGGCAAAAGAAATGCTGCAGCCCATATGGATCTCCTGGAACCCCAATGCCCTGGGTACCTAGGTACCATATACTAGGGACATATAAGGGGATTCCAGTGTGCCAATTGAAATTGGTAAATGAAGTCACTGGCCTACAGGGACAAATTGAAAAGCAGAGAGAGCATAAGCACTGAGGTTCTGATTAGCAGAGCCTCAGTGACACAGTTAGGCACTACACAGGCATACACATTAGGCCACAAACTATGAGCACTGGGGTCCTGGCTAGCAGGATCCCAGTGAGACATGCAAAACACACAGACACACACTCACAAACAGGCCAAAAGTGGGGGTAACCATGCTAGAAAGAGGCTACTTTCTCACAGGTGGAAACGGAGTGGGAGGACAAACAGAGGAGGAGACATATGGAGGGTGGTATGGGAGGGACTCTGGGACAGGGCAGACACCATGGCTGCACCCAAGGAAGTGAGGGGGGCATTAGGGTGGCCTGGTACATATATTTTAATCTCAGAACATGCCTTCCTCCCTCTCAGATGACACCATCCCTTGCTGGGATGCAGCCACAGGGGTGAAATAACAAGAAGGGGTTTGGGTTGCACACGAGGGATGTGGGGTGTCTGGGACAGAGATGCTTCTCAGCGTACTGGGGTAGGCACTTGGAGGGAGACTAGTGGAAAGGAGTGCAGCTGTGGCCCCTGATGGACTGGGGGCCTCAAGAGGTACGGAAGGGTCGAAGGCAGGCCCAGGTGTAGATTCGGCCCGCACTGGGGACACCTCCAGCAGGTCATGTTCTTCTGTTTCAGGGGGAAGGTAAAAATCCTTCCCCGCTTCCCCCGGCCAGAGGTATCCAGATCATTGCCCCACCTCTACAGTGTCCGCAAACTCCACACGGTTTGTGGCTGATGTTGTGTCCATCCAGGTGGGCACACTCCCCCTTCCTGAAGGTGTTTCAGGTCCCTCCTCCTTCTCTTCCTCTTCTGTAGACGAGAGAGGCCTTGCCCCCGATGTCCCAAGGATGCCCTTCCTTGTCTGTAGTCCTCTTTCTGGTCTTCCTGGCCAACTGGGTCCACTGAAAGAGAAGTGAAAATATCATGTAGCTGGGGTACAAATCAGGGCACAGCACATAAGTACGTGAAGTAAGTGCTGACTTTGTTCCCCTTTTATCTCACTAACCCATTCTAGGTGACTTGCATCCCAAATGTAAGTGTACTATCACTGTAATGTCCTGACATTACTCACACATTGATATCTGACACAATTGTGGGGTGTTTACACTTCTATAGTGACAAAGCCTCACCTTCAGCATAGTTGCAATACAGAGGCCAAGTTCACATGGGCA
The DNA here is from genome assembly GCF_031143425.1 of Pleurodeles waltl. NCBI lineage: Eukaryota > Metazoa > Chordata > Amphibia > Caudata > Salamandridae > Pleurodeles > Pleurodeles waltl. The sequence continues at coordinate 346,210,096 of NC_090438.1, forward strand.
AACAAAGATGCTTGTTGTAAACTTAGATCAAATGTCAAAGTTTACCTTTGTAAGTTGGGCCCAGTGTCTCACGTCCTTGCTACCTCGTCATCTTCCAAAGTCAGTCTACAAGTGGAGATGAGACACCGTATGGATGGATCTGTCCACACCTAAGCATGTATCTATGATCATCCTGTAATGTGCAGACTGAATAGTCTTACACTGACTATCGCATGTCAACTGATGTGTGGCATAGGTTGATTCAACACAAATGCTTGAATGGGTGTACATATACAAACCTGGCCTTGGTTATGACCTTTGCAAAGCTGTGGGTCTATGTATTGGAGGATCCCTGACAACATCAGCCAATCTACATGGCAGGCGTCACATTTGGCATGCCAAGACTACCTATTGTTGTTGTAAACCAGTTGGCATATGTGCATACGCGGTACAGCCAGCTAGACGCTACATGTGACATATGAGCCACTGTTGTGGAGACGTGTGTATTTGGTTTCCCTTGGAAATGTTGGTACCATTTTGTGTGAGACAAGTATCCCAAAGTCACCCTTTACTTTGAGAGAGATGAAATGATACTTTACACTGACAAAAAACACACACAAAAGCATGCATGATACCACATCCAACACCCAAAATAACATCTTGTCCCCACACTGGACATTGTCTGGCCCACCCCTTTGCTCTTCCACCTAGCAATGATAAGGCCCTTGGATCATCAGTCATTGTGTTGGCATTGCATTTCTTCCTCCAAATGCACAAGTGAGCCCCATTTATCCAGTAGTGTTCAGAACACTACATGACTCAGGATGCACTCTGGTTTGTGCATCCAAAGGGCTCCAATGAAACAATGGCCTTATGACTATTGCAGCAGTTGCTGTGATTACTTGAAGGGAGACATGAAAGGCACACAAAAAGCATGCATGATACCACAACCAACACCCAAAAAACATCCTGACCCCACACTGGACATTGTCTGGCCCATCCCTTTCCCCTTGCACCCAGTGGTGATAAGGCCCTTGGATCACCAATCATGGTGTTGGCATTGCATTTCTTCCCCCAATTGCACAAGTGAGCCCCATTTTCCCAGTAGTGTTCCGAACACTACAAGTCCTGGGATGCAGTTCGGTTTGTACATCCAATGGGCTCCAATGAGACATTGGCCTTAGGACTACTGTAGCAATTGTTCAGATTGTGTACACAGTGACATGAGACACATGATGGCACAGCTCACTCACCACTCACATCATACTGACAGACACATGATGGACCCCATGCACTTACCAAGTCTCTGCTGCTCCATCTCCTCGGCTGGGTATGGAGGGTCAGACTGTCCTCTGGACCCTCCTGTACTATGGCATAAGGCAGGGCTGGTGCACATGGGGCTGGGCTTGCGGCATGTCGTGGCCCGCCGGTAGTACATGCCAACTGCACTGCAGCGCTGCATAATGTGAGCCCATGGTTGGGAGTGCACTGCATTGCTCAGTTGGTCTTTGTCCCCATAAAACTGAGGGTAATTTTCGAGCGCCTCCCACAGCTAAAATGTCCAATTCATGTTTACTAAAGTGGGGTGCCCTCCCTTCAACTCCCTCAGCCATGTTGGGGCAGGTAGAATACACAGAGCAGCAGGATAGCAGAGGATGCTATCTGAAGGTGGGGATAACCCAGAATGACAATAAAAAGGCTGCCTGCAACTTCCTGTCATGATCTTCCTGCCTTGCATTTCCTTTGTGTCATTTGCTCTAGAAATGAATTGGGTTCCAGACCGTCTTCGGATTCTATGCCCGAGTGCAGATTATCTACATCGCGAGCGTACTCTCCGCACTCGGAGCAAATAAACTGTACTCAGTGCAGTAGACAAGGTCAAACAAGTGTCACATATGGTAACAGGTGTAAAAAGGCCAGGAAATCAAATGGAGGAATGGAAAAGTTTATAGATACACCCCACACTGCATTAATGTCTAGCACAGTTTGGCCCTCTGCATTATGGTGCTTGTGATCAACATATGGCACTTACATCAGAGTAGACTGTAGTGTATCACCAAAGTAGATACAGGTAGTGGTGTTCATGCCTGGACAAATAGGGTCAGATTCACACAGGGCCAGAGCAAGACTGGGAGCCCATAGCAGCACAGTCAAGTATGTCAGACCAGCGCCCACACAGAGACAGGAAATGCAAGTGTGTGGGTAATGCATGAGTGCTGCTTTGTTAATGGGGGCACATATTGTCGCACCAGTTCAGACCCAATACACAGTGACAAAACCAGCCTCCACCCATCCAGGCCCCTGGGGAAATGCCAAATTCCTCAGTTGGCCAGTCTAGCCCTGCAAACAGCCTCCACACTAGTGGCAGAGGCCCCCTGGCAGTGGCACTTGGGGCAGAATGTCCACAATGAGACTTCGAAGTGTGGGGGCCAGTAGTGACTCAGAATCATATATGTGGTCTGGAATTTCATAGAATAACAGCAGAGAGCAGAACCCTAAACCACCTTCAACATTTTGAGGGGCTGACATCCATTTATTGGTCATTCAGAGTCAGCCCCACCTCCAAGCAGGATTGTCTTCCTTCTTGCTGTACTGATGAACCCACCTCATCCAACATGGCGGAATGACTTGTGGGCGGCGCACCCACACAATAAACACACAGTCAGTAATATGGCTGGACATAATCACTGAGGGGGGTGATTGACAGGTAGTCCCAGCATAATGTGGGCCCAGAGAAACAGATGCATGCTGCTGTCCACATTGGTAACTGGTGAATCATTACACATGAGACACACTTTCTCTTTTTGCACCACAATGGAGCAAAAAAAAGGTGCAGTGCAGGAAAGTGTGCCCAACTACACTGTAGATTGAATGCAGTGCCCCCATGGCAGACGCACACTTACGCTACCATGGGGGCAGCCCGGTCAAGTAGAAAAAGGAGCTGTATTCAGCCACTCCCTGAAGTTCTGTGCAGCTATCAACCCACATGCACATTTGAGAAGGATTACTGATGCCCTTGCAGGCAAGTGCGATGAGTGACTACACCTACCTGGAAAGGTATGTCTGTGGTGACTGTAGGACCACATGTCTCCCCTACAGGGGTCTCCTATCAGGGTGTGCACTGACTGTGCCCCACCTTTTATGTGGCACACTGTAAGTGCACCTCCTGGAAGCTTCTTTGTCTCTCCACCCGTATCTAATCTGTGGCGTAGCTGCATAGGCAAAGGGATTTCATCATTTACATGGGGCTATGCCCCCATGCTAATGAGGGACACCTGCTGGTGCTAGTGCGGGCACTATATGTACACCTGCAATATCCATAATGGAGGAAGGGCAGCACGAGCGTTTGCTGCCCTTTCTGTACTACAGAAGTGCCTTGGGGGTGCACAGAGCCGGTGTACATTCACAGTGTGTACCTGGGGCTCTTTGTAGAATACAGCCAATGGAGTTAATTCACTGGGTGCTGCAGGATAGTGTGTCTTTGAACCTGCAATAGGCCTAGATGTACTTTTGGAGCAGTGTCTGTATGTTAAGATAGCATTACCAGCCCAGATAGTGGCAGCCACTCCATGTCATATGTCTCGCAAGGTACCTGTAGGGTTGACAAGAGACAGTGACATGTCATCATTGGGGTACATGAAAACTGCAGTGGTGCTGCATTCTCCATTACATACAATACTAAAGAATATATGTCGGAACCACAAATGCTGGAACCACGCATGCCTAAACAACGCGGTCGGAACTACAATCGCGTTGTTACCACAAATGCCTTTACCACGAATGCCGTAACAACGCTTTTTTGTTGTAAAGGCATTCATGGTAAAGGTATGCGTGGAATGGCATGCATGGTGCTAGCATGCGACCCCCCACCCCTAAAACAATCATACCCCAACCCTCCCACTCCCATCCCTACCCCTAAAAACAATTCTATCCCTACCCCACTACTCCGACCTTGCCCCTAAAACTACTGTGCCACACCACCTAAAACCTAAACTCCCCACACCCACCACCCCTTCCCCTAAAAACTAAAAATACCCCACCACGCCCCTAAAACTACCCCAACATCCACCCCCTAACGCCTAAACTACCCTGACCCCCACCCCACCACTAAAACTACACCTAAAAACAAAAAATACCCCGATCCACCACCCCGCCCCTAAAACTACTGGGACCCCCACCCCCTAAAACCTAAGCTACCCTGAACCCCCACCCTGCCCCTAAAAACTAAAAATACCCCAACCCCCCAAACCTGCCCCTAAAACTACTGTGACCACTCATCCCCCGAAAACCTAAACTACCTGACCCCCACCTCTAAAACTACCCCTAAAAACTAAAAATACCCTGGACCCCCACCTCCCAAAACCTACTGCGACCCCCCGAATCCTACACTACCCTGACCCCCCACCCCTAAAAACTAAAAATACCCCGACTCCCCCACACCTGCCCCACCCCCTAAAACTTAAACTACCCCAACCCCCCACCCTGCCCCTAAAACTACCACGACCCCCATCCCCTAAAACCTAAACTACCCCGACCCCCCACACACGCCCCTAAAAACTAAAAATACCCTGATCCCCCACCCTCACCGATAGAACTACCGTGAACCCCAACACCTAAACTACCCTGACCCCCCCACCCCACCCCTAAAAACTAAAAGTACCCAACCACCCACTCCGTCCCTAAAACTACTGCGACTCCCCACCTCCCTAAAACCTAAACTACCCGACCCCTCTATCCCCGCTCCTAAAAACAAAAAATACCCTGACCCTCCCACCTCACCCCTAAAACGTCCCCAGCCCCACTTACCGGACCACACCCTCCTCATAAGCCGACTCCCTTCTACTGTGCCTTAACCACCCATGTGCGTTGTTCAGCACATGCGTGGTTAAGGCACAGAAGAATGAAGTTGTGGTTAAGAAAAGCGTTGTCCGCTTTCATTGTTCACAACTTCGTTCTTCCGGAGTCATGGTTAGGGATGTTTCCCAATACTAAATGGCTACACATTATGAATGTGGCAAGTAGGTGTTAGTATGATTCATGAGGAAGACCATTTGTGATTATGGAGCCCTTCCAAATTTCTCAGGTCCATTCTTGATATGCTGATCCACGCCAGATGATCATGATGTATTTGGGTCTTGTAGTCCCTGTCATTCCATAGTGAAATCCATGACACACATTTTGCTCAGGTGAAGAAAGTGTCAACCAGCTGGTTATGCACCTGCATACCATGACCACTGTTTTGCACAATGACCTGGTTGTCCAGATTCAGACCTAGATGATGGTCAAGATGTATGTGTAAGCCACAATTTAATGTTATGTTGTGCAAAACACAACTGGCTACAATAATCTTGCACACAAAGGGGAGAACAGCAGCACTCCTCCTGTATGGTTGAGACATCGGAATCTTGACTTCAGGAGACCAAAAGTACGCTCACTGATTACATCTTGCCTGGACATCCCGAAGAGGTTGATTCTTTGTCTGAAGATCCTCTCTATTCTCCTTCTCCTCAAATTCTGCTGTCGCATTGCAAGGGCCAAATCAACTAACACATTCAGCGACATGTTGAAAAGCCTGAAAAGGCTTGTTTGTTGCAGCTCTGCTTTTGTATGTGCAGCAAGACTGAGATTGCTTAAGAGTTTCAGCTGGAGCTGGGTGGGGGGATGGTAGGCACTGACAAAGGTGTGCCAGTATGAATGGTTACCTTATCTGGCCTGAGTGCAGATCATCCACCTGAGTGCGGATCATTCACCCGGAGTGCGGATGTAAACATACTGCTTGTAACTTACCTTTGTGATTACCAAAAAGTTGTAAACCTAGACTTTTAGTGTTTACTTAGACCAAAAGTCTAAGTTTACCTTTGTGAATCGGGCCCATAAACTGTTTCTTCACTGTGTTTTAGATGTTGCCGATAGAAAGCTTCAGCTGTTTAGCTATTCTCATGTTTTTCAAAAACCTGTGGTGAAAACACATACATATTTACATCCAGGGACTTTGTGTATGTCTTTTTTATCCATTCGTCTGTTAGCTGTGAAAAGAACACAAAGGTAGGGAAACCAATACCTTTTCTCCTGCTAATACAACGTCCAGGCAGCAACTGCCAACCTTTAGATTCTTCCTCAGGTTTCACACAGGGAACTAGAACCTCCCTGCCCCAGCATTCTACTTAGCCTACAATACTCGTAGGTTTTCGTCTATCTCTCTGCACACACCCCTTCCAACACAAAAATGAAAACAGAACTGAAAAATAACAAAACCTTAGAAAGTAAGTTAACATATATACATAAAATACATCAATTGCTTCAAAATATAACAAGGCACAGCCGAACTGCTGCGCTTTGTTAGTGACTGTAACAAGACTAATACATGCTGTAATCTTTGAACTTTGCTGAACTTCACTTTGTCCTGCTCAAAACTCTTCTGTTATTGCTATAGTCTTTGTAACAATCTCTTGTTTGTACCCCCATTTTTCTGCCCACATTATACATTTTTGACTCTGGTAGGATTGAAAGGAACAACTTGTTCCAGGTTTTTCCATGTTCTAACACCACTATGTGGTCTTTGACTTTGCTCACCCTTGTGGCAGAAGAAAATTGAGATAAATCCTTGCAGACAAAAGTGGCGCTGCACCCAGTACATCACCACATTCCTTGTGGCCCTTGGCGATGTGCCCCTGCTGCCACCATATGTGCCCCTTATTAAAAATACAGTGCACCACGGCGCAGGGTAGGGGCAATAGCATCATTATTTTTAACACTATTGATGTACTCTGAAGGAGTAGCTCCAACATTTTGGTGCTACTCCTGCAGAGTACATAGGGCCCATTGTATTCAATGGCATGCCCCCTTTTAGTGCCTGCTCGGAGCAGGCATTAAAAGTGTAAAACAAAAGGGCACAAGAAAATGTTTTAGATTTCCTTGCGCCATTTTTTCTAATGGGGGAACGCCTCCTTTGAATACATTATGGGGGTCATTACAACATTGGCGGTAAAAGCCGCTTACCGCCGTGCAGAAGACCGCCAATACACCGCCGCGGCCGCGGAATTCCGCCACAGCTATTACGACCCACATCTTGGAATCCGCCGAAATTCAGACACCCACACAAGTCCGCCACACCAAAGGTCAGTGATAAACTGGCGAAAACAAAACCTCCACCGTCACGCCAACAGAAACACGCCCATGCTATCACGACCCACGAATTCACGCGGCGGTCTTTCAACCGCGGTATTCCATTGGCGGTACACACCGCCGCGCTCAAAATACACACACATCTCCAAAACACCGCCACATTGGACAATTCGAATTACACACACCTGATACACATACAAACACCACTCCCACACACCCATTACAATATAAAACACACACCCACATCACCCACAAACCCCTACGACTAAAAATTATAGACGAAGGTGAGAGAGAGAGCACAGCATAGACAACCCCACCACACAGAGGCACACAACACCATCACCCACCCAACATCCACGCACAAAACACCACACACCACTACACATCACCACACTCATCACCACATACACCACCCCACACATCACCTACACCACCCCATGGCATGGCAAAGACACCCCAGGTTTTCGGAGGAGGAGCGCAGTGTCATGGTGGAGGAAATCATACGGGTAGAGCCCCAGCTATTTGGATCCCAGGTGCAGCACACCTCCATTGCAAGGAAGATGGAGCTATGGCGAAAAATAGTGGACAGGGTTAGTGCAGTGGGACAGCACCCAAGAAATCGGGAGGACATCAGGAAGAGGTGGAACGACCTACGGGGGAAGGTGCGTTCCGTGGTCTCCAGGCACAACATCGCGGTTCAGCGGACTGGCGGCGGACCCCCACCTCCTCCCCCACAACTAACAACATGGGAGGAGCAGGTCTTGACCATTATGCATCCAGAGGGCCTCGGAGGAGTCGGTGGAGGAAGGGACACTGGTAAGTCAAATCGTAACTATCATATCCCCCAACCTACCTGCATGCTATCACACACCCCCACCCTCACCCTCTCCCCTATCACTCCAACTCCTAACTAATGTACTAATAACACAAACCACCCATCTTAACACCAAGCCCTGCATGACACAACAAAGCATGGACACCCATCACTAAAGCATGCCCACTGCACATGCCCATAACACCCCCTAACCATCATCACACAAGCCCCCACACAGGAATGCTAGCACTGGGGTACACGTTCACCCACCCAGTGCACACCATGACACACACAGATGCAATAATCATGCTTTTACACCCCTTCAGGACCAGTACCTAACGTCACCAGACAGGAGTGTCCAGACATCTCTACCCCAACCACAGAAGAGGCCCACAGTGATGACAGCAGCTCTGGCCAACTGGATCCAGATGACCAGCCCAGACCATCGTGGGCTTCGGGACAGTCGGTTCCCCTCGCACAGGCACAGCCCAACACTGACCTTCCACCCTCTGGAAACACCAGTACAGCACCCGCCCAGCGGGCCCATACCTCCGTACCCAGGACACGTCAATCAGCTGTGTGTCCACCACTACAGGGAACCCAGGATAACTCACCACCCCAACCACAACAGGGACCTGGGGGCAGTGGTAGTGGGCACACGGTCCAGGGGACGGAGGCCCAGGAACACAAGGGAACTGGGAGGGCTGCTGTGCGACAGGGGGTGGACAGGCCAAGGGAACCCACTCTCCACGAGGCCCTCTCCTCCATCATGGGAGCATACCACCACTCCCAGGAGACGATGGCTACGGTCCAGGCCAAGTTTCAGGAGACCCAGCGCCTGCAGGAGGAACAGTATTTGGGGTTCAGGGAGGAACTCAGAACCATCAGCTCCGCCCTGGGCACCATCGTAGGGGTGCTGAAGGACATACAGAACATCATGAGGGACACCGTGGCACTCCAAGGGGCCCCTGACACTAGCCTGGACGATGAACTGCTCACCACCTCTGCCGGCGCTAGTGGACAGGACGCCCCACCACAGGACCACCACACCAGCACCCCACCCCCTGCAGACGGAGAACCACCCCGCAAGCGGTCCCTGATATCCAGGAACAGGACAGAGCATGATGGCAAGACCCCGCCAAGAAATGAGACCACCCTGATTGTCATCCCACTGTCCCACTTTGTAACCCTGTCCATATTGGAACTGCCCCAGCTCCACTTCCTATGCCCATATGGGCAATGCACCTGTGAGACTAATAGACTGGACTCTGCCATGGACATTCCTCCACCATCACCCATCACCATTTTACCACCCCCTCCAATAATTAGCACTTCAATAAACACCCTTGAAGCACAAAAATCTCTGGAGTCAGTCTGTGATTTTGAAAATGTCTATTAGCTATGACAATGACAAAATCCGTTCGAAAATGTAATGTCAACATACCTATGTCACACATCACAAGTCCATGAAGGATGCAAGCAGATGACACACGTTGGTAACCACACCTGTGAAACAGTAATGGAAATGTACAACTCAGTTACCAAATACTGCTTGAAATTGACAGACAGGATAAAGGTAAAAGTGTGAAAGTAAATGTAGTAGTCAAGAAAGTGTTCTCACCTGTGTGTCACTGGAAATATTGCTGTATGACTGAGTCCCTGTTGTCAATGTCTTCTTCCTCTGCTTCCTCCTCATCACTGTCCACAGGCTCCACAGCTGCCACAACACCGTCATCTGGACCATCCTCCTGCAGAAAAGGCACCTGGCGTCGCAAAGCAAGATTTTGAAGCATAGAGCAGGCGATGATGATATGGCGCACCTTCCTTGGTGAGTAGAATAGGGAACCACCTGTCTTATGGAGGCACCGGAACCTGGCCTTCAGGAGGCCGAAGGTGCGTTTGATCACCCTCCTAGTCCGCCCATGGGCCTCATTGTAGCGTTCCTCTGCCCTGGTCCTGGGATTCCTCACTGGGGTCAATAGCCATGACAGGTTGGGGTAACCATAGTCCCCTAATAGCCACACCCGGTGCCTCTGGAGTTGACCCATCACATATGGGATGCTGCTATTCCGCAGGATGTAGGCGTCATGCACTGAGCCACGGAACATAGCATTTACCTGCGAGATGTACTGGTCTGCCAAACATACCATCTGTACATTCATCGAATGATAACTCTTCCGGTTCCTGTACACCTGTTCACTCCTGTGGGGGGGGACCAGAGCAACATGGGTCCCATCAATGGCACCTATGATGTTAGGGATATGTCCAAGGGCATAGAAGTCACCTTTAACAGTAGCCAAATCCTCCACCTGAGGGAACACGATGTAGCTCCTCATGTGTTTCAGCAGGGCAGACAACACTCTGGACAACACGTTGGAAAACATAGGCTGGGACATCCCTGATGCCATGGCCACTGTTGTTTGAAATGACCCACTTGCTTGGAAATGGAGCACTGATAGCACCTGCACTTGAGGGGGATTTCTGTGGGATGGCGGATTGGTGACATAAGGTCTGGCTCTAACTGGGTACACAGTTCCTGGATTGTGGCACGGTCAAACCTGTAGGTGATGATTAAATGTCGCTCCTCCATTGTCAACAGGTCCACCAGCGGTCAGTACACCGGAGGATTCTGCCATCTCCTCACATGTCCCAGCTGAAGGTGCCTAGGAAGGACAACAGCGACCACAGAGTCAAGCAACTCAGAGGTATGTACCCACAGCTACACAGAACACGAAACAAAATCCAAAAAGTTGTCTGTATGTGTGTTGAGTCCAGGCCTAGGTATGTGTGACGCAGTTGAAAATGAAGCCATGTGGGCCCCTGAAATGGCAGCTGCCTGACCTCTAAAGTGGGACAATGGGATGTGAGGTAACTGCGCTGGTGTTGTACACCGTTGCGGTAGGCGGTCGAAGACCGCTGCGCAATGCTGCATTGGTTAACATTGGACCCTATGGGTCCCAGGAGCCAATGACGAAGTGCGCCGGCGGTGATGATACGCACCGCCGCGGACATCACCGCCGCGGACGTGACTGCCATTTTCTATCGGTTGAATCACTCGATACCTGATCTTCGACAGGAGAGGACCTATACTGCAAGTGCTGCTGTGACCTCGGTCTGGAAGAGACAATGGCACGTGCGTCTGGGGGAAGGGCCCCTGCCTTCACTGCACAGGAGTTGGAGAAGCTTGTGGACGGGGTCCTCCCACACTACTCTACGGTCCTGGATGTAAGAAGGAAGGGGGCAGAGTTCTGCGAGCATGAAGGACTGTGAATGCATGTGCCACATGGCAAGGGTAGGTATGTGGGCCACTCACTTCGACGGTGCAGTTGGTAATGACTTCTCTTCTTCCCCTGTACATGTCATGTAGGTCAGCGCCCACCAGAAGAAGGATATTTGGCGTGCCATGGCCAAGGACGTCCGGACCCTGGGGGTCCACCAGAGACGGAGCACCCACTGCCGTAAAAGATGGGAGGACATTCGCAGCTGGAGCAAGAAGAAGGCGGAGGCTCAGCTGGGGATGGCCTCCCAACGTAGGAGGGGTGCCCGTCGCACCATGACCCCCCTGATGTTCTGGATCCTGGCAGTGGCCTACCCTGAGTTGGATGGGCGCTTGAGGGCATCACAGCAGACACAAGGGGGTGAGTACACTCTCATTCTGCTGACTTTGCGCGCAGTGGAGGGGTCTGGGTGGGGGAGGAGGGCCGTGGGTTTGCCTAGGCCAGGGCGAGTTCTGTAGGCTAGGCCCCTCCGTAATGCAGGCCATGTGCCACTCCACCCCACCTCTGTAGAGTGGCAAGTACAGGTATACATGCCCCTGTGTCATCTATGTGTGCAGATGTCCACCATAGCCATGTAGGTCATATCCCAGGAACTGCATCTGTAGAGCCCAACAGCGCGGCGTAGTGCAGGGGGCTGCTGTGTCTGTATTGTCCGCCAACGGTAAGCCATGCACTCAACCTGTCTTTCTTCTGTCGCCCCCCCCCTTTTTGTGCTCTCCCCGTTCTTTTGTGCATCAGCATCATCAGGCGGAGGTACAGTGGCACCGGAGCACGAGGGAGCTGCATCCCACGTGGCCATGGAGGGCCACACCACAGACTCAGAATACACCAGTGGGACGGAGGGCGAGGGGAGCTTCACGGCGGTCACCGGATCAGCAACCAGCGACACAGACTCGTCCTCTGATGGGAGCTCCCTTGTGGTGGCGACAACATCTGTGCCCCCCACTTCTACAGGTACAGCTGCCACCCCCCCTACCAGCACCTCCCTCCCAGCAGCCCCTCAGCCTTCGTCCCGTGCCCGTTCACCCAGGAGGGTGGGCATCACCTTCGCCCCAGGCACCTCAGCCCCTGCCCCTGTCACCTCTGCTGCCCTCAGTGAGGAGGCCATTGACCTCCTCAGGTCACTCACTGTTGGGCAGTCTACCATTGTGAATGCCATCCAGGGTGTAGAAAGGGAGTTGCAACACACTAATGCATTCCTGGAGGGCATTCATTCTGGTCAGGCTGCCCATCATCGAACCCTGCCATTGCTGGCCTCAGCACTGATGGCAGCCATTGTCCCTGTGTCTAGCCTCCCCCTCCAACGTCCTCCACCCAGACCCAATCCCCTGTACCTCTGCCTATCCCAAGCACACCATCAGACCAGCCTACATACACCTCAAAACACAAGGGCAGCTCAGGCAAACAGGCACCACACATCCCCAGGCACTCACACGAGCATCACCCACATACAGACGCAGCAACATCCACTGCCTCCACTGTCCCCCTTCTCGTCGTCTCCCTCCTCCCTCCCAGTGTCCTCTACACTCTCACCTGCATGCACTACCACTACAGCCACTAGGACTCGCACCAGCACACCCACCACCACACCCCACTCACCTGCACTCACCACCCCCACTACCATTTACACGTCCCTTGTGTCCTCTCTCAGTGTGTCTGTGACGCCCCTTCCCAAAGTACACAAACACGGGCACCCACACACCCAACATCCATCCACCTCACAACAGCCTCCAGAACATGTACCTGCACCCAAATCATCAAAAGTTACACCTCCTACAACCACCTCCTTTTCCTCCACTCTCAGACCCCCTCCAGCAACCCGTCTCAGTGTTCGTCAGAAACTTTTCCTGAGCAACGTTGACCTCTTTCCCACCACCCCCCCTCCAATTCATAAGTCCCGTACTAGCACCTCAGCCAAAAAATCTCCGGTACCAGTGGTGCCTGTTAGAGGTATGTGGAGTGCATTGGGCACCAGGGCAGCCAGTGTGACACGGAGCCAAAGCACAGCCAGTAGCCCCCCTGTGAAGCACCAGAAGTTGGACAGTGCCCGACGGGAGAGGGGGATGACACCTGCCAGCAAAGCTGCTCACAAGGGTCCCGGGGGAGTGTCGAGTCAGCTGTGACTCCTCCCAAGGTGGGGAAGGGGCAGAAGAAAGCGCCAAAGTCTGGGAAGAGCAGCACAGCGGAGAAGGCCGCCATCATCCCAGCTGCCCAGGACACCACCGCCAGCCCGATCGTCACTGGTCAGGAGACCACCGCCAGAGTCAGTGCCCAAGAGGGCAATCCAATCGTCACTGGTCAGGAGACCACCGCCAGAGTCAGTGCCCAGGAGGGCAGTCCCATCGTCACTGGTCAGGAGACCACCGCCAGAGTCAGTGCCCAGGAGGGCCCCGGCAGCCACAGCCCCACTGGCCAATGAGGGACCGCCATGGCAAACACCGCTGACAGGTCAGAGACAGCAAAGTCAAGCACCGCTGAACAGGGCAAAGACCGCCATGGCAAGCACCGCTGAACAGGGCAAGCACCGCTGAACAGGGCTAAGACCGCCATGGCAAGCACCGATGAACAGGTCAGAAACTGCTAAGTCAAGCACCGCTGAACAGAGCAAAGACCGCCATGGCAAGCACCGCTGAACAGGGCAAGCACTGCTGAACAGGGCAAGCACTGCTGAACAGGGCAAGCACTGCTGAACAGGGCAAAGACCGCCATGGCAAGCACCGCTGAACAGGGCAAGCACCGCTGAACAGGGCAAAGATCGCCATGGCAAGCACCGCTGAACAGGTCAGAAACTGCTAAGTCAAGTACCACTGAACAGGGCAAGCACCACTGAACAGGGCAAAGACCGCCATGGCAAGCACCGCTGAACAGGACAAGCACTGCTGAACAGGGCAAAGACCGCCATGGCAAGCACCGCTGAACAGGGCAAGCACCGCTGAACAGGGCAAAGACCGCCATGGCAAGCACCGCTGAACATGTCAGAAACTGCTAAGTCAAGCACCGCTGAACAGGGCAAAGACCGCCATGGCAAGCACCGCTGAACAGGGCAAGCACTGCTGAACCGCCATGGCAAGCACTGCTGAACAGGGCAAGCACCGCTGAACAGGGCAAAGACCGCCATGGCAAGCACCGCTGAACAGGTCAGAAACTGCTAAGTCAAGCACCGCTGAACAGGGCAAGCACCGCTGAACAGGGCAAAGACCGCCATGGCAAGCACCGCTGAACAGGTCAGAAACTGCAAAGTCAAGCACCGGTAGCCCATGTGCGGCAGGGGCAGTGACAGAACTGGGACTGTCACGGGGAGAGTGATGCACTCTGGGCACCATTCCCCCTTTAGAACCAGTGGAGAACAGCATCCACTACCTCAGTCCTTAACAGGATGAAGCACTCTGGGCACTAGTCCCCCTCCAGAACCAGTGGAGACTGTTATCCACTTGTGAGACTGTGGCTTTGCACTCCCCAGGATGGTACAGTGGGCAAACCACCCACTGAAAAGACTTGTGAGACTGTGGCTTTGCACTCCCCAGGATGGTACAGTGGGCAAACCACCCACTGAAAAGACTTGTGAGACTGTGGCTTTGCACTCCCCAGGATGGTACAGTGGGCAAACTACCCACTGAAAAGACTTGTGAGACTGTGGCTTTGCACTCCCCAGGATACATCAATGGACATGGAGCCCCATTGTGGATCTGGCGTGGTGCTGTCATCCGGCTGAGGTGCCCGTTGTATTTCGATCTGATGCCCCAGCAGTGTTCTCTCCGTTTCTGGTCAGGTATCTGATGTGGGCCTCGCCCATGCATTTTGGGCCCAGTGGTCCACGGACATTGAATGGTGCATACCTGCACTACTAATTGTGATGTATAATTTTTTGAATGTGTATATACATGTGTATATATTAGCTTACTGTATTTTGATACATTACAATGGTTGAACTCATTTCCTTTCGTCTTTGCATTCTTCCGGGGGCTTTGGGGGTTGGTACTGTGATGTTTGGAAATGCATTGGTGTGTGTGTTGTAGTGTGTGAGGGTCGGGGTGGGGGTGTTGCGTGTGTGTGTCCCTGACTTTTGCCTCCCCTATGTCGTAGGTGCAGTACTCACCGTTGTCTTCGGCGCCGGCATTGCTGATGATCGTAGAGGAGCAGGAAGACTATCGCAGGGAGTACTTGGAGTTCCGGCTCCATGGTGCCCTCCTTCCTCGTGGAGTGTGTTAAGGTGAGTGTTTTCCCATTGAAATGGCTGTTTCCACCGTGTTTTTATCCACGGTGAATCTGCCCCGGAAAAGGTGGCGGATTGGCCTGTTGTAATACTCTGGGCGGTACTTTGTCTCCCGCCTGTCTGTTGGCGGTGACCGCCGCACTGCTTGTCTGTACCGCCGTGGCCTGTTTGCGGTCTTACCGCCGCTTTGACACCATCCGCCAGGGTTGTAATGACCCCCTAAGTATCCAGAGTAAAGCTTGAGTGTGACATCAGGAACAGGCCAAACTGACTGTATCTGTAGTGAGCTGAATACTGTCCTGTCCTGCTAGTGTGCTCTGAAATCAATTGTCCTGCGAACCTGTGGCTTGGTTTGGGGAACATTGGTCTGAGCAGAGGAGCCTTGCTGTGAGAGCCCAGGTGAGAACTAACTTTCATACCACTGCTTGCACTGTGCCAAAGTACTGTGATATGAAATAAATCGAAGCAATGGATACACTATAGTCATAGTGCCTGTGGGCATGGTGTGAACAACAAATGTCACACCAGAGTGCAAGCACTGCAGTGACAATTCGATCTTGGTGTACAGGAACTAGATATAAACTCTAGTCCTGTATTAGACCTCTGTAGAATCCTCACCTCATACTGAGTTTTGGGACCTGATGTAAAGGGGGGGGTCTTCGATCCATTTTGGGTGATGGGTGTGGTTGGCTTGCATGACCTCCTGGAGGTTGTACATAGATGTTTTTCTCATTTTGCTCCATAAGGAGCAAAGGAAGTGCAGTACCATATCACCAGAAATGCTGCGGCCACACTTGTATTACCACTCCTGATACCATCCACTCCACAGTAATCCAAGAAGCCTTCATGCATGCAAGGCTGTGCAGTGAAAGTCTGCGGCCACACCAGAAAAGTAGGGGCATTTGCTGAAGAATGGTGAGGCCCGAAAGACAGGCTGTATACAGCTGAGAATCCCTATTTGGAAAAGCACCAGCAGAATATAACCCAAAGGATGGACATTGGATGGGGTCCAACTTCCAGAGGAGCACTATTAGTGGACTACTATTCCCAAGGTGCATTGAGACTTCTTGACATTATCAATAAGTGACTGCTGGAGTGGGGCCTGTGTACACATTTGTATTTACTGTATTGTCTTGCAGCACTTATATAGCACTTATTACCCTTATATGAGATACTGAAGCTCCTGCCTATATGGGTTTCAAGCCTCGCCATGTTTGGCATTTGATTGGAAAGGTATTCTCTTTGTTTTCTGGATCCTATGTAGAAAGTGTTTCTATGTTGTGTGTAATGACCACTAAGGTATTGTTATCAGTGATGGCTGATGAACTTTGCAAATGGTGGGGCATAAATGCCTGTCTCAAGTTTAACAGAGCAAAGGAAACCTAACTTCCTCTTGAATGGTTGAGGGGAGAGTGTTCCTTTCTCCTACAAAAACCTTCAAATTCTGAAATATGGCTCCAAAAGCCATGTTTTATAGCACAATTTCCACATAAATCAGTTTAGAAACCCAGAGAGTCTGAAGAGACTCTAAGGAAATATAACACTTTCATGGTGTGACAGCAAAGCCTAAAGACTGTTTGTGGTTCACATTCTCTTGGAGAACCTTCCAGAAATTGTGGCAAGACATTGTGTTTTCAGCAAAGTTTCTCTACGTATTAGATTTCTGAAGAGTATCCAGGTATCACTACTATCTTTAATCACGACTTGCCTTGTATTTCTGCAAATATGATAAAATGAGAATAGTGACTTCTCCGTACTATCAGGTAGAGGTAGCTAAGTCACCAAACCCATAGAGGGGTCAAGGCAGAGCTCTTCAATCCTGTGCCAAGCAATGAAACTGTTTGGTATTCAAATTGTGCAAGAAACATCATGTTAAAATACAGACTTTTCAAAGTTCAAGCACATGCATTTATTTAACACAGGGGAGCGTTTCACCTTGGTATTTTAGATTATATCAGTGCATTTATTAGAAGTGATAATTTTAAAAATATATATTCATGCCTCCTCCATACCAACAATGATGCCAGTAGTGAGCCGAGAGGCAAGCCACTTGTCATGCGCAGCCCAAATATGACGTAACTTATTGTGCGTACAGCAACCTTGTGTAGTAAAGAAAAGAGAGGTTTTTGTAGAGTACATATCCTGAACTCATGTATTTGAAGATGCTCTCTTATGTGATAATGAAGTAAAAGGAGGCATGTCGAAAATAAGTAATTGCTTGAGATCACTCAATTTGGTCAAGATGAGAAGCCAGGATTGAGAACAGTATTTCAGGTTTGACGGCGTGCAAATCAGTCACTTGATGAGCAGCTCGCTCTCTCACCTATTTAACTTCAATGGTTAATGTTCTACCTTTAAGTTTGGAGGATGGGAGAGAGCGTGGGTGGGAAGCAGAAGCCAGATGCTGTTTTCAACCTCTGTCTCTAGAGGTTTTACAATCTTGTCTTTACTCATGCAGTTACATGATAGTCATAAGGGTTATCTTGCAGAGTGGAAAGTTTCAATTTAAATCCAATTAAAATTAATCTATATTTATTTTATTTCTCTGAAAGTCTTTTTGGCAAATAGCTAAAACATTTCTAGTGACAGAGAAGGCAAGACTCTTACGAAGGAGGGTTGATGAAAATGGATAATTAGGAACAAAGCTTTCTTTATGACCATGGAAGGCAAGCTCTTTTAGTGTTCGACTTTACATATTTAATACAATTGAATTCAGCAGGACCCTCCAGTAAAAGGTGTTTATTTTTTTCAATTCAGAGCACTTACTAAGGATGCATGTCTTACTTTACTCTGACTCTTTACCTGCACATTTGCTTCAGAGAAAGCACATTTTCTGGGGCCAGTTTCCATGACTGCATCAGGAAGAGGAGTTGTGAGGTTATTTTTATGCTGATGGATGGAAACGTCTGTCATCATCAAGATGACGCTGAGCTGTTACGGCATGCACCCATGAAGCTTCTGTTATGCTGGGCTGCTTCCCTGCCCTATTTCTCCATGGAGCTTAACACACCTCCCTGGGTGATTTAGGGATTGTGAAGAGAGTACCATGATGTTAGAAATGGGGTTTTTGGTTGGCAGTCAGGTTACCCTCTGTCCAAGCAAGAACCCTCACTCTAGTAAGGGTAAGTCACACACAATCCAAAATTAGCCTGTGCCAACCCTCTGGTAGCTTGGCACGAGCAGTCAGGCTTAACTTAGAAGGCAATGTGTAAAGTATTTGTGCAATAAATAATACAATACCACCATATAGCACCACAAAAATACACCACACATTGTTTAGAAAAATATATCATATTTATCAGGATATTTGTAGGTCAAAACGAATAAAGTTGCAATGTGAGTTTGTAGAGATATCACTGAAAAGTGATATAAAGTGTCTTAAGTCTTTAAAAAGCAAACAAAGTCTCTTTCAAGCACAAAGTACCTGGTTTGGAGTGGAAAATCTCCTCAGAGAGCCACAGAAGAAGAGATACGTGGAAAAATGGTGTGTGCGTCGATTTCTCCCCAGCACACACGGACTTGCGTCGTTATTTTTCACACGGGGAAGTCGTGCGTCGTTTCCGGCGCGTGGACAGTCTCTTTCTGTGGATCGCCGGGATTACCAGATGTCCCGGGTCTGTGTGTGGATTCTCCTGCTTGTTTTCTGGCTGCGCGTCGTTCTGCAGGGCTGCACGTCGAAGTTTCGCTCTCACGGCAGGCGTCACGTTGATTTCTCCTCTGGAGGTCGGGCGGCGTTGTCCTTGCGAGGCCGTGTGTCAAAGTTCCTGTCGTCCCGAAGGCATCGCGTCGATCAGCGTCGGTGTGCGGTGTTTTTCTTGCCGCGGAACAAGCTGTGCGTCGAAAAGTTCGGTGCACGAAGCGTCCAAGTGAAAAAGAGAAGTCTTTTTGGCCCTGAGACTTCAGGGAACAGGAAGCAAGCTCTATCCAAGCCCTCGGAGAGCACTTTCACAGCCAGGCAAGAGTTCAGCAAGGCAGCAGGCCAACAGCAAGGCAGCAGCCCTTTGTAGAAAGCAGACAGGTGAGTCCTTTGAGCAGCCAGGCAGTTCTTCTTGGCAGGATGTAGTCTCTGGTTCAGGTTTCTTCTCCAGCAAGTGTCTGATGAGGTAGGGCAGAGGCCCTGTTTTATACTAAATTGTGCCTTTGAAGTGGGGATGACTTCAAAGAGTGTCTAAGAAATGCACCAAGCCCCCTTTCAGTTCAATCCTGTCTGCCAGAGTCCCAGTAGGGGGTGTGGCAGTCCTTTGTGTGAGGGCAGGCCCTCCACCCTCCCAGCTCAGAAAGACCCATTCAAAATGCAGATGTATGCAAGTGAGACTGAGTACCCTGTGTTTGGGGTGTGTCTGAGTGAATGCACAAGGAGCTGTCAACTAAACCTAGCCAGACGTGGATTGAAGGGCACAGAAAGATTTAAGTGCAAAGAAATGCTCACTTTCTAAAAGTGGCATTTCTAGAATAGTAATATTAAATCCGACTTCACCAGTCAGCAGGATTTTATATTACCATTCTGGCCATACTAAATATGACCTTCCTGCTCCTTTCAGATTAGCAGCTGCCACTTCAACAGTGTATGAGGGCAGCCCCAATGTTAGCCTATGAAGGGAGAAGGCCTCAAAGTAGTGTAAAAATGAATTTAGGAGTCTTACACTACCAGAACATATAACTACACAGGTACATGTCCTGTCTTTTACCCACACAGCACCCTGCCCTAGGCGTTACCTAGGGCAGGGTGCTGTGTGGGTAAAAGGCAGGACATGTACCTGTGTAGTTATATGTTCTGGTAGTGTAAGACTCCTAAATTCATTTTTACACTACTTTGAGGCCTGCTCCCTTCATAGGCTAACATTGGGGCTGCCCTCATACACTGTTGAAGTGGCAGCTGGGCGTTACCTAGGGCACACGTTAGGGGTGACTTATATGTAGAAAAAGGGGAGTTCTAGGCTTGGCAAGTACTGGAGAAGTGTGGCTCAATGGTTAGAGCAGCAAACCCTGATGCAGAGGTGTGGCCTGAGACCAGGGTTCAATTCCTGCCTCGGCGGGTCTTGGGCTCAATTTCCTCAGACCTGATAACTCTCACGTCGGTGCCAATCTAATCATGGGGTCCCACTCTGTAACTCTGGGCAATAGCTTGCTTAATCTCCACAACGGCCCCAACAGCACTAGGGATGCCTGGCTTCACCTTGGGGGTGCCCAGGCGTGGGCACTTCACAGGGAAAGCCAGGAAGGGTTCCACAGCGGTATGTGTAAAAGTGCCAAGATGCCCTCAGGGTAAAAGAGCGCTATACAAGTACGAAGTTTACAGTTTTTACTTTTAAATGCCAAGTCGAAGTGGCAGTGAAACTGCACACACAGGCCTTGCAATGGCAGACCTGAGACAAGGTTAAGGGGCTACTGAAGTGGGTGGCACAACCAGTGCTGCAGGCCCACTAGTAGCATTTAATCTACAGGCCCTAGGCACATATAGTGCACTCTACTAGGGACTTATAAGTAAATTAAATAGCCAAACATGGATAAACCAATCAATAGTACAATTTACACAGAGAGCATATGCACTTTAGCACTGGTTAGCAGTGGTAAAGTGCCCAGAGGTCAAAAGCCAACAACAACAGGTCAGAAAAAATAGGAGGAAGGAGGCAAAAAGTTTGGGGATGTCCCTGTCAAAAAGCCAGGTCCAACATGACCCCCCACCAGCCTAAAGCCAGGGGAGAACAATCACTATCCTGATGTACTTCCCTGTTTGAGGCGACAGAACAAGGACCCAGGCCCACAACAGCAGGGGTATGCTCCAGTTCTTCGCCTTCCTGACTCCAATTGGATCCCTCTGTCCATACTCTCAGGGCCCACCAAGCCAACCCATGGGGAACCTCTCTCCTTACCTGCGTATCCCATCTGTGCAGCCCCTAACCTTACTTTGCTCACAGATGTATCCCAGGAGCAGGATAGTACCACCAGGACCAACACAGTGGTGTTGCCCACTCTACCCCCGGGGTGTGACACTTGTCCCCTCCCCAGGGATAACTCTGTCCACCCGGACAGCAAGCCACAGTGGTTACTGACAGCTGCCAGGGATGAGAGCCAGGCCCCAGGCCTCTCAAAGCTCTCCCACCGCTGTGGCTGTGGAGAGTGGGGGGCGGTAGCCCCATGTGCTGGGCACCCTTTAACCACTCTCACTTCCACCAGGTCAGGGATGACAGCCTGAACCTGGTCCTCCCCTCTGGGGCTCTGTACCCTCCCTCCTGGAGCGGTACCCCAAGAGTCCAAAATGGTCGGGGTGCTTATAGAAGTCGCCCTGTACCATTCCTCCACCAGTGCAGGGCTGTTAACCTGCAACTGGCCCTCCAACCTGGGGTCTGTACCTTCAGGTTGGACTATGGCCCGGGGTGAGGCTTCCCTCCCCCTGCCCTCCCTTCTGGGGGCTAGCACCCTCCAACTAGGAGTGGCCTCCTCAGAAGACAACATGGTAGGGGCACTGTTATCAGTAGCCCCTCCCTCCAGGTCCGGGGGGACACCCTGAACCTGGTCTTCCAGCCCAGGGTCTGTACCCTCAGACTGGATCACTGCCTGGCAAACCAGGACTTTCTGGGGGGCACGTCTACCCCCGCCAGGTCAGAGTTTAACCTCTGAACTTGGCCATCCAACTCAGAGTCACCACCCTGAAGTTGAACAGTTGCCTGGCACACCAGGACTTCCTGGAGGGCACACTGACCCTCCACCAGGTCAGAGTTTAACCTCTGAACCTGGCCATCCAACCCAGAGTCACCACCCTGAGGTTGAACAATAGCCTGGCATGCCAGGACTTTCTGGGGGGCACACCTACCCCCCACCAGGTCAGAGTTTAACCTCTGAACCTGGTTCTCCAACCCAGGGTCACCACCCTGAGGTTGGGCAATTGCCTGGCACACCAGGACTTTCTGGGAGGCACACCTACCTCCCACCAGGTCAGAGTTTAACCTCTGAACCTGGCCATCCAACCCAGAGTCAACACCCTGAGGTTGGACAATTGCCTGGCACAGCAGGACTTCCTGGGAGGCACACCTACCTCCCACCAGGTCAGAGTTTAAACTCTGAACCTGGGTATCCAACCCAGAGTCACCACCCTGAGGTTGAACCATTGTCTGGCATACCAGGACTTTCTGGGGGGCACACCTACCCCCCACCAGGTCAGTGTTTAACCCCTGATCCTGGTTATCCAACCCAGAGTCACCACCGTGAGGTTGAATCTTTGCCTGGCATGCCAGGACTTCCTGGGGGGCACTCTCACCCCCCACAAGGGAAACACCGTCCCCAAGGGCCATGCAAGAGTCTGGTTGGTGCAGGTCTCCTGACCTCTGCCCATCCGGCAGAGTCTGGGTCTCCCTCAAACCAGAAACGGTTTCACCTGGGTCATTCCTGGGGGGCTCTGCTCTCAGAGCTGACCCCTGACTCTCCAGGTCCTCCACTGGGGTCCGCAACACCCTCTCAACCCTATGTCTGGACTTCTACACCCCCTCACCAGGAGTGGTACTGCCAGACACCAGAACTGTTGGGATGGTGGCTACAGTCACCCCCCCAAGTTCTTCTGATACTGCGGGGCTTCCCTCAACAGCTGGCCCTACGGTACAGGCTAGGCTTCCCTCCTGGTGTTCCCTCATGGAACCCTCTAGGACCTGGGACCTACCTGGGACACTACAATCCTCTCCCACCTCACTTGGTTGGGAACCACCTAGACCACTCCCTTCAGGAGCACCCCCAAATACCTCTTCAGACTCTCTGGTACTCACCCAGAAGTCTGCCTCCATTGTAAGTTCCCTGGGGTCAGAGAGCTCACACTCTACCTGGTGTTGGTGTAGCTCTGGAAAATAAGGACCAGACATATGCTCTCCAGCAATTACATCACTCTGCCCTTCACATGTATTAACCACAGTACCCTTCACCCAACCATCCAGTAACTCAGCCTTGGAAAAGCACTCTACATCACCCTCCTGAGACTGGTGAGACAGTATCTGACTGTCCCTGACACTCAACCCATTCTCCTCTGGGATGTCTCTACACTCTATATCCAGGACGTCCACCAGGGGGGAACCCTTTTCTCTGTCACTCTCTGCTAGAGCCAGTAAAGTGTCCCTCTCCCCAGTAGGAATATGACTCCCTGTGCCAGTTCCCCAATCCTTCTCAGGGACCCTGTGCATAATGGGAACTACCTCATACCCTTGAACCACCTGGGGTGTGTCAACTCCCTTCTTCAAGTTGGGCACCACATCTCTGGGCTTGTGCCCTTCTTCAGCAGTACTGGATGCAAGATTTTTGCTGCCACCATCTGAACTGGACTCAGCCCTTCCGGCCTCCAGTTTCAGCTCTTCACAGCTCAGCTCTTGAGCTGCAATCCTTTCTTTTTCCAGGGCTAAGAGTCTTTTTGCCTCAACCCTTTCAAGATACTCCTCTAACTGTTGCTCCTGCTGCCTTTGACCTCGGAGCCATTCATCTCTCTCTGGGTCTCTTTCCTCATCTGAGTAGCCTTCCTCCTCATGTGAGCAGTCCTCCTCCTCATCTGAGGGGTACTTAGTCATTTTGTTTCTTGCTGCCTCTCTCTCTGCCCATCTTTCCTTCCCCCAGACTATGTAGTTATGTAGCATTTCCATCTTAGTAGATCTCCTTGCTACAGGAAGGCCCCATTTTCTGCAAAGCTTCCTTAGGTCAGCCTTAGTGAGGTGGTCAGTAGGTACAAAGAATGAGTAGGTACACAATCCCATTCTGATAAGATCTTTACCGTCAAAAAACAAAATCCAAAGTCCAAAATATCAATAGTATATCCAGGAGGACATCAGAGAACCAAAAGCAAAAAGATGAAAAATCAAGTTGACCTTCAACTGTGGGTAGGTAGTGAAATACTTAGCTAGTGTATGTCACTGCACAAACACAAGTCCTATCCTCACCGCTGATCACCAATGTTAGAAATGGGTTTTTTGGTTGGCAGTCAGGTTACCCTCTGTCCAAGCAAGAACCCTCACTCTAGTAAGGGTAAGTCACACACAATCCAAAATTAGCCTGTGCCCACCCTCTGGTAACTTGGCACGAGCAGTCAGGCTTAACTTAGAAGGCAATGTGTAAAGTATTTGTGCAATAAATCATACAATACCACCATATAGCACCACAAAAATACACCACACAGTGTTTAGAAAAATATATAATATTTATCAGGATATTTGTAGGTCAAAACGAATAAAGTTGCAATGTGAGTTTGTAGAGATATCACTGAAAAGTGATATAAAGGCCCTCATTCTGACCCTGGCGGTCGGTGATAAAGCGGCGGCCAACCCGCCAACAGGCCGGCGGTCCAAAATATGCAATTCTGACCCTGGCGGGAACCGCCAACACAGCCCGCCGCATTAACACTCCGCCCGCCACGGCGGAACAAACAAACAGCGCGGCGGTCCCCGCCAACAGCCAGGCGGCAGACAATGTACCGCCCACCCTATCACGACCCACCAATCCGCCACCTTTTCCGGGGCGGGAGCACCGCCGATAAAAACACGGCGGAAACAGACTACGAACGGGAAAACGCTCACCTCCACATACTCCACGCGAGATTCCGGCAGTATGGAACCCGAGTTGCAGGTCATCCCCGCACTCCTATACCTGCTCCTGTACCAGGAGCACGCCCGGCGGCGCGGAAGACATCGGTGAGTACTGCACCTACGACACAGGGGAGGGAAAAGATTACCGGCACACACCCACCCACCCACACCCACTACAACACACACATCAATGCATTCCCACAGATCACTGTCACAACCCACAAACCCCCCCCCTTCCGAAATAATGCAAAGACCAAAAGAAGAGATCTCAAACGGGCAGATATATTGAAAAATGGACAGCAGTAATCCAAATAAATAAATAAACTATGTACAAAATATATACAGCTATTAAATGTAGTCCAACCACTGTCCGTGGACCACAGGGGTCCTGAGCAAAGGGGCAAGGCCCAGTCCCACGACAAGAACTCCACGGAGAGAACACTGCAGGGGCATCAGAAAGAAAAAAGGACAGGCACCTCAGGGGGAAGGGAAGGGGGGGCACCTCAGCCACTTGAGTACACGACGCCAGATCCACGAGGGGACTCCATGACCACTGGCCCATCCTGGGGAGAGCAAAGCCACAGTCCAAACAGTCCATACAGTGGGTGGCCTGCCCACTGGGCCATCCTGGGGAGAGCAAAGCCACAGTCCAAACAGTCCATACAGTGGGTGGCCTGCCCACTGGGCCATCCTGGGGAGAGCAAAGCCACAGTCCAAACAGTCCATAACAGACTCCACTGCCACTGGAGGAGGCATGTTGGCCAGAGGACATCCTGCAACCCTGCCCGAGACAGATCCTGCCCTGCCACGTCTGCCAAAGGGCCAGCGGTTCCTGCCTGGAAGGGCCCAGTTCAGCGGTTCTTGCCTTGAAGGGCCCAGTTCAGCGGTTCTTGAGACGGCGGTCCCCAGCGGAGCGGTGCTGGAGACGGCGGGCCCAGTTCAGCGGTTCTTGCCTTGAAGGGCCCAGTTCAGCGGTTCTTGCCTTGAAGGGCCCAGTTCAGAGGTTCTTGAGACGGCGGTCCCCAGCGGAGCGGTGCTGGAGACGGCGGGGCCCAGTTCAGCGGTTCTTGCCTTGAAGGGCCCAGTTCAGCGGTTCTTGAGACGGCGGTCCCCAGCGGAGCGGTGCTGGAGACGGCGGGGCCCAGTTCAGCGGTTCTTGCCTTGAAGGGCCCAGTTCAGCGGTTCTTGAGACGGCGGTCCCCAGCGGAGCGGTGCTGGAGACGGCGGGGCCCAGTTCAGCGGTTCTTGCCTTGAAGGGCCCAGTTCAGCGGTTCTTGCCTTGAAGGGCCCAGTTCAGCGGTTCTTGCCTTGAAGGGCCCAGTTCAGCGGTTCTTGAGACGGCGGTCCCCAGCGGAGCGGTGCTGGAGACGGCGGCCATTCTATGGCCAACTGCTCATTGCCTAGTGGTGCCCTCCTGGGCAGCGGGGATGGTGCTCCTTCAATGCCCACCTGGGCTGTGGGTGGTGGGGCCCTCCTGGCCAGCTGGGCTGGGTCCTCCCTGGGCAGCGGCTATGGGGGTGGTGGGCTCTCCCGGGGCAGGTGTGCCGGTTCCTCCCGGGGCAGCGGCTATGGGGGTTGCGGGTTCCTCCTGGGCAGCTGTGACGGGTCCTCCATGGGCAGCAGGCCTGCTGCCTGACTTCTCCGCCTTGCTGCCCTTGCCCTCCTTAGTCGGGAGTCTGTGGCCCTTTCCTCCCTTTGGAGCTGTGGCTGTTGACGGTGGCTGGCTAGTGTCCTGGGGGGATATCGAATCCGGGCTCCGGCGGCGGCCCTTCCGCCTTCTGCTCCTCTTCCCAGGGGGTGGGCTGGCTGTCCTCTTGCTGCTGGGCGAAGATCCAGACCTGCGGGCTGGTGGGCTCCAATACCCCTGCACCCTTGTCAAGGGGGCTGCAGGGCTGGTGGTGGCTGAGGTGCTCTTTTTACCCCGACGAGAAGGAGGGGGGGCTCAGGGTCAGGAAAGAAGGTAGCAGTAGAGAGATAGATTTTCTTGGGACAATGGAGAGTGGTAGGTACAGTGGGTATGGGAGTGGAGGGAGAGGATGTGGTTGTAGGCGAGACAAGTTTGCTGTCTTTGGGTGCAGGTGCAGGAGCGGGAGGCTGTCGTGAGGTGGATGGCTGTTGGGTGGGTGGGTGGCTGCGTTTGTGTGGTGTGGAAGAGGGGGTGACAGACACAGTGGGAGAGGACACAGGGGACGTGTAAATGGCAGTGGGGGTGGTGACTGCACGTGTGCGGACTGTAGTGGAGGGTATGCTGGTGATGGAAACACTGGCTGATGGTGAGGTGAATGAAGGTGTGAGTGTAGACGTCACAGGGAGGGAGGAGGGAGACGAGGAGGTGGGGGTCACAGAGGTGGTAGTGACTGTTGGCATGTCTGCATCGGAATGTTGCTTGTGTGAATGTCTGCGTGATCTGTGGTGCTTATGTTTGGATGAGCTGCTCTTGGGTGTTGAGGTGTGTGCAGGCTGGTCTGATGGTGTGGGTGGGACAGGCAGAGGAACAGGAGACTGGGAGGAGGGAGTTAGTAGAGGGAGGCAGGAGACAGGGACAATGGCTGCCGTCAGTGCTGAGGCCAGAGCCTGGAACGATCGCTGATGGGCAGCCTGACCCGAATGAATGCCCTCCAGGTACGCATTGCTGCGATGAACCTCCCTCTCCACCCCCTGGATGGCATTCAAAAGGGTAGTCTGCCCAACAATGAGCGTTCGGAGGAGGTCAATGACCTCCTCACTGAGGGCAGCGGGGGTAACAGGGGCAGGGCCTGAGGTGCCTGGGGCGAAGGAGATGCCCGGCTTCCTGGCAGAGCGGGCACGGGGCGAACGCTGAGGGGCTGCTGGGAGGGCGGAGATGGTGCGCTGGGTGGCGGCTGTACCTGTAATGGCGGGGGGCACGGATGGTGCCACCCCCGCAAGGGAGCTCCCTTCCGAGGACGTGTCCGTGTCGCTGCAGGGTCCAGTCGTCCCCGTTGTGGAGCTCCCCTCGCCCTCCGTCTCACTGGTCCAGTCAGACTCTGTGGCATGGCCCTCCTGGGCCATGTGAGATGCAGCTCCCTCCTGCCCCGATGCCACTTCTCCTCCGCCTGATGATGCTGATGCACACAAGCACAGAAAGACAAGCAAAAAGGGGGGGGGGAGAGAGAAATAAAGAGATTTTGAGTACATGGATCACCGGTACAGTTAGCGGACATGACAGACACAGATGCCCCCTGCACTAAGTTGCGCACTTGGGGTCCGCTACGCATTCCGTGGAACATGCCCTACACGCCTAGAGTTGACAACTGCACCCATGGATGACACGGCCCAGGGATGGCTGTACTGACACACTACTGAGGGTGGTGGCTGGGGACACGGGGGCTTACGGGGGTGCCCAGCCTACAGATATCGCCCTGGCCTAGGGGGACCCACAGCCCTCCTCCCCCACCCAGACACCTCCACTGCGCGACAACAGAGTAGATAATGCTTGTACTCACCCCCTTGTGTCTGCTGTGCTGCCCTCACGCGCCCATCCAAATCAGGGTAGGCCACCGCCAGGATCCGGAACATCAGGGGGGTCAGTTGACGGCAGGCACCCCGCCTACGTTGGGAGGCCATCCCCAGCAGAGACTCAGCGGTCTTCTTGGTCCCGCGGCGGATGTCCTCCCACCTCTTGCGGCAGTGGGTGCCCCGTCGATGGTGGACCCCCAGGGTCCGGACTTCCTTGGCGATGGCACGCCAAATCCCGATCTTCTCATGGGCGCGGACCTATGTGACACGTACAGGGAGGGAGAAATACCACGTTCAAGTTTGTCTGCATTTTCGTTGCCAGTGGCCCAACGCCCCCCATCCCCGCCAGGCCCCCCGCCAGGCCCCCCGCCAGGCCCAACATGCCCCCCATCCCCGCCAGGCCCCCCGCCAGGCCCAACATGCCCCCCATCCCCGCCAGGCCCCCCGCCAGGCCCGACATGCCCCCCATCCCCGCCAGGCCCCCCGCCAGGCCCAACATGCCCCCCATCCCCGCCAGGCCCAACATGCCCCCCATCCCCGCCAGGCCCCCCGCCAGGCCCCCCGCCAGGCCCAACATGCCCCCCATCCCCGCCAGGCCCCCCGCCAGGCCCAACATGCCCCCCATCCCCGCCAGGCCCCCCGCCAGGCCCAACATGCCCCCATCCCCGCCAGGCCCCCCGCCAGGCCCCCTGCCAGGCCCAACATGCCCCCCATCCCCGCCAGGCCCCCCGCCAGGCCCCCCGCCAGGCCCAACATGCCCCCCATCCCCGCCAGGCCCCCCGCCAGGCCCAACATGCCCCCCATCCCCGCCAGGCCCCCCGCCAGGCCCCCCGCCAGGCCCAACATGCCCCCCATCCCCGCCAGGCCCCCCGCCAGCCTCAACATGCCCCCCATCCCCGCCAGGCCCCCCGCCAGGCCCCCAAGCCAGCCAGTGGCCCCAAATCCATATTGAATTAAACTCACTTGTTGGTCTGGAGGACCGTAGAGTAGCGCATACTGGGGGAGGACCCCATCCACAAGTTTCTCCAACTCCTCTCCAGTGAAGGCAGGGGCCCTTTCCCCAGTCGCAGCAGCCATTGTCCCTTCCAGACCGAGGTCACAGCAACACTTGCAGTATAGGTCCTCTCCTGTGAAAGTTCAAGTCGCAAGTGGATAAGTAGATAGGAAATGGCGGTCACGTCCGCGGCGGTGCGTACCGCGGCGGTGCGTACTGCCACCGCCGGCGCCCTTCGCCATTGGCTCCTGAAACCCATGGGCTTCAATGTTAACCAATGCGGCTTCGCGCCGCGGTCTTCGACCGCCGACCGCCGCGGTGTGCCACGCCAGCGCATTGACCTCACATCCCATTGTCACACTTCACAGGTCAGGCAGCCGCCATTTCGAGGGTCCACATGGCTCAATTTCAACTGCGTCACACAGGCCTAGGCCTTGCATAGCCACTCAGACACGCCATTCACTGCATAGAGAATCGTTTACTGTGCAAGCTGTGAGTACGTACCTGTGGGTTGCTTGACTCTGTGCTCCATGTTGTCCTTCCTAGGCACCGTCCGCTGGGTTTGGCGAGGAGACGGATGAATCCTCGCGTGTACCGACCGCTGGTGGACCTGTCGACAATGGAAGAACGCCACATTATCCTGACCTACCGGCTTGACCGTGCCACTATACATGAACTGTGTGCCCAGCTGGAGCCCGACCTGATGTCCCCCATCCGCCAACCCACAGGGATTCCCCCTCTGGTGCAGGTCCTGTCAGTACTCCATTTCTTGGCAAGTGGGTCATTTCAGACAACAGTGGGAATTGCTTCTGGGATGTCTCAGCCCATGTTTTCGAAGGTGTTATCCAGAGTGTTGTCTGCCCTGATGAAATACGTGAGGAGCTACATCATTTTCCCTGAGGTGGGCGAATTGGCTACAGTGAAGGGTGATTTCTACGCCCTTGGACATATTCCCAACGTCATTGGTGCCATTGATGGGACCCATGTGGCTTTGGTTCCCCCAAGAGACAGGGAGCAGGTGTACAGGAACAGAAAAAGTTACCATTCCATGAACATCCAGGTGGTGTGTTTGGCTGACCAGTACATCTCGCATGTAAATGCCAAATTCCCAGGGTCAGTGCATGACGCCTACATCCTGAGGAATAGCAGCATCCCTTACGTGATGGAACAGCTAGAGAGACACCGTGTATGGCTATTGGGGGACTCTGGGTACCCCAACCTGTCGTGGCTACTGACCCCAGTAAGGAATCCCCGGACCAGGGCAGAGGAACGGTACAATGAGGCCCATGGGCGTACTAGGAGGGTGATCGAACGCACCTTTGGCCTCCTAAAGGCCAGGTTTCGGTGCCTGCATATGACAGGTGGATCCCTAATGTACTCACCTAAGAAGGTGTGTCACATCATCGTGGCCTGCTGCATGCTTCACAACCTGGCTTTGCGCCGCCAGGTGCCTTTCCTGCAGGAGGATGGTCGAGACGGTGGTGTTGTGGCAGCTGTGGAACCTGTGGAGAGTGACGAGGAGGAAGACGACGGGGCTGAAACAGACAACAGGGACAGAATCATTGAACAGTACTTCCAATAGGACACAGGTAACAATTCAAACATAATTTAGTAAATGTGAACTACTCTCCTGCATCTCTGCTGCCTGTCTATTTGCCCCAGTGTATGATGACTGAGTTGTGGCTTTTCCCTCCCTATTTCAGATCTGGGGTCCCCACTACGAGTCCTGTGCTTCGTTTCCCCATGGACTACAGCTTTGTGGCAGCTGTTTGTTGACTTCACTACTGTATGTACAAGGACATATTTGCACTGTCATGTCAATTACAATATTTTGAAATCACAGCCAGACTCCAGATAGTTTTGTGCAAAATAGGTGTTTATTTCAGTGCTCAAAATGGGATGGGTGGTTTCAAGTGGGTGGGGGCTATGGTGAAGGAATGTCCATGGCAAAGTCCAGAGTAACAGTCACACAGGTGCATTGTCCAGAGGCCTGTGGAGAGATGGAGCATGGGCAGTTCAAGGATGGACAGGGTGACAATGTGGGACAGTGGGATGACATCAGGTGGTATCCTTTGCTGGCGGGGGTCTTGACATCCTACTCTGTCTTCTTGCGAGATCTCAGGGCTCTCTTGCGGGTTGGTTCTTCTCCTGCAGGAGGTGGGGGTCTGGTGGGCTGCTGTTGTGCGGGGGCCTCCTGTCCACTAGCGCCGGCGGAGGTGGTTGGCTGTTCTTGGACCAGGCTAGTGGCAGGGGCCCTTTGTTGTTGTTGAGTGTCCATCCTGGTGTTGATGAGGTCCTGCAGCAGCCCTACCATGGTAACCAGGGTGGAGGTGAGGGCTCTGATGTCCTCCCTGTACCCCCGATAGTGTTCCTCCTGCAGTACCTGGATCTCCTGGAACCGGGCCAGTACCGTCGCCATCGTCTCCTGGGAGCGGTTGTATGCTCCCATGATGGTGGTGAGGGCCTCGTGGAGAGTGGGTTCCCTGGGCCCGTCCCCTCCCTGTCGCACAGCTGCCGTCCGAGTTGCCCTGTTTCCCTGGGCCTCTGCCCCCTGGCCGGTGTGCCCACTACCACTGCCCCCAGGTCCCTGTTGTTGTTGGGGTGGTGGGTTATCCTGGGTGCCCTGTAGTGGTAGACACACCGCAGATTGACGCGCCCTGGAGACAGAGGCATGGGCCCGCTGGGTGGGAGCTGTGCTGGTGTTCCCAGAGGGGTTTGGGTCTGTAGTGGCCTGTGCGTGTGTGAGGGGAACCGACTGTCCAGAGGTCCCCGATGGTCCGGGCTGGTCATCAGTGTCCAGGTCGACAGAGCTGCTGTCATCGCTGACGGCCTCTTGGGTGGGGGGTGTGGAGAATTCTGGGCCCTCCGTGGCGGTGTGTTGACGGTCGGGTCCTGCAGGGGTTAAAGGTATGGTTATAGTTTCAATGTGTGGCATATGGGTGTATCTGTGGGTTCCCGTGTCCCCAAGTGCTGGCATTCGTGTGTGGGGGCTTTGGTGAGGGTGGCTTGTGGGGGGGATGTGTATATGCATTGGGCATGCTTTGGTGATGGGTGTCCATGCTTAGTGGACGCATGCAGGCCTAGGTTTTGGGATGTGTGGGTTGTGATGGTGAGACATTGGCAGGGAATAGGTGTGCTGGGGGTGGGGGTGAGGATGGTGGTGGGGGTGAGGATGGTGGTGGGGGTGAGGGTGGGGGTGAGGATGGGGGTGGGGGTGAGGGTGGGGTTCGAGGATGGGGGTGAGGGTTGGGGTATGATTTGGCATGCAGGTGGGGGGGAAGCAGTAGTGAAGCTTCAACTTACCAGTATCCATTCCTCCGCCGACTCCTGCGAGGCTGTCAGGATGCAGGATGTTCAAGACTTCCTCCTCCCATGTTGTAAATTGTGGGGGTTGAGGTGGGGGTCCTCCGCCAGTCTTCTGCACGGCGATGTTGTGCCTGGATATCATGGAACGCACCTTCCCCAGTAGGTCGTTCCATCGCTTCCTGATGTCTTCCCGATTTCTGGGGTGCTGTCCCACAGTGTTGACCCTGTCGACAATCCTCTGCCATAGCTCCGTCCTCCGGGCAATGCTGGTGTATTGGACCTGTGTGCCGAAGAGCTGGGGCTCTACCCGAACGATTTCCTCCACCATGACCCTGAGTTCTTCGTCTGAGAAGCGGGGGTGTCTTTGGGGTGCCATGGAGTGGTGTGTATGATGTGTGGGGTGGAGTATGTGTAGTTAAGTGTGTTGAGTGTGGTGGTGTGTGTTGTTTTGTGTGTGGATATTGTGTGGGTGATGGTGTAGTGTGCCTCTGTGTGATGGTATTCTGTGATCGCTGATGTCTCTCAGTGCTTCTTTCTGAATTTTTGGTCGTAGGGGTTTGTGGGTGATGTGGGTGTGTGTTTTATATTGTATTGTGTGTGTGGGAGTGGTGTGTGTATGTGTATCAGGTGTGTGGAATTCAAATCGGCCAATGTGGCTGAGTTTTGTTCGTTTGTGTGTATTCTGACTGCGGCGGTGTGTACCGCCAATGGAAAACCGCGTTTGAAAGACCGCCGCATGGATTCGTGGGTCGTAATGGCATGGGCGTATTTCTGTTGGCGTGACGGTGGAGGTTTGGTCACCTCCACTTTTCCGCCGACCGCTGGTCTGGCGGTCTGTTGTGGCTGTCGGATTTTCGGAGGTTTGGCTGCTGCGGGTCAGAATGACCGTGGCGGGTTACCGCGACCGCGGCGGAATTATGGAGGATTTCTGACCGGCGGTAGGCGCCTTTTACCGCCGAGGTCAGAATGACCACCAAAGTGTCTTAAGTCTTTAAAAAGCAAACAAAGTCTCTTTCAAGCACAAAGTACCTGGTTTGGAGTGGAAAATCTCCTCAGAGGGCCACAGAAGAAGAGATATGTGGAAAAATGGTGTGTGCGTCGATTTCTCCCCAGCACACACGGACTTGCGTCGTCATTTTTCACGCAGGGAAGTCGTGCGTCGTTTTCTGGCGCACGGACAGTCTCTTTCTGTGGATCGCGGGGATTACCAGATGTCCCGGGTCTGTGCGTGGATTCGTCTGCTTGTTTTCAGGCTGCACATCGTTCGGCGGGGCTGCGCGTCGAAGTTTCGCTCTCACGGCAGGCGTTGCGTCGATTTCTCCTCTGGAGGTCGGGCGGCGTTGTCCTTGCGAGGCTGTGCGTCGAAGTTCCGGTTGTCCCGAAGGTGTTGCGTCGATCAGCGTCGGTGTGCGGTGTTTTTCTCGCTGCGGAACATGCTGTGCGTCGAAAATTGCGGCGCACGAAGCGTCCAAGTGAAAAAGAGAAGTCTTTTTGGCCCTGAGACTTCAGGGAAAAGGAGGCAAGCTCTATCCAAGCCTTTGGAGAGCACTTTCACAGCCAGGCTAGAGTTCAGCAAGGCAGCAGGCCAGCAGCAAGGCAGCAGTCCTTTGTAGAAAGCAGACAGGTGAGTCCTTTGAGCAGCCAGGCAGCCCTCCTTGTCAGATTGTAGTCTCTGGTTCAGGTTTCTTCTCCAGCAAGTGTCTGATGAGGTAGGGCAGAGGCCTTGTTTTATAATAAGTTGTTCCTTTGAAGTGGAGGTGACTTCAAAGAGTGTCTAAGAAATGCACCAAGCCCCTTTCAGTTCAGTCCTGTCTGCCATAGTCCCAGTAGGGTGTGTGGCAGTCCTTTGTGTGAGGGCAGGCCCTCCACCCTCCCAGCCCAGGAAGACCCATTCAAAATGCAGATGTATGCAAGTGAGGCTGAGTACCCTGTGTTTGGGGTGTGTCTGAGTGAATGCACAAGGAGCTGTCAACTAAACCTAGCCAGACGTGGATTGAAGGGCACAGAAAGATTTAAGTGCAAAGAAATGCTCACTTTCTAAAAGTGGCATTTCTAGAATAGTAATATTAAATCCGACTTCACCAGTCAGCAGGATTTTATATTACCATTCTGGCCATACTAAATATGACCTTCCTGCTCCTTTCAGATCAGCAGCTGCCTCTTCAACAGTGTATGAGGGCAGCCCCAATGTTAGCCTATGAAGGGAGCAGGCCTCACAGTAGTGTAAAAATGAATTTAGGAGTTTTACACTACCAGGACATATAACTACACAGGTACATGTCCTGCCTTTTACCCACACAGCACCCTGCCCTAGGGGTTACCTAGGGCACACGTTAGTGGTGACTTATATGTAGAAAAAGGGGAGTTCTAGGCTTGGGAAGTACTTTTAAATGCCAAGTCGAAGTGGCAGTGAAACTGCACACACAGGCCTTGCAATGGCAGGCCTGAGACAAGGTTAAGGGGCTACTGAAGTGGGTGGCACAACCAGTGCTGCAGGCCCACTAGTAGCATTTAATCTACTGGCCCTAGGCACATATAGTGCACTCTACTAGGGACTTATAAGTAAATTAAATAGCCAAACATGGATAAACCAATCAATAGTACAATTTACACAGAGCAGTGGTAAAGTGCCCAGAGGTCAAAAGCCAACAACAACAGGTCAGAAAAAATAGGAGGAAGGAGGCAAAAGGTTTGGGGATGTCCCTGTCAAAAAGCCAGGTCCAACACATGACATACACAGATAAAATTGTGATGGTGGAAGCTGCATGTTGAAGCAGAGTGTAACACTCTTAAGAAAAGACAATAATTGTATCCCTTTTCCTGAAGGAGCAGCAACATGATTGTTTTTTTTACTCTCAGTTGCTCTCTTCATTAAAGAGGGGTGGCAGAGCCCTTTTGCCCATTATTAATGAGCCACCACTGATGGTTATAATGTCATAGGACACAGGACTTAGAAGTGTGGTAGAGATAATGTGTGAGAGTGATGCACTATGAAGATTGGGCACAGTCTCTACTTATCTTCAGACTTACAAGAATTTTCAAAGAAAAATATCTGAGAAGGTAAAGTTCAGTGGAGCAAAACAGTCGGCTCTGAGGAAGAGGCATCATCTCTGGGGAGCTGCTGGATAAAGATGAAGTGAATATTTCTACATTCTGATAAAGGGCCTGATTATGACCTTGGTGGAGAGGATTACTCCATCACAAACGTGACAGATATCCCACCCGCGGTATTACAAGTTCCATTATATCCTATGGATTTTGTAATACAGCTGATGGGATATCCATCACGTTTGTGATGCAGTACTCCCCTCCTCCACTGTTCAAATCAGGCCCTTAGTCTCTTTTATGGAAGTCAAAAATCTGTAACTGGATGAAGCTGCAGGCTGTAGCCCATGATGGCTCCACAATACTAAATAACCCTTCTGCGGGGAGCTGCTGAACAGAATTTGCTACTGCAGAAAAGAAGAACATAGCGGGAGCTGCTACGAAGTCAAGTTGTTTAGCAATGCACTTTGGCGGATCAGCAAGCCAGTAGGTCCTGGTCTCCTCTCAGTTCTTAGAGCACTTTTTGGCAGAAAATCTCCTTAGTTCCCAGTTTTTGATTTGGGCCATCTGGTCACATTTAGCACCACTGCCAAGGGTTCAAGACTGTAGGAGCGCCACTTAGAGGGTCAGGAGTCACTCAGGATGAGTCCAGGCGTGGGTTAAATATAGTTAGAGCCTTTTATGTCCCTAAGGTTCTGATCATAAGGCCGACCAACTGGCCCTTGGTGTCACTCTGGAAACCTAGAGTTCAAGCATGGAAGCAGGTCTTGTGCAGACAGCAGTCCTCTGAGGGCACAGGCCAGGCTTCAGACAGCAGGGCAGTCCTCTTGGTGCAGCAGGGCAGTCCCTTGAAGTACATAGCAGGAGAGTCGTCTGAGAGTCCTTCTGCAGGCCCAGAAGTGAATTGAAGAGTGGGTCTGAGGGTCCTCATTTTATACTTGGTGCCAGCTTTGAAGTGGAAAAAATGTCTGGATTTTTTCCCTCACTGAAGTGCCAAGAACTTTCTGCCTCCCTGCCCTGGGCCCTATCTGTGTGCAGTTACACTAGGCTAGTAGGAAGTGTTTTGTGTGTGACCTGAGGCAGATGCTTTGAAGTGGAATTGTGGCTCTGCACAGCTCACCTTTCACCTCCATCCTGCTTGTGTGGCCCTTCCTGCCAAGACCCAGTCCCTCTATTGCGTGGCTGTCTCGGAGGAATACACAAAGACCAGCTGCCAGCTACACCTAGTCATGTGACCCAGGAGACAGGCTGCAGGCACCAAATAGGACAAGAAAACACAAATATTCCAAAAGTGGCATTTACAGCCTTAAAATCTGACTTTAATATTAAAGAGGATTTAACATTACAATTGCTTAGACACCAAAAATGAATATCTACCTGCTCCCAAATGCAAGTTATAGTTAAGATGTAATAACCCAATGTTATCCAATGGGAGAGGCAGGACTCACAGTAAAAAAAAAACAAATATGTATGTTTTGCACTACCAGGATATGTACAACTTAAAAATCCATATCCCACTTTTTAAATACAGTGCACCTTGCCCTGTGGGCTGTTTAGGGCCCTACCTTAGGGATGACATATACAATGAAAGGGAGTTTTAGGCCTGACAAGGGGTTTATTTTGCCAAATCAAATTAGCAGCTTAAAACTGCCTACAGGCTGCAATGGCAGGACTGGGACATGTATTATGGGGCAGGCACAATATAAGCCCACTAGTAGCATTTAATTTACTAGCCTTAGATATATACTATACCACCTTAATAGGGACTAATTAAATATGTCAATCAGGTGTAAGCCAATTTTACCATGCTTTAGGGAATTAGCACATACACTGTAGCACTGGTTAGCAGTGGTAAAGTGCACAGAGGCCTATGTCTAAAGTAAACTGAATCAAGTAAAACAGGGGAGGAGAAGGCAAAAAGTTAGGGGGTAGACCACCCTAAGGCTAACATACACATGTTAGGGCTTTCATGAACTGGAAGTTTTGGACAGCTGTGCAGCTCCCTTTATGGTATTTCTTATGATTATAGTGTACTTAGCTGGTTACTGCACTGGTCCAGCTTATTATTTTATTCATACATTTTAGTCCTGAGCAGGAATGGTTTGGAAAGAGAAATGATGCAGTAATCTGCTGGAATTGGCTTTGTTGCAATCAGTCCATGTCCAAATGTGGTTGAAGTTGTAAAAAGTAATCATGGTATATAGCCAGTTTGGACCTGCAGTGGAGCGCGGGCCGGCTACACTGACCCAGTGAGACCTGATGAACAAGAGTACCTTAGATCCTGGTTTGCGGAGTGTTGGGAGGTCCCAAGGAGAGGATGCTTCGCACAGCCCTGGCGATGTATCAGTTCAGAAGGGCTGTAGAGAGCTGCAATGTGAGGTCCTGCATCACCATTGAGAATCCCGTCAACGAGGTTGCGATGGCAAGTTCAGCATTAAGATTTTTTTGCACAGTCAAGCCAATGTGTTGGTTCCGAACAGCTGCGAGGCAAGATCCTGCGCCATCGTGGAGGCTGCCGTCAACAAAAGATTTGCAATGCAATGGTCTGTATCAGTGAAACTTCCCAAAGCGGCAGTTTTGATGCAGGCTGCGGAGCTGATGCAGAATTCTTGCATTG
This sequence comes from Pleurodeles waltl, assembly GCF_031143425.1. Taxonomy (NCBI): domain Eukaryota; kingdom Metazoa; phylum Chordata; class Amphibia; order Caudata; family Salamandridae; genus Pleurodeles; species Pleurodeles waltl. The sequence continues at coordinate 346,248,495 of NC_090438.1, forward strand.
GTAGAACCCTCGCAGCAGAGGTGATGCGTTGGTTCCACTCGGAATTGCGCCTCACAGCAGAGGACATGCAATGATTCTACTACATCTACAGATGAACTGGCAGAGCACCTTCAGGCCCACTTCTGAGGTTCCAGGACTGGGGGCACCAGTTGGCAGAGTAGAAGTCACAGAGGCAGAGTCCAGGTGCTGGGTTTAAAATTTTTGGAGCCTTCTGTCCCTGAAGCTCTAGTTGGGAAGCCAGCCAACTAGCCCTTGGAGTCACTTTGGGGTCCTGTGTCCAACAGATGCAGGTTAAGTCCTTCAGTTAAGCTATTCATTTTGTGTAACTGTCTAGGAGGAATACACAAAGCCCAGATGCCAACTACATGTGATGCCAACTACATGTGCAAGCACTAAATGGCTAAGGCAGTAAAATGTCAACTTTCGAAAAGTGTAATTTTCAGAATTGCAATTTAAAATCTGACTTTACCTTTTGAGATTATTTCTCATTACAATTCCAAAGACACCAAACGATAACTGAAAACCTGTTCCCGTTTGAAAATTATGACTTTTTAGGTGTAGTAAGGTAACCCTGACTGAAAAACGAATTTGAGTTTTTCACCACCCGAGCATGTGAAACGTAAAATTTAATAAAACCTAAACGTACATGTCCTACTTTTTAAATACAGTGCACCCTGGCGTCTGGGCCGTCCAGGGCCTTCTCTAGGGGTAACTTACATATATTGAAAAGAAGGTTTGGGCCCAGCAAAAGGTTTATTTTGCTAGGTTGATATAGCAGTTTAAAAACTGCCCACACAGGCTCCAATGCTGGACCTGAGTAATGTTTAAAGTGCTTATTTAGTGGGTGGCACAGTCAGTGCTGCCGGTCCAGTGGCAGCATTTAACTTACAGGTCCTGGGCCCAGGTAGTACCACTTTTCTGGAGGCTTTCAAGTAAATTAAATATACTAATTGAGTATCAGCCAATTTTACCAGTTTGAAAGCGAGAGCACACACACTTTAGCACTGGTAAGCAGGGGTAAAGTGTGCAGAGGCCTAAAGCCAGCAAAAAGGAAGTCAGCAAAACAGGAGGGTTTAAGACAAAAGTCAGGGGGAAACCACACCAAGGATGCCATGTCTAACAGCGAACTATTATACTTAGCCTTTTGTCCTTTCAGGGTCAACGTGATGAGTACTAGTTTAAATTGGATAAAATTAATAATTGCATACAACTGTTCTATAGGCAAATTGTGAAGAATAAAAACACGTTTGACCTTACCTTGACCTTGTCAATCTTGAAAATGACTGTTTGATTGTCTACTTACCTTTTTAGAGTTGATCTTCAAAACTGGCATCACAAGCTAGCTAAATTACAAAATTTTGAACACCATTTCCATGTTGCCAGTTTGGATTCATCCTAAAATACAGGACAGAGACTGCATCGATTCAGTGGTCTATAGTGCAGTTCAGACCTCCTCACTATCCTTGACTTCTCTGCAGCCTTGAACAATGTCAACAATGTTGGCATGCTCCACACCATCACATTTAGTATGGGATTTGATGTGACAACAAGCACTGAATCACATCATAGATGAACAACATATACATGCTTTTCCAAACAAGACCACCAAGGTCTGAGACTTGGGATTTTCCCAAATCTCCACCATAATAGCAAAAGCCATTTTGGATTGTATGCATCAACAACATCTTCAAAAGACATCAGTATGTGGATAACATTTCATGGTACCTGGTGATCCCCTCTAGGTTAGACGTGTATTGTCATGATTTCAGAATGAATGGCAAAGGCCTGCCTCGAGGTTAACCAAACATTTAAGGAGTTTGTACTCACCCACAGCAGCAACAAGCAGAGCATGTTCATGCTGGCTCTCAGAAGTGAATTTTGAAGAGTTCAGATAACACTTATTAACTCAGTGTCAAGTGCCTCGGCTTCTAGAATGGCAATCTCAATTTCAGAACTTACAGCATACAAAAAGTAGAAACATATGGCCTAAATTGTGCCTGCTTTATAAATCGATGGTCTTTCTTCCATAACTGGTGCTTCAGAACACCTATTCAACACTGACTCTATTCCATATCAGGGAAGGCACCATCAACCCACTCATTTGTATCCATAATACACACATGACCACACCAAAAGAGCAGTGTCCATGATACTGTATACATGATCAAAGATATTGGAAAATATGTCTACATTACTATTGGCCCTGGAGAACTCTATTAGCTCCCAGGCCTCACCTGCATCAACTTCAAAATCTTTTGGGTGATGTACAAGGCAATCAACTGAAGGACCCCTTCAGAGCTGGCAAAGTAGAATAAGATCTACAGTGGGGTCTGAAAACCAAACTTTTGGGAGAGCAAGGTGCTGTGTAGAGAGATAAATAAAGGAAATATGGATATGAAAAGAGAACAACACAAAATTTCTATTTCAAAAACTTTTTTTTCAGTAAAGAAGTATGCCATACTCCTGCAAAGTTAAGAGTAAGTCACACTGTTCAAAAATAGCCCAAACTTTTTGTCTTCCTCCTCCTCTTTTTCTGACCTTGTTTGTGTTGTGTTTAGGACTCTGTACACATTACGACTGATAACCAGTGTTAAATTGCTCTCTTCTTAAAACATAGTAGTATTGGCTCATACCCAATTGGCATATTTAATTTACTTATAAGTCCCTTGTAAAGTGCATTACATTTGACCAGGGCCTGTAAATGAAACGCTCCTAGTAAGCCTGCAGCACTGATTGTACCTCCCAAGGAGAGGATGCTTCGCACAGCCCTGGCGATGTATCAGTTCAGAAGGGCTGTAGAGAGCTGCAATGTGAGGTCATGCATCACCATTGAGAATCCCGTCAACGATGTTGCGATGGCAAGTTCAGCATTAAGATTTTTTTGCACAGTCAAGCCAATGTGTTGGTTCCGAACAGCTGCGAGGCAAGATCCTGCGCCATCGTGGAGGCTGCCGTCAACAAAAGATTTGCAATGCAATGGTCTGTATCAGTGAAACTTCCCAAAGCGGCAGTTTTGATGCAAGCTGCGGAGCTGATGCAGAATTCTTGCATTGGTAGAACCCTCGCAGCAGAGGTGATGCGTTGGTTCCACTCGGAATTGCGCCTCACAGCAGAGGACCAGGGCCTGTAAATGGAACAGCTGCGAGGCAAGATCCTGCGCCATCGTGGAGGCTGCCGTCAACAAAAGATTTGCAATGCAATGGTCTGTATCAGTGAAACTTCCCAAAGCGGCAGTTTTGATGCAAGCTGCGGAGCTGATGCAGAATTCTTGCAATGGTAGAACCCTCGCAGCAGAGGTGATGCGTTGGTTCCACTCGGAATTGCGCCTCACAGCAGAGGACCAGGGCCTGTAAATGAAACGCTCCTAGTAAGCCTGCAGCACTGATTGTGCCACCCACATAAGTAGCCCATTAACCATGTGTGTGCAGTTTACTACTTCCTGAACTTGGCCTTTAAAAACAACCCTTGCCAAACTCCAAACTCCCCTTCTAATACATATGTCACCCCTAAGATAGGCCCTAGGTAGCCCATTGAGCATGGTGCTATTTATCTGCAAAGTTGGACATGTACTTTTGAGATTTACATGGCATGGTAGTGCAACCCCCCAAAGTCATTTTTCACTATAGTGAGGCCTACTCCTCTCATTGGGAAATCCTTAATACCCTTTTAGGATGTAATTCCTGATCTGAAAGAAGTAGCCAGATCACGTTTCATATCTTTGGAATGGTAATGATAAATCCTCTTAAATGGTAATGATGGATTTAACATCACTATTTTAGGAATGCCACTTTTAGAAAGTAGGTATTTATCTGCTCTTACTTCTCTGTGTACCTTGCAGTATTCCTCCAATGCACTTCTGGGATAGATGACAGCTACACTTTGTGCATTCCCTCTAGAGGGCCACAAACACAGGAAGGGTGGGTGTGGCAGATGACTCATCTGCATTCATCTGCATTCTAATAGCTCTTCCTGGGCAGGAAGAGAGAGGGAGAGCTGACACTTACACCTAAACAGGGAGTGTCTGTCCCCACACAAAGAGCTGATTACCCCCTACTGATAGACTAGATCCAGGGCTAGGAAGAAAAGACCTCTGTGTAATTCAAAGAACCTTCTTTGAAGTCTCCCCACTTCAAAGGCATAACTGGGTATATGTACTGGGTCTCTGACACCAACAAATCAACTTCTTCGCACCTGGAAGCAACTCATTACAGCAAGACATGGACCTGGGCATCATGCTGCACACAATGCAGATTCACCTTCAAGTACTAACACTGCCACAACAGAGGAAGCAGCTGCCCAGCTCTGAGAACCACCACAGCCTCCCAGAAGGAGACACCCCAGTCTTGGCTGGAGATGACTTCAGCTTTATTCTACCACGTGAAGCCAAGGGCACTGGTGACTGCCCAAGACAACACATTGCACCCTAATATGGGCATAAATACTGCCGGCCTTGCCTTACCCCTCCTCCAATGAATCTACACTTTTTGGTAACAATGGGATTTCAAGCATCAATGGTCAGTCTGCACGTGGTGGCCAAGCACATCTTCAGTGAAGTCCTGAGGTAAGTGCTGGCTGCTAGCATCTTGGCTGAGGTTGGTGTCACAGTAAGTTATATTCCCACAGATGCACATAAAGGCAACAGAGTGAAGCTGCAGTTTTACATAATTGAGGTAGAGTTGGACAGCACCAATATTTCATTAATACCACGCAGAGAGAGTGAACAGATGTTCTATAAAATGCAACACACAATCAATGTACAGATAGGGTGTGATGCGGGTTACATTGCAAAACCTTACTGTGTCTGTTGCTGAGCATCAACTAATGATTCCATGTTCCCAAGAGACAACAGGATCTGAATAATGATGGAGAGATGGCATCCCTTCCGAACCTGGCCTTTAGGTGAGTACAGTGCAATTCTAAATGCACACATGGCCTTAAGTATACTGTTGCATAAATTAAAGTGTGCAGTCATTATCATCGTGGACATGTTTTCAAATCTTAAACTCTACAGTGATGTTCAAAATAATACATCAGCCATTTCTGTCTTAATAACTACAACTTCCACAAAACATGAGTACGTTATAAACCAATAATAGGAAGATCAGAGTAAGGTCTGAACCCAAACAACAGGCAGAAAAGCTGCAGTGAGCAATTATATATAGGGCAACAGACGCTGATAATTATGAACCACAGAGTGTTACTGGTAGTATCTAACACAACTTTGTTTTCTCTATAATTGGAGATACTGACGTGATGTGACATAGGATATCCAATATGAACAGGGCTCCTGACACGTATGCACCAACCTTCTACAAGCACTGATCATGCTTACAATATTTTATGTTTATTTTCATGAAATTAAAATGAAAGTGGTTTAAGGAAAGCCTAAAGCGTAACCTAAACTAACCCACCCCTGGACAATACCGTAACCACTACTGAGCCTGAAACCACCCTATCGCATCCTAATGACCATAACCACCCGCAACCCAGAGACAGTAAACATGAAGTATAACTTATACAAATCCATCTCAGAATGACACTCTAATCTCAAATTTAATACTAAATATTGTTCCTGTGGCCTTCAAAACTGGAATCCCTAAAGGCACAGCGGGCTGAGAACTGCTTGCAGACCTTCATTATGGTTTATGCGGGGACAATGACTGCAAAGCCTGATGGTGTGAAAGTGGATGTTAGAAATGAGGTCTTTGGTTGGCAGTCAAGTTACTCCCTGTCCAAGCAAGGACCCTCACTCTAGTCAGGGTAAAAGAGAATCACCCTCAGCTAACACCCGTTCACCCCCTTGGTAGCTTGGCACGCGCTGGCAGGCTTAACTTCAGAGTGCTAGGTGTAAAGTATTTGTACCAACACACACAGTAACTCAATGAAAACACTACAAAATGGCACAACACAGGTTTAGAAAAATAGAAAATATTTATTTAAATGAAACAAGACCAAAACTACACAAATCGACCATACACAAGTCAAGTTATTAATTAAAATGCAAAAAGAGCCTTCACATTCTTTTAAACCCAACGCTAACGCTGTTAGTGTGAAAATGTACCTGGGTCGCTTCAAAATAACCCGCACGGGCCAGTGTGCGTCAAAAAAGGTAAGAAGTGCGTTGATTTCTCACCTGCAAGCGAGAAGGTTGTTTATCCTTCTCCGGTCCGATCAGCGTGCGTCGTTTCTTTACCCTCAGGAGAGAGATGCGTTGATCTGGACAAAACACCTTGGGTCCGGGAAGGCTTGTGTTGTTTTTCCACCCCCGGCGATGTTGCATTGTTGCAGCCTCTGTCAGCGAAGCAGAGCTTTGTTTCTCCAGGCGCGTGCATCGATTTCACAGCCGTGCTGCAAGCGCTGTGTCGATTTCAGTCATGGATCCGGCGGCGCATCGTTTCTTTGGCCGCTCTCGGAGGTTGTTTCGGACATTTCCTAGTGCGCCGATCTGTGCGTAGATTTCCCTTGGTCCACCAGCTTCATCTGTCAAGGCCACAGGAACTGGATAGGGCCCCACTTGGCAGGGCAGGAGTCTCAGCAGAGGCTCCAGGTGCTGGCAGAGATAAGTCTTTGCTGTTCCTAAGACTTCTAAAACAGGAGGCAAGCTCAGTTTCAAGCCCTTGGAGAGTTCTTCACAAGCAAGAAGGCACACAATGTCCAGTGTTTGTCCTTCTTGCACATGCAGAAGCAGCAACTGCAGGATAGCTACATAAAGCACCGTCACAGGCAGGGCAGCTCTTCTTCTTCAGCTCTTCTCCACGCAGAGGTCCCTCTTGGTTTCCAGAAGTGATCTAACGTCTGTGGTTTTGGGTGCCCTTCTTATACCCATTTTGCCCTTTGAAGTTGGCTTACTTCAAAGCAAAGTCTCTCTTGTTTCTGAGATCCTGCCTTGCCCAGGCCAGGCCCCAGACACACACCAAGGGGTTAGAGACTGCATTGTGTGAGGGCAAGCACAGCCCTTTCAGGTGTGAGTGACCACTCCTCCCTTCCCTCCTAGCACAGATGGCTCATCAGGATATGCAGGCTACACCCCAGCTTCCTTTGTGTCACTGCCTAGAGAGAGGTGTAAACAGCCCAACTGTCAATCTAACCCAGACAGGGAATCCACAAACAGGCAGAGTCACAGAATGGTTTAAGCAAGAAAATGCTCACTTTCTAAAAGTGGCATTTTCAAACACACAATCTTAAAATCAACTTTTTTTTAAAATCTGTTTATTAAGGTTTTCAATTGTTTCCAATGTACACATTATTTTGTCAATCTGTTTTACAGGTTCAATCACCTGGAAAGTACAATCCTACTGTTGTTCAGTTTAATATTTTATACATTTGGTGATACTTATAATGTACATCGCACATCGTAACTCAGTAAGGAAAGAATAGGAGATTGTGGTGGGGGGTGAGATTAGGGAAGAGGTTCCTGAAAGGGGCAGCAGAGAGGGAGTGTGGTGGTGGGGGGGATGCTCTGCAAAAACTTTTGAATGCACTTTTTTTTTCTTTGAAGGTTAGGGACGTGAGTGTGCACGTGTAGGTGCCAGCGGCAGGGGGAGAGGGGGCGCATGTATCAATCTCAGAGGGGAATGGAGTATAAGAAGTGGGGAGTCTCTCAGGCGAGGTGTCGTATAACTATAGCTTTTCTATGAATATTTTGTTGACAGTCTAAGGTGATCGGGTGTCGTCTTTTTCCTGCATCTGGTCTAGGAAGGTGTCCCATGTGTCCGCATACTTGACCTCGATTCCAAGGTCCCGAAGTGTGTGTAGTACTTGTATCTCTGCTTTGACCCATTGAATCAATTCTTCGGTCCACTTACGTGTCTCTGGAGCCCCAGGAGACTTCCATTGTGTTGCAATGAGTTGCTTAAGTGTAATAAACGCTAAGTCCGAACATCTATGTTTTTGTTTGTCTTTATTGCGCCTGTGGCGTATTCCTAATATACATGATTCAGGTGTGGAGTTCAGAGACAGACCAGACCATGTGGCTATCTGTTGAGTAGCTTCATGCCATACATGGAGTAGCGGAGGGCAACTCCAAATCATGTGGTAAAAGTATGCCTCCGAGTTTCCACACCTTGGCCATTCAGGTGTAGTTTGTGGGAACATGCGTTTTATGCGAGTCGGAGTCAAGTATGTCTGGTGTAAATAGTTAAGTTGGGTATATCTGAAGCAGGTGTTACGTGATATTTCGCGAGTGATTGAAAGGGCCATGGACCAGTCTTCCGGTGTGAGGGGAGTTTGTAGGGACCTATCCCATCTGGATTTAGCTTGTGTTTGAGTTTCTTCTGGGGAGCACTGTAGCGTGTGGTATATCCAGGAGATGCTTGTTAGTGTGCCGGCACCTGTTAATAATTCATGGAGAATGGGTGATATTGGTGGCTCTGAATCGCCGCTGCCCCATGTCTTGCGTATTGGGTGTTTAAGTGCTCTATGTATAATAAATCCGCCCTGTCCTAGCGAATGTGTTTCTGCTAATTCCAAGTAGGAGATGAAATGCTCGTCTGCAAACAGGTCGCCGATCAGATGTATGCCCTTGGCAGTCCATGGGATGGGGCCTAATCTGCCTTGTAATTTATCTATCCCTGGTATGTCCAATAATGGGATCTTGGGTGAATATAATGGTGTGTGGACGCCTCGTGTTACATAACAATTCCAAATTCGATCGTCCACGGTTATCAGGACATTGTTGTGGGGTGAGGGGGGTTCACGACCTACAAGCCAGCCCAGCACGTCGGTGCGTCCCAGATACGACCTCACTTTGCGGGCCTCTGGGTTTAAGGGGACTTGTAACCAGATCATAATCCAGTGCAGCTGTGCTGCTGCGTAATAGAGTTCGAATTGTGGTACACCCATGCCAACTTTTTCTATTGGTAGGCAGATCTTAGTCATAGCTACTCTCCTGCGTCCATTGGCCCATATCAGTTCAGTCAGTAACTTGGTTAATTGTGTGAAGAATGTTTTAGGCAGTATGAGTGGCAGTGCAGCAAAGTACTAGAGTAATCAGGGGAGTACGATCATTTTAATCAACGCCACTCTGCCCATGGGTGAGAGGGGCAAGGAGCACCAGAAGGGCATAGACCCTTTTATTGATCTGATTGCTCTGTCTAAGTTGCCTTCCTTTAGATCAGAGGCACTGTGGTATATTTGGACACCCAGATATTTAATGGTCGTATGTTCCCATTTTAAGTCTTTGTCGGCTACGGTATTGTTGCGTGGTTCTGGGAATGGTTGCATAGGGAATATACATGATTTAGCTCAGTTAACCCGTAGGCCAGACAGGGTCCCGTAGTGATTAAGCAGTTCTAGTATATGCGGTAGAGATTCAGTGCTGTTGCGTAAGTATATTAATGCGTCGTCTGCGTATAAGCAGACGATGCGGAAGTCCTCTCCATCTGGGATGCCCCGTCTCGCTGCCTCCTTTCGTAATCTTGCTGCTAGAGGTTCTATTGCTAATGCAAACAAGAGTGGTGACAATGGGCAGCCCTGACAAGTGCCTCTATCTATGTCAAATTTCTCCTAGATGATGGCCGCAGTCTTGACCCTTGCTATGGGACTGGTATATATTATAGATATCCAGCGCATGAATCTAGCACCGAATCCCATTTTTTGTAAGGTTGCCATCAAGAAGGGCCAGCCCAATGTATCAAAGGCCTTCTCAATGTCCAGTGACACCGCCGCACGGGAATGATCTGCTTCAGGGGTCTCGGCAATTATACGTAGTAAGTTCCTAATATTAATAAAAGTGTTGCGCCCAGGTATGAACCGCATTGATCTGGGTGTATCAGAGTGGCCATCAATGGTAGAAGTTTGTTCGCTAGTACTTTACCTAGTATTTTATAGTCTGAGTTTAATAGTGAAAGGGGTCGGTAGGAGCGAACATCCAGAGGGTCTCGGCCTTTTTTATATAGGACAACTATTGTCGCTTCCCATTGTGATTCTGTAAGCTGCCCAATTTCGTATGTTTCTTGTAGCATTGTTTGGAATGATGAGATTATTTGTGGGGTGAACGTCTGGCAGTATTCAATGGGTAGTCCATCTGTCCCTGGGGTTTTATTGTGGGCTAGTTGCTGTATTGCCTGCTGGATCTCCTCCTTTTCTATGGGTTTATCTAGATCTGTTATTTGTGCTGCATTTAGCTGCTTTAATGGGGTGTTACTGAGAAACTCTGATAATTGTGATGGGTGTGGGGGGGGTTCGGCTCTGTATAGTGTGCTATAGTACTGTTTGAAGGCGTCATTGATCTCTAGTTCCGTGTTTACTATCTTGCCCATGTCTAGTCTAATGGTGTTTATTGGGGAGGATTTCTGTGTCCCTCTTGCTAGCCATGCTAGCATTCTTCTAGAGCGGTCGCCTTCAGCATGCAGTCATGCTGTATAGTGTCTGTAGTCGAATTTGCACAGACGGAACTCTGTTGCGCTCCATTGCTTTTTGAGATTGTTTAATTTGACGTTGTTGCACTTGCCCAAAGCCAAATCGCGTTCCTTATCCTGTATTACTCCTTCTATATTATGTAACTATGTTAACTCACGACGGACCCCACCTGTCATTGACATACACATACTCCTTATGACTACCTTGTGTCCGTACTATTCCGTCGCTCGTGTTAACGTCGACTTTGTGTTGATTGTGAAGTAGGATTTTATTTCTTCCACTAGTTTGTCTCGGAAGGGGGGATCACGTAGTAGGGTAGGCTGTAAGCGCCATGTAGAGATGCACGTAGGCTGCGTGCCCCATTTAAGTGTTGCATTTAAGGGGGTGTGGTCCAATAGGGTTTTTGCCATGTATGATGCGCTGTGTATCATATGTGTTAACCTGGTTGAGCATAGCCAGCAGCAGGTCTATTCTCGTTGGAGCTGGTGTACTGGAGAGTAAAAGGAATATTCTTTATCTGTAGGGTGTATACAACGCCACACATCTTGTGGTTTCCTTTCCCGTATCCATAAACCCAGCGCTCGAGATAGATTCCTGCTTTGGGCGCCTTTTAGTGGGGGATGAGACCTGTCCATGGACACTTCTATCACGCTATTAAAATCTCCCCCCCAAATAGTTGGTATGGACGGGTCGTATTTGGTGCGTATATCCCTGTTAATGTTAGCTGTCTACCATCTAAATCTCCAACCAGGCAGACGTATCTACCGTTACTGTCTATATGGACTTCTTGAGTTGCTTAAGGGACCCCAGGGGCAATCCAAATTAGTACGCCTTTCGCATATGTTGATGTTTTAGTTCCATATACTGTGCCCAGACAATTTTTGCCGATTTCACACAGTTTGTGTGCTGTTGCGTGTGTCTCTTGTAGTATGGCGATATGTATTTTATGGCGTTTAAGGTAGGCGTGTATTCTGCGTCTTTTAATTATATTGGCTAGGCCCCTGACATTCCAGGTTATTATGTTATATGTCGTCATGTTGTTCATGAGTCAGCGTATGGCGTATTATCCGCCCTAAGGGTGTTCTCAGTCCACCCCTGAATCCTCGCTGCCCCGACCTGAGCCCCCCGCATCCTACCCGCACGTATAAGTGTTGAGCATGTTGGAGAAAGGGGCAAAGAAGAAGAAAAGTTACAACTTACACTTATTAATCTAACTGTGAACTGCCAGGCACAACTGGTGCCACTGCAAACTTTGGTTTCTTTTAGGTCCATTCGGTAACCCAATAGGTTTAGGGGGGTGTTGGTGAATAGTCCAAGATAGCTCCTGTGTTGTGGCCCATACGGATATTATCATTTCCCGGTTCAGTTTCTATGTAGCCTCTTTGAGAGCGTTGCACACATGTTGCTGCAGGATGTATATTAGTGTGTTTGTTGTATGCGCACCTTAGAAGATCGTGGGCGAGTTTGACGTATCACCATTGATTCTTGGGAAGCTGCTCCTGTGTTATCCTTGTTGTGTACCTGATCTCTGTCCCAGTAATTTAAAATCTTGCAATCAGTGGGCGTGGTGGGGCACTCGGACGGGGAGGGCCCCCCGGTACTCAATGTGAACATTCCACTACTAGAAATGGTGAGGTGTCTTGTGTTAATATGGTTTCTTTAAGCCAACTTTCTAGGAATGATTCCGCATTTTGCAGTTCGATCTTCTCGGGAATCCTAGGAATCTCACATTATTATGGTGAGAGCGGCCTTCTGCTTCGTCTGCGCGTTTGTGTAGTAATTGAATCTCGAATTCCTGGTGTTGGAGACGGAATTTCATTTCTTCGATGTCTGGTTGCGCACTTTCAAGGGTTGTTTCGGCTGTAGTGACCCTGTCTGCTAGTTTCCGATGCTCCATTCGGAGGATGTTAATTTCTGCCACCACTGTGTCTATTTTGCCCTCTAGTGAAGTTCTGGTATCGAGTACAGCTTGCAGCACTTTCTCGATTTGTGTAGAGTGGGTGGCCAATGTTTCTGACACTTTGCGTAGTGCGTTTGAGCTAAGTTCTGTGTCCGTTTCTAATAATGGGGTTGAGGGTCTAGGTTCAAGTTGGTTCTTTGGGGGTTTTGGGCTCACCATGTTTGTAGCTGCTTGGGGCGTGTTATGCATTAATTATGAACTGAAATTTATATTTGGTTTGGTGTTTTGTGCGCCCTACAGCTCAGATGCAGAGCGACGAGTAATCATTTGTGGGTTCTCTGGGTATGTATGGTCTCTTGCGCTTTAATTTTTACCCAAGTGTTTTCGGAGAGCTCTATGGAGGGGGGCCTGCCCGGGGACCCCAGTCACCCGCCTCCACTGCTGCTGAGATAACTTATAGTGGCACCACTTCGCCAATTTAAGATGGCTCTTTGGGATTTAGAGTTGCACTCAGTTCAGTATTTTATGCGCCTCAACGGTCGAAATGCAGGGTGACGGGCGATCAATTTTGATTTCTCCGGGTATGTGTACTCACATATACTTTCATTTTTGCTTGAGTGCTTTCCGTAGGCTTTCTGGGGGGAGGGCTCGCCCGAGGCCCTCAATCGTCCTCAGCAGCGTGCACTGGGAGAGCCCCTTTGCGATTCCACTCCACCAGACCAGGCCCGGCTGCCGCTACCCCTCGGGTCTCCGCCCCGTATCCTCTGCGAGCTCTATCTCGATGCTCCCAGTCCGTGGCCTGTGCCCCTCTGACTCGCACCCCAAGGGCAGGCGTGCCACGTCTCCCGGCCCCCGCAGGCCGTGTCAGGCCGCTGGTAAGTTCCTTTATTTATTGCCTGTTCATCTTCTTTTCCCTGTGTATGTTATTGTTTTTTTTCATTTTCCTTTTCTTTTTTTTTTTTCATCCCCTTTTGCCCGCGCCCTGGTCTTGTGTCTTAATCTTGAAGGTGCCCGCCGTCATATTTGCGTAATTTTTAGGGCCCCACTGTACTGGCTTCGGACGGTCTTTGTTATGCTTCCGTCGTCTTTCGCATCGCTGGGCCGATCCCGGTACAGCGTTCGCGTTGTCTGCCCGTCCTCGGGTCGCAAGTGATACTTCTTACACGTCCTGGTGCCTCCAGTATAGCGACGGCAGTAATCCAAGGTAGGAGTCGGACACCCGTGGTGTCTCCCTGGTACCAGCGTCTTCTGTTCACGGGCGCGCTGGCTTCAGCTCCTGCGGCTGGGTAGTGTCAGGCCTCAGCCGGGTTCGGCAAAGGACGGTGCTCCGCGGCCCACGCGGATCCAGTCCAAAACGCGTGAGTCGACACGCGATGCCTCCGGTAGCTCCAAGAAGCGACGGGGTCCACGGCGCCACCGTCACAGTTTGGTTGCGTCTGGGAGTCCGGTAAACAGGTGTTTACAGGATCTTTGTGGTGGGCCATGAGCGGAGCTCTCACCCGAGCAACTTCTCACGTCGCCATCTCGGACACGCCATCTTAAAATCAACTTTACTAAAAGAAGTATTTTTTAATTGTGAGCTCAGAGACCCCAAACACAATATGTCTATCTGCTCCCAAATGGAATCTACACTTTAGTCATATTTAAAGGCAGCCCCCATGTTAACCTATGAGAGGGATAGGCCTTGCAACAGTGAAAACCGAATTTAGCAGTATTTCACTGTTAGGACATATAAAACACATTACTATATGTCCTACCTTAAACATACACTGCACCCTGCCCTTGAGGCTACCTAGGGCCTACCTTAGGGGTGCCTTATATGTAAGAAAAGGGAATGTTTAGGCGTAGCAAGTGGGTACACTTCCTATGTCGAATTGGCTGTTTAAAACTGCACACACAGACACTGCAGTGGCAAGTCTGAGCCATGTTTACAGCGCTACTATTGTGGGTGGCACAACCAGTGCTGCAGGTCCCCTAGTAGCATTTGATTTACAGGCGCTGAGCACCTCTAGTGCACTGTACTACGTACTTACCAGTAAATCAAATATGCCAATCATGGATGAACCAATTACAAACACTTTTTGTAAAGGAGCACTTGCACTTTAGCACTGGTTAGCAGTAGTAAAGTGCCCAGAGTAACAAAAACTGCACACATCATCAACCTGGAAAACAGAGGCAAAAAGTTAAGGGAGGCCACGCCAAGGATGAAAAGTCCAACAGTGGACATGTAAAAAAAAGGTCTGGTGCTGCTTAGCATGTAGCCATGAAATGGAACACAGGTGGGTCCCCAGTGTTACCAGCTGATGGGTGATTGGTCAGTTTGCTCTAGTGTAGGCAAGCTGAGCCAAGACCAACGTTTGTAACATGTCCTAGAATTCTACATGTCCCTGACTCATGCTCCTTACTCTGCTGAGTTGACTCCCTTAACTTCTGCTGCCACACAGTTTAGGACACACCTGTTGGTCTTGTGAGTCTTATTCTGGAGCATCCAATGTTTTTGTTGTGCCCTTATAACACCCCATATTTGTATGTGATGATGGAGTGTTGACATAGTCTTCGGCACTGCAGCACCACCAGCTCTCGCAGTGAGTGCTGGATATTTGTAGTACAATAGTAAACGCTTCAGAGCTTTCGATCAGTTTTTGTCACCTGCATCAAGAAATAACCTGTCAGATAATGAATTAGGCTCACCAATTTATATTAAGTCATAGGCATGCCCTTAATATGCAACAAGGGTGACATTAAATCGTGATGGTTGTTACAGTCACGTTTAGAGTGATCCTTGACGGATATGGCACCTATTGGCTGTTAATGGAATAAGTACTTAGCTGAATCAGAGCTGTCTGCTTGAAACTTTCGGAATGGATTAGAACTCGGTCATGGTTTATAGACTGACTGCATATGGCAGAGTTTCGATAATGAATTCACTGCCCTCTTTGATATTGAACACATGATTACATGCAAGTGTGACTGACTAATGGTGTACGAGGCTACATCATTTCCATATTCCATGTTAGGTATTAGTAGTACCAAATTGTGTCTGTTTACTATGTTCACTTCACCCTAAAGTCAGTACAGCGCTAGCATGTCCCTCCAGGCTTCATGTTCAGCTCTAGTACAGGGGCTCCTCAAGTGTCCCGGGTGTCCAGACGGTGCTTACAAAGGAGGACCCTCCCCCCCTTCTTTAGGTCACTGAACTACTTCCTACTGCCTTGGAGACTGCACTACTAAGATCAGAGACATTTTGCCTCAGTTTTCCACTTGTTTTTGTTCTGAGGTGACCAATAAGGCATGGGTCCTCCCTCTTACAATCTCATCAACTAGTACCTAAATCTCACATGCTCTCTAGCTGACTGGTTTGACTCCAGGAGTTTATTGGTGTTTTTTTCGGTTCTGGTAAATCTGATACCATAATGGCTGGAAACAAACGTGCAGTTTCGGCTAACACAGCCAGTCAGCTGGTATTAGTTTTCCCCGACTATGATTCAACATGCTCGTTTACCAGGCAACTTGTAATGAGAGCCTTGACGCTTACCAATGTGCGAATTTCCTCCACCCCAAGCCACAGGGACATACCCCGTGCCGGAGACTCTAAAAAGTCACAGACTTCTAAGATGGAATCGACCCAAGTGGTTGATTGAGTGCTCGATAGAATAGTTTAGGTGAGAAATGGGTAGACAGAGTGTGGGAGGAGATCCAGCGGGCTCAATGCCTTAGATGCATATATTTATCTTGTTGCCAGTGTAATTTCAATAAATAAATAACCTTTTGCACAAATAAGTAACACACCACAAATCACTCTTTTCTCACAGCTTCAAATACTGCTATTACAAATCTGTTTGCATGATATGACCAATACCCTTGGCAAACTTAAATACATAAGGCTGTCACAAACGTGTTTATGTCTAGGCATGCATTGGCGATAGATGAGGTCTTTGAGCCCCACGAACACAAATAAATAGAAGTGCTTAAAACTGACATGGTACTTCTGAAAATAAATAACACCACTTTTCTCATTGTTGTCTCTTCACAGAGAATGGAAGTAAAAGAAAAAAATACTCTCACTTAATTAGACAACTGAAAAATGCCACCTGTCAGAACGACCTAACTGGCTTCATGCTGCCCTAATTCAATTACAACATGTTACAATAGAGTGAACACTCTGCAGCAGAGAACAAGTAATTGACCACATTTTGACTAAATAATTGTAACATTTATAGCTGTGTATGTGTATATTATTGCAAGACATTGAATATAATTTAATCGCAGCAGCTCCCGTAGCTGAACAGTGACATGGGACATGGAGATGAAAACATAATTTTCCAAGTCTGATTTAATAACAGGACTATAATAAAACATTTATTTTCCACACCAAAGTGAATAACGATACTGCTTGGTTACAATTGACACCTAATAAGACTGCCTCCTACACACTGCTCTTCAATGTTCAAAGGTAATAAATCACCTACATTTCAGATTTATGTCATATTCACAGTTACAAGAGCTCAACATATATTTTTTTAATCTTTCTGAAACTGGCTTTTATGAGCATGGTTAAGTGACATTCAGAGAGGAGTCCAATCAGATTATAATGTTCCCCAAGTGTTTTTGATTTCTGTGACCACTGCATTTTAACCAGAGCTTGTCGCTGGTTGTTATGAAACAAGGCAAAGGCAAAAGTGTGCTTCTGAAAAGGGAAAATTATGAACAAATTAGAGGTTGGGCAATCCTTTTAGGAATTGAGCTTATAGAAAATGCCCCGAAGCCAATGGTACTAAAAGAATTATCAAGACTCAGGCCCTTATTACAACCCTGGCGGTCGGTGTTAAAGCGGCGGTAATACCACCAACAGGGCGGCGGAAAAAAAAAAATGGAATCACGACCGTGGCGGAAACCACCAACATAAACAGCCACTTTAACACTCCGACTGCCACGGCGGTACAAACAAACAGCGTGGCAGTCACCGCCAACAGACAGGCGGAAGACAAGGTACTGCCCACACTATTATGAGAGGCCAATCCGCCACGTTTTCCAGGGCGGAACCAACGCAAACAAAAATACGGCGGAAACAAGACTTGGAAGGGAAAACACTCACCTCTCCACACCCCACGAGGAACCAGGTTGCCATGGAGCCAGAACTCTAAATACTCCGTGCGATGGTATTCCTGCTCCACTATCAGGAGCAACAAAGACGGCGGCGATGACCACGGTGAGTACTGCACCTACAACACAGGGGAGGGGGGAGGGAAAAATGAGTGACACACACACGCACATGCAAAATCCCCACCCCACCCTCACCCACAACAACATGCACAGAAATACATGCTGCAACATTACATTTACACCCCCCACCCCCCCTTCAAGAACGCAAGGACAAAAGGAAATGAGTTGAATGATTGTAATCATGAAAAAAACAGTAGTCAAAACTCGAAATACAGTATATACAGTTATGTACACCAACTACACAAGTCCGGATAGTGCACCAATTATTGTCCGTGGACCACTGGGGCCAAAATGCATGGGTGAGGCCCACACTCGATACCAGACTTCAAACGGAGAGAACACTGCAGGGGCATCAGATCGAAATGAAACAGGCACCTCAGGGGGAGCGGAAGGAGGGGCACCTCAGCCGGATGAGGGCACGACGCCACTGCTCCACGAGGGGGCTCCATGCCCACTGCTTTATCCTGGGGAGTGCAAAGCCACAGTCTCTCAAGTCTCTCCAGTGGTGGGTTGCCTACTGCTTTATCCTGGGGAGCGCAAAGCCACAGTCTCTCAAGTCTCTCCAGTGGGTGGTTTGCCCACTACTTTATCCTGGGGAGTGCAAAGCCACAGTCTCTCAAGTCTCTCCAGTGGGTGGTTTGCCCATTGCTTTATCCCGGGGAGTGCAAAACCACAGTCTCTCAGGTGGATGCCTTTCTCCACTGGTTCTGGAGGGGGCTTTGTGCCCAGAGTGCTTCATCCTGCCAAGGACAGAGGTAGTGGATGTGATACTCCATTGGTTCTGGAGGGGGCTTTGTGCCCAGAGTGCTTCATCCTGCCAAGGACAGAGGTAGTGGATGTGATACTCCACTGGTTCTGGAGGGGGCTTTGTGCCCAGAGTGCTTCATCCTGGCAAGGACAGAGGTAGTGGATGTGATACTCCACTGGTTCTGGAGGGGGCTTTGTGCCCAGAGTTCTTCATCCTGCCACGGACAGAGGTAGTGGATGTGATACTCCACTGGTTCTGGAGGGGGCTTTGTGCCCAGAATGCTTCATCCTGCCAAGGACTGAGGTAGTGGATGCCTTTCTCCACTGAAGGTTGTGCATCATGGAAGCTGCCCAGGCTCCTGGAACTGGCCACCAGGCTTGGTTGACTGACCACTGGGGATGGCAGCCATGCCTGCGGTGGTGCCACTGGCTCAGGATATCGTGGGGCCGCTGGCGGTGCTTGCGTCGGTGTCAGTAGCGGCGGTGCTGGCAGCGGCCTCTGTGGCATCGGTGCTGGCGGCGGGCTCTGTGGTGGCAGTGCTGGTGGCGGACTCTGTGGCGGCGGTGCTGGTGGCGAGCTCTGTGGTGGCAGTGCTGGTGGCGGGCTCTGTGTTGGCGGTGGTGGTGGCGGGCTCTGTGGCGGCGGTGCTGGTGGTGGGCTCAGTGACTGCGGTGCTGGTGGCGGGCTCTGTGACTGCTGTGCTGGTGGCGGGGTCAGTGACTGCGGTTCTGGTGGTGGTGCATGTGGCGGTGCAGGTGGCGATCTTCTCCGCCGTACTGGTTGGTGTCGACGTGGACAGAAGGTGTGACACTGGTCCTATTGTCGGTGCCACCATGCCCTCTCCTGACCTGCCCTTGATTTTCTGGCTTTTCCCCACTTTGGATGGTGGCGCAGCTGTCTTGCCACTATCCCCTTTTGTTTTCCCTGACCACTTGGTGGCAGGTGTTTTCGCCTTCTCCCTCCGGGATGCGGACAACTTTTTTACTTTCGCAGGTGGTGGAATGTCCTTGCCCACACTCCGTGGCACACTGGCTGCCCTGATGCTTGGCCCACTCCAAAAGCCCGCTGTTGCTGGGACCACTGTGCCCGGTGATGTGGTGGCTGAGTGTAGGAAAGTACCATCTTGCCTGGCATGTTACCCCCATATTTCACTGTATATATGTTGTTTTAGTGTATGTGTCACTGGGACCCTGCCAGCCAGGGCCCCAGTGCTCATAAGTGTGCCCTGTATGTGTTCCCTGTGTGATGACTAACTGTCTCACTGAGGCTCTGCTAATCAGATCCTCAGTGGTTATGCTCTCTCTCCTTTCCAAATTGTCACTAACAGGCTAGTGAACAAATTCATCAATTCACATTGGCATACTGGAACACCCTTATAATTCCCTAGTATACGGTACTGAGGTACCCAGGGTATTGGGGTTCCAGGAGATCCCTATGGGCTGCAGCATTTCTTTTACTATCCATAGCTAGCTCTGAAAATTCTTACACAGGCCTGCCACTGCAGCCTGAGTGAAATAACATCCACATTATTTCACAGCCATTTACCACTGCACTTAAGCAACTTATAAGTCACCTATGTGTCTAACCTTCACCTGGTGAAGGTTGGGTGCAAAGTTACTTAGTGTGTGGGCACCCTGGCACTAGCCAAGGTGCCCCCACATCGTTCAGGGCAAATTCCCCGGACTTTGTGAGTGCGGGGACACCATTTCTCGCGTGCACAATCCATAGGTCACTACCTATGTATAGCGTCACAATGGTAACTCCGAACATGGCCATGTAACATGTCTAAGATCATGGAATTGTCACCCCAATGCCATTCTGGCATTGGGGAGACAATTCCATGATCCCCCGAGTATCTAGCACAGACCCGGGTACTGCCAAACTTCCTTTCCCGGGGTATCACTGCAGCTGCTGCCAACCCCTCAGACAGGTTTCTGCCCTCCTGGGATCCAGCCAGGCCTGGCTCAGGAAGGCAGAACAAAGGACTTCCTCAGAGCGAGGGTGTTACACCCTCTCCCTTTGGAAAAAGGTGTCAGGGCTGGGGAGGAGTAGCATCCCCCAGCCTCTGGAAATGCTTTGATGGGCACAGATGCTGCCCATCTCTGCATAAGCCAGTCTACACCAGTTTAGGGATCCCCCAGCCCTGCTCTGGCACGAAACTGGACAAAGGAAAGGGGAGTGACCACTCCCCTGATCTGCACCTCCCAGGGGAGGTGCCCAGAGCTCCTCCAATGTGCCCCAGACATCTGCCATCTTGGAAACAGAGGTGTTGCTGGCAAACTGGACTGCTCTGAGTGGCCAGTGCCATCAGGTGACGTCAGAGACTCCTTCTGATAGGCTCTTACCTTTCTTACTAGCCTATCCTCCTTCCTAGGTAGCCAAACCTCCTTTTCTGGCTATTTAGGGTCTCTGCTTTGGGGAATTCTTCAGATACCGAATGCAAGAGCTCATCAGAGTTCCTCTGCATCTCCCTCTTCACCTTCTGCCAAAAGATTGACCGCTGACTGCTCAGGACGCCTGCAAAACCGTAACAAAGTAGCAAAGAAGACTACTGCAACCTTGTATCGCTTCACCCTGCTAGCTTTCTCGCCTGTTTCCTGGTGGTGCATGGTCTGGGGGTAGCCTGCCTCCTTCTTGCACCAGGAGGTCTGAAGAAATCTACAGTGGGTCGATGGAATCTTCCCCCTGCAACCGCAGGCAACAAAAGACTGCATCACCGGTCCTCTGGGTCCCCTCTCAGCACGACGAGCGTGGTCCTTGGAACTCAGCAACTCTGTCCAAGTGACTCCCACAGTCCAGTGACTCTTCAGTCCAAGTTTGGTGGAGGTAAGTCCTTGCCTCCCCACGCTAGACTGCATTGCTGGGTACCGTGTGATTTGCAGCTGCTCTGGCTCCTGTGCACTTTTCCAGGATTTCCTTCATGCACAGCCAAGCCTGGGTCCCCGACACTCTAACCTGCAGTGCACAACCTTCTGAGTTGTCCTCCGGCGTCGTGGGATTCCCTTTTGTGACTTCGCATGGACTCTGGTTCACTCCTCTTCTAAGTGCCTGTTCTGGTACTTCTGCGGGTGCTGCCTGCTTCTGTGAGGGCTCCCTGACTTGCTGGGCGTACCCTCTGTCACCTCATCCAAGTGGCGACATCCTGATCCCTCCTGGGCCACAGCAGCATCCAAAAACCCTAACCGCGACCCTTTCAGCTGGCAAGGCTTGTTTGCGGTCTTTCTGCGTGGGAACACCTCTGCAAGCTTCTTCACGACGTGGAACATCCATCCTCCAAAGGGGAAGTTCCTAGTCCTCTTCGTTCTTGCAGAACACAAAGCTTCTTCCATCCAGTGGCAGCTTCTTTGCACCCTCAGCTGGCATTTCCTGGGCATCTGCCCCCTCTCGACACTGTCGCGACTCTTGGACTTGGTTCACTTGTCTTACAGGTACTCAGGTCCAGAAATCCACTGTTGTTGTTTTGCTGGTGTTGGTCTTCCTTGCAGAATCCCCCTATCACGACTTCTGTGCTCTCTAGGGGTTGTAGGTACACTTTACACCTACCTTACAGGGTCTTGGGGTGGGCTATATTTCTAACCCTCACTGTTTTCTTACAGTCCCAGCGACCCTCTACAAGCTCACATAGGTTTGGGTTCCATTCGTTTCCACTTTTGGAGCATATGGTTTGTGTTGCCCCTATACCTATGTGCTCCTATTGCAATCTATTGTAACTTTACACTGCTTGCATTACTTCCTTTTGCTATTACTGCATATTTTTGGTATTGTGTACATATATCTTGTGTATATTTGGCATCCTCATACTGAGGGTACTCACTGAGATACTTTTGGTATATTGTCATAAAAATAAAGTACCTTTATTTTTAGTATATCTGTGTATTGTGTTTTCTTATGATATTGTGCATATGACACCAGTGGTATAGTAGGAGCTTTGCATGTCTCCTAGTTCAGCCTAAGCTGCTCTGCTATAGCTACCTTCTATCAGCCTAAGCTGCTAGAAACACCTCTTCTACACTAACAAGGGATAACTGGACCTGGTACAGAGTGTAAGTACCCCTTGGTACCCACTACAAGCCAGGCCAGCCTCCTACACTGAGGTGCTGAGTTGGGACCTGGAAAGCCTGGCCCTAGGGGACAGACGGGGGGTGTAGGGAAGAGGTCAATGTTAGCCAGGAAAAGTTTTTTAGACACACCGGGAAGGGTAGATGGAGTGGGTTTGGGAGTAGAGGAAGAGGTAGTGGTTGTAGGAGGTGTACGACTGCTGAATTTGGGTGAAAGTGCATGGGCTGGAGGCTGTTGTGAGGTGGATGGCTGTTGGGTGGGTGTGTGCCGGTGTTTGTGTACTTTGGGAGGAGGGCTCACAGACAAACTGGGAGAGGCCACAGGGGATGTGTGAGTGGTAATGGGGGTGGTGAGTGCACGTGATCGGTGTGTGGTGATGGGCGTGCTGGTGATGGAGGTAGTGGCTGAAGATGTAGTGCATGCAGGTGTGAGTGGAGACGAGACAGTGAGGGAAGAGGACGATGTGGAGGAGGGGGACACAGTGGAGGCAGTGGATAGTGGTATGTCTGCATAGGAATGATGCTTGTGTGAGTGCCTGTGGGATGTGTGGTGCTTATATTTGCCTGAGCCACCATTGTGTGATGAGGTGTGTGCATGCTGGTCTGATGGTGTGCTTGGGATAGGCTGAGGTACAGGAGATTGGGTCTGGGTGGAGGAAGTTGGAGGGGGGAGGCTGGACACAGAGACAATGGCTGCCATCAGTGCTGAGGCCAGAGCCTGAAATGCTCTCTGTTGGGCTGCCTGGCCAGAATGAATGCCCTCCAGGTATGCATTTGTTTGTTGCAAATGCCTCTCGACACCCTGGATGGCATTCAGAATGGTAGATTGCCCAACAGTGAGGGATCTCAGGAGGTCAATATCCTTCTCACTGAGGGCAGCAGGGCTGACTGGGGCAGGGCCTGAGGTGCCTGAAGCGAAGGAGATGCCCACCCTCCTGGGTGAGCGGCCACGGGACACACGCTGAGGGGCTGCTTGGAGGGCGGTGCTGGTGTTGGGGGTGGCAGTTGTACCTGTTGATGCGGGGGGCACAGAGGGGCCCGCCACCGCAAGGGAGCTCCCATCAGAGGAGGAGTCGCTGTCGCTGATGTCACGCCTGTCCTCGCCGTGGAGCTCCCCTCGCCCTCCGTCCCACTGGTGGCTTCAGACTCCGTTGTCTCACCCTCCAGGGCCAAGTGGGATGCAGCTCCCTTCTGCTCCGGTGCCACTGCTCCTCTGCCTGATGATGCTATTGCACACAAGAACAGGGAGACCACAAAAAGGGGGGGGGGGACAGAAGAAAGACATGTTCAGTGAATGCAATACCACTACCGTTGGCAGACACTACAGACGCAGCAGCCCTCTGCACTACGCCATGCACTTATAGTTCCTAGATTAATCAAATGCCCATGGTGTACAAGGCCTATGCCCGATTGCTGCACACATGGAAGTCACAGGAGCCTGACTAGGTTTAGATGGCTCTTACCACTGGTGGAGTTGGGGTGCCACATAGCCTGCCTCAGCAAGGGTCCTTGCCTACAAAGCTTGCCCTGGCCTAGTGTAACCGACTGCCCCCCACCCATACACCTCGTAATGCGCGCAGAGTCAGATGGATATGACGTACTCCCCCCTTGTGGTTGCTGTGATGCCCCAAGCGCCCATCCGACTCCGGATACGCCTCCGCTAGGATCCGGAACACCAGGGCGGTCATGGTGGGATGGGCACCCCTCCCACGTTGGGAGGCCATCCCCAGCTGAGCCTCCACCGTCTTCATGCTCCAGCGGCGAATGTCCTCCCATCTTTTACGGCAGTGGGTGCTCCGTCTGTGGTGGACCCCAGGGTCCGGATGTCCTTGGTGATGGCATGCCAAATATCCTTCTTCTGGTGGGCGCTGACCTAGAGGAATAGTACAGGGGAAAAGGAAAAACGTTAACTGTCCGGACCGTCACAGTCATTGGCCCACGTTCCCAGCCTTGCCCTGACGCACATACACTCACCGTCTGCTTATGCAGGCCTCATTCCCCCCGTATCTTCCATCCACACCACTCCAAACAGGCATTGCCCATGCAGCATGCTCATAGTGTACTCAACTGTTTGTCTGGAGTACCGTAGAGTAGTGTGAACTGGGGGAGGTCCCCATCCACTAACTTCTCCAACTCCTCTGAAGTGAATGCAGGGGCCCTTTGCCCAGACACATGAGCCATCGTCGCTTCCAGACTGAGGTCACAGCAGCACTTGCAGTGTAGGTCCTCTCCTGTCGAAGGTCAGGTATCAAGTGAGTGAACAGACAGAAAATGGCAGTCACGTCCGCGGCGGTGCGTACCGTCACCGCCGGTGTACATCGTCATTGGCTCCTGGGACCCATAGGGTCCAATGTTAACCAATGCAGCATTGCGCTGCGGTCTTCCACCGCCTACCCTGACGGTTTAGAACGCCAGCGCAGTTACCTCATATCCCCTTGTCCCACCTTACAGGTCAGGAAGCCGCCATTTCAGGGGGCCACATGGCATTAATATTAACTGCGTCACACGTATCTAGGCCTTGCATACACACAGTAACAGGCACATTGCGGATTTGCAAATGTTTGCTAATGACATTTAGTAATACCTCAGTGTTGGCTGACTCTCTGCTCGCTGTTCTCCTCCATAGGGCACATCCGCTGGGGCAGGTGGTGAGATGGCAGCATCCTCCGGTGTACAGACCGCTGGTGGACCTGTCGACAATGGAAGAGAGACACGTAATAGTCACCTACACACTTGATCGTGCAACAATCCATGAACTGTGTGCCCAGTTGGAGCCAGACCTGATGTCAGCAATCTGCCATCCCACAGGAATCCCCCCTCTAGTGCAGGTCCTGTCAGTACCCCATTTCCTGGCAAGTGGGTCTTTTCAAACAACAGTGGCGATTGCATCAGGGATGTCCCAGCCTATGTTCTCAAACGTGTTGTCCAGAGTGTTGTCTGCCCTGCTTAAACACATGCGCAGCTACATCGTTTTCCCTCAGGTGGAGGATTTGCCTACAGTGAAAGGTGACTTCTATGCCCTGGGACATATCCCCAACATCATAGGTGCTATTAATGGGACACATGTGGCCTTGGTACCCCCCGCAGGAGTGAACAGGTGTACAGAAACCGGAAGAGCTACCATTCAATGAATGTGCAGATGGTGTGTTTGGCTGACCAGTACATCTCCCATGTGAATGCCAAGTTTCCTGGTTCAGTGCATGACGCTTACATTCTGAGGAATAGCAGCATCCCTTATGTGATGGGGCAACTCCAGAGGCACCGTGTGTGGCAAATAGATGAGGACAAGGACCCTATACCCTGTGAATAGTTGTCTGGATCTGGGGTTGTCCCTAAGGGTTAGAGTGTGTCTAACAGTTGTCCCTCGACACTTTCAGGTGACTCTGGTTACCCCAACCTGTCATGGCTACTGACCCCAGTGAGAAATCCCAGGACAAGGGCAGAGGAATGCTACAATGAGGCACATGGACGAACTAGGAGAGTGATCGAAAGGACCTTCGGCCTCCTGAAGGCCAGGCTCCGGTGTCTCCATATGACAGGTGGTTCTCTCTACTACTCACCAAAGAAGGTGTGCCAGATCATCATGGCCTGCTGTATGCTGCACAAACTGGCTTTGCGACGACAGGTGCTTTTTCTGCAGGAGGATGGTCCAGAAGGAGGTCTTGTGGCAGCTGTGGAGCCTGTGGACAGTGAAGAAGAGGAGGCAGAAGAAGAGGATATCGACAAGAGAAACAAGTTATCCAGCAATACTTCCAGTGAGACACAGGTAAGAAGATGTCTCTGCCTCACACCTCTCATACAATTGTTAGACCTATCCTATGTCTGTCGCTTTCACCCAGTGTATGGACCCTGACTTGCCACTTTGCCATTCCATTTCACAGATGTGGGTCCCACCGTGTGACCTCTGCTATATTACCTCATGGACTGAAGCTGTGTTACATCAGTATGTTGACAATACAATCAACATTGCTATATTCCATAGTTATTGCAAATACACATTTGTGAAAGCACAGACTGACTCCAGCTTGTTTTGTGATTCAAGGGTGTTTATTTCAGTGCAAAATAGTGGAGGGGGTTGTAAAATGGGCAGGGGTGATGGTGGAGGATTGTCCATGGCAGAGTCCAGTCTATTTGTTTCACAGGTGCATTGTCCAGACGGACATAGGAAGTGGAGCTAGGGCAGTTGATGGATGGACATGGTGACAAAGTGGGACAGAAGGATGACATTCAGGGGGGTCTCATTTCCTGGCGGGGGTCTTGGCATTGTTCTCTGTCTTTGTCCTGGATCTCAGGGACCGTTTGCGGGGTGGTTCTCCATCTTCAGGGGGTGGGGTGCTGGTGTTGTGGTTCTGTGGTGGTGCCTCCTGTCCACTTGCGCCGGTGGAGGGCTGTTCATCATCCAGGCTAGTGTCAGGGGCCCCTTGTTGTGCCGCAGTGTCCCTCCTGGTGTTGACAAGGTCCTTCAGCACGCCTACAATGGTGACCAGGGTGGTGTTGATGGACTTGAGTTCCTCCCTGATCCCCAGATAGTGTTCCTCCTGCAGCCGCTGGGTCTCCTGAAAGTTGGCCAGTACCGTTGCCATCGTCTCCTGAGAATGATGGGATGCTCCCATGATGTTGGAGAGGGCCTCGTGGAGAGTGGGTTCCCTGGGCCTGTCCTCCCCCTGTCGCACAGCAGTCCTCCCAGTTCCCCTGTTTTCCTGTGCCTCTGTCCCCTGAACTGTGTGCCCACTGCCACTGCCCCCAGGTCCCTGATTTTCTTGGGGTGGTGGATTTGCCTGGGTTCCCTATAGTGGTGGACACACTGCTGCTTGACGTGTCCTGGGGACAGAGGGATGGGCCAGCTGGGTGGGTGCTGTGCTGGTGTTTCCTGAAGGGGGAGGCTCTGTGGTGGCATGTGCCAGTGTCAGGGGAACCGACTGTCCCAAGGTCCCATATGGGCCGGGCTGGTCATCTCTATCCAGTTGAACAGAGCTTCTGTCATCACTGTGGGCCTCTTCTGTGGGGTGAGTGGACATGTCTGGAACCTCCTGTCCGGTGACGTTGGGTAGGGGTCCTGCAGGGATGTAACAGCATGATTATTGCATCTGTGTGTGCCATTGTGTGCAAAGGGTGGGTGACCCTGTATTCCATTGCTTGCATTCTTGTCTAGGACCTTGTGTGATAATTGGTTTGGGGTCTGTGTGGGTATCTGTAGTGGACATGCTTTGGTGATGGGTGTCCATGCTTTGGTGTTGCATGCAGGGCTTGGTTTTGGGATGGGCAGGTTGTGATAGTGGGGCATTTATGAGGTGTTAGGGGTGAGGGTGGGGTATGTGATAGTATGCAGGTAGGGTGGGGGATGTAATAGTTAAGATTTGACTTACCAGAGTCCATTCCTCCTGCTACTCCTGCGAGGCCCTCAGGATGCAGTATAGCCAAGACTTGCTCTTCCCATGTTGTTAGTTGTGGGGGAGGAGGTGGGGGTCCACCGCCAGTCCTCTGTACTGCAATCTGGTGTCTTGAGACCGCGGAATGCACCTTCCCCCGTAGGTCGTTCCACCTCTTCCTGATGTCATCCCTAGTTCTTGGATGCTGTCCCACTGCGTTGACCCTGTCTACAATTCTGCGCCATAGCTCTATCTTCCTAGCTATGGAGGTGTGCTGCACCTGTGATCCGAATAGCTGTGGCTCTACCCGGACGATTTCCTCCACCAGAACCCTGAGCTCCTCCTCAGAGAACCTGGGGTGTCTTTGCGGTGCCATGGTGTGGTGTGGGTTATGTGTGAGGTGGTGTGTGTTGTGATGTGTGAGGGGATGTGTTTGTGTGTGCTGTCTGAGGTGCGTGGATGTTGTGTGGGTGATGGTGTTGTGTGCCTGTGGATGCTAGTGTTGTTTCTGGTGGTGTCTCTCTCTGGGCTTCTTTCTCAATTTTTGTTGTAGGGGTTTGTGGGTGATGTGGGTGTGTGTTTTATATTGTATTGAGTGTGTGGGAGTGGTGTGCGTATGTGTTTCAGGTGTGTGTATTTTGAATTGTCCAATGTGGTTGTGTTTTGTAAGTGTGTGTATTTTTAGCGCGGCGGTGTGTACCGCCAATGGAATACCACGATTGAAAGACCGCTGCATGGATTAGTGGGTGACATAGTGTGGGCGTATTCCTGTTGGCGTGACGGTGGAGTTTTTGTTATCACCAGTTTATCACTGACCTTTGGTGTGGCAGACTTGTGTGGGTGTCTGTTTTTTGGCGGATTCCGGGCTGTGGGTCGTAATAGCTGTAGCGGTATTCCGCCGCTGCGGCGGTGTGTTGGCGGTCTTCTGCACGGTGCTAAGCAGGATTTACCGCCAATGTTGTAATGAGGGCCTCAGTGCCATAGTTATGACTCCAGTTGCATCGCACTTGAACAACGCAATGCAACTCAAAAATTTGATTTATGAATTCACGCAAGGCCACCTTGCATCAACCTGAGTGACTTAATAAATCTTGAGTAAAGTAATGTAATGTTAGTCGCTGTGTTGCCTTATTCTGCGCAAGGGAGGCGTTCCATGGGTGTTGTGTGGATGTTCCCACCCAACATCCATGGATTTCAGATGCATTCCTAAATTTACCAGAAGTGGTGATCTAAAGTTCCCCAAGTGAAGCAAAACAAGGAGAAATATTTTTATTTCTCCTAATTTTTTCCTCTCAATATGTGTACTGCATAAAGCCTCAGGGGATTGTTTTTTTGCAGAAAAGTGCCCCTTCCTGCACAAAAACAATCCTACAAGCAACAGAGACACCCTTGCACCATGTCGCGAGTGTGCCTGGGTTGGTGCTAGGCAGCCCATTGTGCTCTGATACTGGGGAAAGGACAGGAGTGCACTGTATTGGGCAGAAATATGGCTGTCAGATTGCTGGACATTGACAGAATCTCGGTAAATTGAAGTGTGTCTTAAAGAGACAGGTTACCATATACTCTAAGCTAGCTCAGCAGAAGGGTTTGTGGCATGGTGCTGGCTAAAGGTGCATTTTAGAGTGCAATTTCAGGAACATATCTGAAATGTGGAATTGTACCTTTCGCAGAAAACAGATTCTCCACAGACTAGAGGTTTTGTTCATTGTTTATATCAGTTTTGGATGGGAAAAGCACATTCCTAGTCACTTTGTACAGCTTACAATAGTCTATTTTAAAAACTGAGCTGGAGCCTCTTGACATCTGTGGTGCCTGAACCATATTGCCACTCTGCTCTGATTTAGTCAACCTGCATATGGACCAAACCATTGTTTTTTGATTGCCCGACTCTTGTTTCTGTGTTTTGTCAGTTTGTATATTAGTGTTGTTAATCAAAAAATCCTTCTCCACTCTTTGGCACATCCAGAAAATTAGCTGATTATACCCCAGCAGAGAGGTGAGGGATTACCTGGGGTGGTAAAGTTGTTCGTTTCTTTATATCTAGCTTATAACTTCCATTCCTCAATCTTCAACACATAGAAGGTGTGCCAAAGGCTATGGCCAATGCTTGCACTTACTCTGGAATTGAGGAATATAATTCATATATTGTTAGAGTTGTAAACGTTATTAGTCCTCACTATTTTATATCTCTTCATTGTGGTTACAGAAGTAAGAGCGTGTTATTTAAGTATTTTGTTTGCAAAATGCTTTAGAATTCCATTAAAAAATGGTGACACTATAGGAAATTATGTGAAACTGCAGTTTCAAACTGAATTGTGGTTTATCAGTATGCTTGTGACTTCTGTTATGTAAGCTCTCACGTCGCTTCAAAAGTCTTGCAAGGTACTGGCAGAAGACTGATTTGATCATAAAATGCCTTTAGGCCAGACTTTTTCAGATCTTTAGGTAGTCCACTGCTGGTATCTTATGAGACTTCTTATGCAAGGTTCGCACTTAAAGTAGTTACACGAAATTGTACAATGCAACATTTTGAGGCATGTCAATTTTAATGTCAGAAATTTTGCAAATTTACCGAGCATTGATGAAAAGGTTTCCCTTGCCTAAACTCTGAAAATGTGAAAGAGGCAGATCTGATATGCCCTCAGAAAATCATATAATACTTCATAATGTCCTATAATGATCTCTCATACGTGATTTCTTCTTTGAAACATTGGCACTCAGTCTGTGCAACTGCAGAAAAGGCCCCAATCTTACACACTGAGGTGCATGTCAAGTAATGCAGTAGTACGGAAGCAGAAGTAATGCACACCAAATAAATTCTGCATTTGTAAAATGAAAAAAACACACAGGAAGCATATTATTAGGAATAGTCAACGTTTGCAGCATAGGTGTTCATATAAATAGCCTTTCATGGTAATTCCACACCGATTACGGAGATTTTGTTAACATTTCTTGTAGATTTTAATCAATCTGGGATATTTCAAACAAATCCTTATCAAATTAAAAATATTCCCTCAGATTTTCTATTAATCTGGATTTCTGGGCAATAAGGGAAAATGCAAATGCAACAGAAAGGAAGGTGGAAGAACTATGGCCAAGGAACGGGGATGTAGCAGCAGCGGCTATAATCACGTCCGAGCAACACCAGAAAGCACTGACTGAGTTACTAATTCCCTGTAATGGAATCACGACTGACCATCAGCCTCAAAGTAAGTTTCTGCAAGGAAGACACTCAACTGGAGTCGCTCAGTCAACCAGTGCAGGCCCTTTCCTGTTACCAATGACAGTGACAAGCAGTTGAGTGGTACAGAGATGTTAATACCAGGAAACACAAAAGAAGCGCTGGGTAAAACGTGTTAGATTCTGGTAGAAAGGCTATTTATTTTAATTTGCTTGCTTTCTAAACACAGAGAATGTATTGTATTAAATAATTAAATACACTAGTGGAACATTATTATACATTTTAACACCCTTTTCTAAACATTTACTATAGTATGTTTTGGTACATTTTTCCTTGCAGAAACTTGAGACATATTTTTATAATTGTCACATTCTTTTCTGTGAAATTGTACTTTCTCTGTCTTGTGTGTCCGTAAAATGAATGGGAGTGTGCCGTATGGAAATGACGCACGCTTCTTAGGCTGAATACTATCTACTGATAAAGGAAAGTGTACTGCTAGGAATATTGTCAACATACAATCGTCACGTGGGACTTATTTTAGTCGCTAATTTTATTCTGAAAGGCCTTTTAGCCCTGTACTCTGATTTAGTCACTTACTATATAATCCTACCACTAATTTCTGTAGTTGTATCGTTATTACAAAAGAGACACATTTTAGTAGATCTAATTATTAGTCTTGTTTCAAAATGAAGTGTGTGAAGAAGTGACTCAATAGTGTAGACAAGGCAGTGCTCACATAAACATACAAATACACATATATACAATATAGTACAGAGGCACATTATACATGTCCCAATGATATTACCAGACTGGTAAGTCCGTCTGTCAGCCTGTATATCAGGACTACCCCCTTCACTCATAAGTCATCCTTACCCAAATGGAAAAATATTGTCTATGTTTCGACCCCGACCAACTCAAGGGGTCTCCTAAGGACGGCGTTGTTTTACCTCACACACATGTCTCAGGTAAGAGGATACTTCAAAGTAATAATGTTCGCAGTAAAGCCAAGTCTATTATTGGTCAATCAATCAATCAATCAAGTATTTGTAGAGTGCAGCTTGTCACCCGCCAGGTTTGAAATAGGTCTCAATCGAAAAGCCAGGTTTTGAGTCCTTTCCCTAATTCAGTGGAGGGGGTACAGAGGTGGCGGGGGAGGGTGTTCTAGGGCTTGGCAGTCAGATGGGAAGATGGATCGTCCTCTGGCACAGATCTGTGCGATGGCAAGGTGTGCGGAGCGTAGGTTCCTGCAGGGCTGGTAAGAGTGCAGGCGCTGGTTCAGGTAGGCGGGTCCTTGGTGATGGAAGACTTGGTAGGCGTGGGTGAGGAGCTTGAAGTGGCATCTCTTCTGGACCGAGAGCCAGTGGAGTTCTTTCAAGTGGTGGGAGATGTGGGAGATGTAAACTTTTGTAGGCCTTGAGGTCAGTAAACAGGAAGATATCACAAATATGAATGACCTACTACATTGGGGGAACATATCCAACTCCCCCCAACTCCTCCTCACCTCTGTGGAACATCAGGAAGATGCGGAGGGCGTGCTTCCATTATCTCTTGAAGATATCCCAAAAACACTAGTGTTTGCAACACTTTGCCCCTGTCAGACTGAGCAAAGAAATCACAATGTGAGCTATATATTGTGCAACTACACATTGGAAAAATAATGCTCTGTACACAATCCTCAAACTGGGAATGCTCATGGCTCACAGGTGTCCAGCAGTGGTGATTGCAGCAATCTCACTCTCATATTTAAAAAGAAGGGGAACTCAGTCTGAAACATGTATGGCGGAGAAGAATAAAGTTTAATGTAAGCATATGAATAAAAATAAGTTTCAATCTCATCATCTTCCCGTGAGTTAAAACCAGCGCACTTTCATTGCAAAATTACTACACTCTCTTCTTTTATAGGGCAAGAACTAACACAAGCTGAAAATAAGCACAAATCAAATTACAATTTCATCATGAAAAAATATGACTCAAGAAAGAAAAAATCAATCTCTTCAATGCAACATCGATACAGCTGTGAATTATATAATAAGCTCTGCAGTTGAACAGGGAGTTCAGTAGTCCATGACTACGACTACCCTTAGTCCCATTGTAACTATTCAAGGCACTAATGGCTAGTTACCTGATTCGGGAAGACCATTTCCAGTGAATATAATAAAAAAGAGCAAACCGATAATTGATGAGGAGCAAGTACATAAGAAGACGGACATTTCTTGGTAATTGTGTTCCAATTTTTCGAGTGTGCCTAGTCAGAATGATTTAATGAATTCAGTGTTTCACATTTTGTAAAAAAAAAAATACCTCTTGTGTTTCACATCTCTTACAGCATTTCACACAAGTCTTTTCATTTATACTAAAGTACCTCTCAAATTGTAACTGATGGTAACTGAGGCCTTACAGTGGTTGCCCTCTTGCAC
The DNA here is from genome assembly GCF_031143425.1 of Pleurodeles waltl. Classification (NCBI taxonomy): domain Eukaryota; kingdom Metazoa; phylum Chordata; class Amphibia; order Caudata; family Salamandridae; genus Pleurodeles; species Pleurodeles waltl. Next base: position 346,281,750 of record NC_090438.1, read on the forward strand.
CGAGCGCTGTACCACCTGCGCAGTATGCAACCCAGAAACTCGGACTTCCTGTGTCAAGGCTCAGGTGTCAAGGCTGCTGCTTCGCTACACTGGCTTTAGTGTCAGGACTGTGAGCACTAGGACCCATCAGTCCTGAGCAGACTCAATGAAAGAATTACACAGTCATTTGGGAGCTGTGAAGGTGTGGCTATTAGCAGCTCAATCAATCAATCAATAAGGAATTTGTAAAACCCATTACTCACTCATGAGGGTCTCAAGGCGCTGAGGTGGTGGGGAGGTGCTGCTACTGCTTGAACAGCCAGGTCTTGCAAAGCGGTTATGAGCTAATGATAAGTTTCAGGTTGAATGTTGTACACTGATGAATAAAAATGTTGGTTTTGAGCTCCTCGTGAAGTGTGTTCTGGCGCATTCATCTGGGCTGGGGAGGATGTGTCAACTGGCGACGAGTAGGGATACGTGCCCTGAAGAAATAAGACTGTTCTCCCTGAGAGTTTGCAAGGACATAGCAAACTGCTTCTGCGTTCCATGTGTGCCCCAAGCTGGTGCAAAGAAGCCTGCAGTTGGTGTATGTGGAGTGCAAACTCCACTTCACCCCATTCAAGGCCTCATGGAGTAGTTGAAAGCCTAGCAGAGAAACACCATTTGAAAAACCTGCCAAGACTTGCCAGCCAGGCTGAAGAAGAATACGATACTGCACCACCACACCGAGCCATCATTCACACAAACAGAACACTAAAGGCAGCAACCACCAGGTAGGAAAATAGAGATATACTCACCAGCGAAGTAAAAAAGCTTTGTGATTGCAACATTGGGCGTGAAGCACGACACCTGCTGGAGTGACCGATCCATGCAAAGTAGGAAGTGACATCCACTATATTCCAAATCTCATCTCAAGCGAAGCGACTCAATTGCACTACCATCCATTATCAAAGGCACAGATTGGACTAGGAATGGTGAAAGCTGTCGAAACAGCACAAAAAAATTAATTGAACAAAACAGAAAGATGAAAGCAGAGACTAGAACTTGGAAGAAGCAAATAATACACTTACTATCAAAAGTGAAGAAGGCGTGGATTCAGGTGCACCACAAGGGCTGTCTGAACAGCACTCACTGTCAAAGAGAGTAGAAAGCGGTACGAAGTAGACAGCAGCCACTTTTCTGAAGTCTCCATCACCATTCGATACCGCCAAAAAGAAGAATATTAGTGCCAGATGGACCACATGGATGGAGACTTGCGATGACTTAATATCTGCTCTGGAAGAAGTAAATGATGAGAGAATCATTAAATACTTAATCTTGCTGGTAATGGAGTGAAAGAAGTGATAAAGAAAATCTTACAGACTGAGACAATGTTATACAGTCAGATCAAAGAAGCATTAGGAGCCAAGTTCAATCTGATGCCAAATGTCGACAATAAAAGGAGTATTTTCAATGAAGCAAGAAAACAAGTTGTCAAAATGATGGATAAGTTTGTTGGGAGACTTGAAGGGGCATATTTATACTCCGTTTGGGCCGGAATTGCGTCGTTTTTTTGACGCAATTTCGACGCAAAACTAACTCCATATTTATACTTTGGCGTTAGACGCGTCTAGCGCCAAAGTCCATGGAGTTTGCGTCATTTTTTAGCGTGGACACCTACTTTGCGTTAATTATATGCAAGGTAGGCGTTCCCGTCTAAAAAATCGACTCCGAGGCATGTGCGTCGGATTTATACTCCCGGGCAAAATTCATGCCCGGGAGTGGGCGGGTCAAAAAAAATGACATACGGCCGCTTTTGCGCCATTTTTTAGCGCCTGCAAAAGGCAGGCGTTAAGGGACCTGTGGGCTCTGAAGGAGCCCAGAGGTGCCCTCCCATGCCCCCAGGGACCCCCCCTGTCACCCTTGCCCACCCCAGGAGGACACCCAAGGCTGGAGGGACCCATCCCAGGGACATTAAGGTAAGTTCAGGTAAGTTTAAAAAAAAAAAAAAATTGTGGCATAGGGGGGCCTGATTTGTGCCCCCCTACATGCCACTATGCCCAATGACCAAGCCCAGGGGACAGAAGTCCCCTGGGCATGGCCATTGGGCAAGGGGGCATGACTCCTGTCTTTGCTAAGACAGGAGTCATTTCTATGGGGGTTGGGAGTGGAAAAAAAATGGCGCAAATCGGGTTGAGGCGAAAAAATTGCCTCAACCTGACTTGCTCCATTTCTTGACGCCCAAGCCCCATATCCCCCTACGCCGGCGCTGTCTGGTGTACGTCGTTTTTTTTTAACGCACACCAGACGGCGCCGGCGGCTAACGCCGGCTAACGTCATTCAATAAATACGGCGCCCGCATGGCGCTTCAGAATGGCGTTAGCCGGCGCGAATTATTTTGACGCAAAACTGCGTTAGCGCAGTTTTGCGTCAAAAAGTATAAATATGGGCCGAAGTGCTTAACAAACACTGTAAGTTGGGGGAATTTAATGATGAAGAAGTCATGCGCCTCAGCGTCACTTGGCATGCTGCTGTCATTAAAGTGGGAACAGCAAAGAGTGAATCTGTGTTAATCATCAAGAGCAAACACAAACACAAAGTAGATGAATAAAGGTCGACATAATTGAAGAAAGAAAGTCTGTTTCTGATGTGGATTTTCATTTCCACTTGAAAGCAAATGTACAGCCATCGGACAGACGTGCAAAGGTTGTGGAGAAGAGAAACACTTCATAACAGTTTGCGAAGCATAAGAGAAACCAACTGCACCACGACGAGATGAGATAATGGATGCCAGAATGTTCCAGAAGCGTTCTTGATACGCCCACAAAGACAAAATGCAACCTCAATTGAGATGTGTGGAAACTAAATGAAGTTGATTGTCATCAAGTTCATCCTGCAAGAGGTCCTCAACATCACCATTGAGCAACAGTGAATAGGGTGAATGTGCAATGATCATATCTGAAAAAAAGCGACATGCACACATGGGCTTTTCTGCTTGCAAAAAAGACAAACAAATGACAAAAACAAGTGAATCAACAAAACAAAATTATTCATATGGACCTTGCCCCAAATTCAAACTAAAAATCAATGGTTGTCCCATAACCTTTGTAATCAACAGCAGTGCATCAATCAACATCATGCCAGTCGAAAAATGTAACAGTTTGACACACGTACCATGACTCAAAGCATCAAATACTAAAGTGTTCACATGGGCTGCTTCCAAATCATTGCAGAGTCAAGTGTCGTCCACTGCGACCTTGAGGCATAAGAAGACGTCAGTGCAAACCTGCATCCATGTTCTTCAGGGTACTTAGACCAGTGAATGCCTACTTAGTTTTGCAGCTGCTGATTATGTGGAACTGATATCCATTAATTACAATCTAAATACGCAATGCAAAATTGTGAGTCAGCTCCCGTTGCTATTTCATGGCCCAGAATGGCTCAAGACAATAAAGGTGCAACTTCACACTAATGGAAACATCTGGCCTGTTCAGTGACACCACAGAAAAGCATTTCACCTACAAAAAGCAGCCAAGAAGGAAGTAGAAGCCCTGTTAAAACACAACAATATCATGCACTCTACTGGTCCCACACCATGGGTGTCGCCCATAGTGATAGTGCCTAAAAAGGACAGTGGTGGTGCAGTGCACATTCGCATGGATATGCGCCAGGCCAACAAAGAAATTGAAAGAGAAAGACATGCTAGTCTGGACATTGCAGACATGATCATACACCTGAACAGAGCCAAAGTCTTCTCCCATTCTGTCTTGAGCAAGGAATACCATCAACTCTTATTGGAAGATAACTGTAGGTACCACTTTTCAACTCATGTTGGTTTGTTTCGATACAAAAGGGTTGAGTTTTGGAGAGTCATCTGCTGCAGAAAATTTTCCAAGATGATATACATAGATTAATTCAACCTGTTATGCGTGCTTTCAATTACAGTGATATATACTGGTATTTGGAACAACATGGAAGGAGCATGATAGGGCTCTCAAACAAGTGTGTCAGTTACTTACAAATACAGGTCTCAGGTTAAATGCAGAAAAGTGTAAATTTCACAAAACCAGACTCAAGTTCTGTGGGTACATATTTTCTGATGGTGGGATGACTCCTGATTCAGATAAAGTACGAGCACTCACATGGAAGAGAGTGGCCGTAGACTTTTTTGGGCCGCTAGGAAATGTCATCAACAATCCACAACAAAGTAATTGAGCTGCTGGATGACATGTTTGCAGTGTGGGCCATACCAGACAGGCCTGCACAAGTAATGGGTCCACATTTGTCCTCCACTGGAAGCCAGACACCCTACTGTAGTGCTTGACTCTCAGCGGGTAGCAAAGCAGAGCAGTCCAAGACCTACTCAAGGGAGGTGGTGTGGGGGTTGGTAATCACCATTCACAAGTAGACAATAATAACACTGAATACTTGATTGTCCAGTCTGTGCTTTTTCTTTTGAATTTAAATCAACAGTTCACGTGTCAAAACATTCACTTGTATTCCAATGCACTATCTGAGTATAACTTGGAGTTAGAGCACTTAATACTGGCAATAAAGCATATATACTTTGATCACAAGTGGCTGTCAGTCTCATTATTCAAATAAAGCATTTGCAAGAATATGTCATAGGCATGTTTGATTGGTTTATGTTAGCAAGAATACTATTAACATAAAATACACAATTTAACCTCAGCCCCTAAATTGCATCACATTTATAATTACACCATTTATACAATGACAGACCTTCACCCCCTAGAGGGTGTTTGCAGCATATATCAGGATCAATGTAGAATCACTTTTCACATATAATACTGCATTTATTAGCACAGTCCCTAAAGGACATCACTTGTACATTAACCAATGTGTAATACCACCTTCCACCCCTAGAGAGTGTCTCTCCACATGAAAACAAAAATAGTACAACACTGTAGCTATACACTTTCCGCCTAGACGGAGGAGCACTCCCAGATGAGGGCAAAAGCTCCAGCTTGGGGAGTGCTTGCAAACACATCAAATCCCTTGAGGGGTGATCTTTTATGAGTGCCCCCAGGGTGGGGATGCTAAACTGCCGGAGGAAGGTTAGGCTGCTCTAGCAGCTCCCCCTGTCCATTTGGATCCCTTTAGTGGTGACCCTATCCTCCTGGGGTCACCACGAGCTGAGAACAAGTGATTTTACTGAAAAGCATGAGCCAGGCCCTGCAGGGCATTATAGGGTGATCTTCCATGAGAGGTATGAATATTTGAGCAGTGGCTCTCCTGCTGCCCCAGGAAGAGCCACTGGGAATTTCCTTCCGGTTTCCTAGTTTTGTTGCAGCCTTGCACCGTGGTTTAATTTCTTTTAGGATGCCCGGTCCCAACCAGACACCCCGCATGGAGATCTCTTTTGTTGGAGAGCGGCTCAGGGAGCCCACCCTGGCCACTCCCGCCACTTCCCCGTCTGGCCAGCACATTCAAGTGATACCACGGGATCTGGCAGTTCACTTCAGTCTGCACGCTTCTGTGGGCAGATGGCTCTGCTGCTGCCGGTGGTCCTGCTGCAAGGCTGGCACCTTGGGCCCAGGGATGGGGTCCTGGGCCTCTCCCCTCCTCTCCTTTGAGGGGGTGCGAACACTGCCCCGGTCTGTGGTCTTCTCGGGCCAGAAATAGAGTCCTGGGCCCCCTCTGATTTCGCAGGAGAGCGTGGCGGTCCTCTTTCACCTCCACATTCTTTACGGGGCCCAGAGATGGGGTCCTTGGCTCCCACTTAGGAAACAGGGAGTTCAACGGCTCCCTTAGGCAGACTCCTCCTCGGGGCCCAGGAAAGGGGTCCTTGGCCCATTCTCCTCTCTGGGGTAAGCGTAACGGCACTTCTGCTCTTTGTTTTCTTGCTTACAGGGGGGTAGCCCCCGGGCCCAGGCCCACCAAAAGGGCACAGATTTAAACAACATTGGAGCCCCATGCACTTTGTTGCCGGTACTGACCAAAAAGGTCAAAGATAGCCAAACTTTTGACAGCCATCACTCGGGCCCCTTTGGGCCGATTTTGATGATTTTGGTCTTCATTCACTCTTGGTGGTGAGCCCGTGCCACCTGGAACACGTTCTTTAGGCCTCCCAGCCTTGCAGAGGCCAAACTGTCCAGGGAGCAGGTTTCACTGGCTCCCTGCACCAGCATTTCACTTGATTCTCCTCTGGGCCTCTCTTCCTTGCGCAGAGCCCAGTCTTTCTCCAACCGGGTTCTGGGGTCAATCAGAGGCAGAGTCCTTGATCCAGTGGGCAGTCGGGGGGGGGTCTTCCTTCCAATTGTCCATGGTGCCAGCCTCCTAACCCATTAGTTGGCAGAACCTCTCTCCCCCTATGCAGGACCTTTTGAGTGGGGCGGGAGTGTCCAGCAGTGCTAAGCCTCCTGCCCATCCTGATGTGCCACATCACCTCTCCACCTCTGTCTCAACCTCCTTGCTTAGTCTTCTGGGATAGCTCAAAATGGTGTCACCTAGGAGTCACATTCTACATGTGCTTGGGGGGACTCAGCTCCTTCCCTCACTGGCATCACTGCCTGGGCATTTTCTCAGCAAATCTTTGGTTTGACTCCAGAGGTCTGGACTCCCTCTGCTGAGTGTTCTGGGGCAGGCCTTTTTTCCTGGCAAAGAATGACAACTGGCTGATTGATGCAGAGCAATTCATCCAATTCCTTCCTCCTTTAGAGCTGACGTAAGCACTGTTAATTGCTTCCTTTGATGGGTGAGGCCGTTGTTCCTGCAGCTGGAGAGACAAGTCATAAACCCAGCCCAACAGGGTCACAAAAGGCCCAGGCTCTGATTCTGAGCTGAGTTAGAGAAATCTGACATTCTGGATAACCCATAAGCTGAACAGATATACTTTTGGACTTCACAGCAATGTTCGTTTCGTACAGGTTACAGTGTACATTGGTGCAACTCTGGAATCTATGGATCCCAGGGAACTGGAGAGGTGCCAAAGGGCAGTCTTTCCCATAGGAGTGTAATGGAGTGCCACTACAGTTAAGACACTAAAGCACACTGACCTTCCTTACATGTGTATGCCCACATTAGAAGGCCTACTCCAGGTCACCACCCACTCTGCATAGTCCCATCCATCCCAGGCTACCTGTGCGCAGTTTTAGGGCTGTGCATGACAGTAGTCTCCCTTGCGCAGTCCTAACAATTGTGCACAGGCATGCACACTTGTCCACATGTAACCAGCCATGTACCTCTTATCCTTACTGTATTGCAGCACCCTTGTCTTAAAAGGTGGTGTAGTAGTCTGGCCTGGTTTGTAGTGGGTACAAAATGTACTTACACCTTATACCTGGTGCAGTTACCCCTTATTAGTGAAATGTAGTCAGTGTCTAGCAGCTAGGCTGTCTAGAGGTAACTGTAGCAGAGCAGCCAAGGCTGAACTAGGAGACATGCAAAGCTCTTTCAATACCACTGTAGTCACACAGTACTCACACACATGAAAGACAATACTCAGTGTTACAAAAATAAAGGTACTTTATTTTAGTGACCAAATGCCAACAATACCTTAGAGACTATACTCCCTTAGAATGTAAGTAATATATACAATATATACACTAGTATCCAAAAACAGGTAAGTACACAGTCAGAAAACAGTGCAAATAGTGCAAATCACAATAGGTTGCAATGGGCCTAGGGGGAACACAAACCATATACTAAAATAGTGGAATGTGAAAGTCAGTTTCCCACCTAGGCAAGTGTTGTGTGTAGAGCCGCATTGGGAATGTAAGAAAACACCAAACTTAAGTAATAGAACCCACCCCAGAGCCCAGAAACACAGGAGTAAATCATAGTAAGTTTCCTGAAACACACAAGAAGTTGTGATAGAAGGTTATGCAAGAACCAGAAGAGACTGCAAGACACCAATGATGGATCCTGGACCTGAAGACCTGTGGAAGAAGGGGACCAAGTCCAAGAAGCACTGAAGAGTCTAGGGAGGGCAGGAGCTCCTGCTAACCCGGATGAAGGTGCAAAAGAAGAACCGCTGGTGAGAAGACAAAGTCAGTTATGCACCCAAGAAGTCAGATGTGGGTTCATGGTTGGTGAAGAAGATGTCCCACACCGGACGGATGACCACAGTCTGGTTTGCATTGCTGGATTCTGCCAACAAACTTTGGCACACGCAAAGCTTGTGGTTAGCAGATGATGGTGCTGCCTGGGACCAGCAGGGACCTGGTGGCCTCTACCCAGGAGGAGAAGACAGAGGGGGCTCTCAGCAACTCAGAGAGCCCTCAGGAGACCAGGCAGCATGCACATGAGTCCCACAGCATGGGTACAAAGAAGGTGAAAAAGGAGTCTCATGCAGCACAACACAAAGGGATCCGACGCCGCCGGAGAACCACTCAGGAAGCTGTGCATCACAGAATGGAGTGCTGGGGGCCTATGCTGTGCTGTGCAAGAAAAACTTATTGGAAGGTCGCACACAAACCTTGGCAACTGGAAGTCACGTAGTGCATGGGAGAACTATCTTGCCTGGGGAGGCAAGCTCTTACCTTCACCAAAGTTGGACAGCGGCACAATGTTGCAGAAGTTGTCTTTTCTTCTTTGTTGGAGTTTGTAGAATTCCTGGAGGGTTCAGCTGCTCTCCTTTCGGTAGGAGATGAAGTAAACGATGCTGAGGATTCCTGCTGGAGTCTTTCAATCCAAATCTGAAGAAACACCCAGAGGAGAGACCCTAAATAGCCTTGAAAGGGGGATTGGTCACCTAACCAGGTAAGCACCTATCAGGGGAAGTCTCTGACATCACCCGCTGGCACTGGCCACTCAGATACTCCCAGAGTGCCCCACCACCTTGGAATCCAAGATGGCAAAACCTAGGGACTCTCTTGAGGAGCTCTGGGCACCACCCCTTTCCTTTGTCCAGTTTCACGCAAGAGCAGGGACTGGGGGTCCCTGAACTGGTGTAGACTGGATTGTGCATGGAGGGCACCATCTGTGCCCTTCAAAGCATTTCCAGAGGCTCTGGGAGGCTACCCCTTCCATGCCTGTAACTCCTATTTCCAAAGGGAGAGGGTGTAACACCCCTCTTTCAAAGGAAATCCTTTGTTCTGCCTTTCTGAGCTTGAGCTGCTCAGGCAACAGGAGGGAAGAAACCTGTCTGTGAGGTGGCAGCAGCTGGGACTACCTGGAAAACCTCAGAAGTCTGGTAAGGCAGTACTGGGGGACAATTGTGGAGCCCCAGAGTGCATGGGACTGTGCAACCAATACTTGAATCAGTATTGGGGTACAATTCCAAGTTGTTAGACACCTTACATGGCCATATTCGGGATTACTATTTGTAGAAGACTGGCCTGGTTTGTAGTGGGTACCAAGGGGTACTTACACTTTGTACCAGGTCCAGTTATCCCTTATTAGTGTAGAAGAGGTGTCTAGCAGCTTAGGCTGATAGAAAAGGGTAGCTTAGCAGAGCAGCTTAGGCTGAACTAGGAGACATGCAAAGCTCCCACTATACCACTGGTGTCATATGCACAATATCATAAGAAACCACAATACACAGATATACTAAAAATAAAGGTACTTTATTTTTATGACAATATGCCAAAAGTATCTCAGTGAGTACCCTCAGTATGAGGATAGCAAATATACACAAGATATATGTACATAATACCAAAAATATGCAGTAATAGCAAAAGGAAGTAATGCAAGCAGTAAAGTTACAATAGATTGCAATAGAAGCACATAGGTACAGGGGCAACACAAACCATATACTCCAAAAGTGGAATGCGAATAACGTATGGACCCCAAACCTAAGTGAGCTTGTAGAGGGTCACTGGGACTGTAAGAAAACAGTGAGGGTTAGAAAAATAGCCCACCCCAAGACCCTGAAAAGTAGGTGTAAAGTGCACCTAAGTTCCCCAGAGAGCACAGAAGTCGTGATAGGGGAATTCTGCAAGGAAGACCAACACCAGCAATGCAACAAAGGTGGATTTCTGGACGAGAATACCTGTGGAACAAGGGGACCAAGTCCAAGTGTTGCGACAAAGTCGAGATTGGGCAGATGCCCAGGAAATGCCAGCTGAGGATGCAAAGAAGCTGCCACTGGATGGTAGAAGCTGTGGATTCTGCAAGAACGAAGAGGACTAGGAACTTCCCCTTTGGAGGATGGATGTCCCACGTCGTGAAGAAGCTTGCAGAGGTATTCCCACGCAGAAAGACCACAAACAAGCCTTGCTAGCTGCAAGGGTCTCGGTTAGGGTTTTTGGATGCTGCTGTGGCCCAGGAGGGACCAGGATGTCGCCAATTGCGTGAGGAGACAGAGGGGGCGCCCAGCAAGACAAGGCGCCCACTCAGAAGCAGGCAGCAACTGCAGAAGTGCCGGAACAGGCACTACGAAGAGGAGTGAACCGGAGCTCACCCGAAGTCACAAAAGAAGATCCCACGACACCGGAGGACAACTCAGGAGGTTGTGCACTGCAGGTTAGAGTGTCGGGGACCCAGGCTTGGCTGTGCATAAAGGAAATCCTGGAAGAGTGCACAGGAGCCGGAGCAGCTTCAAATCACGCAGTACCCAGCAATGCAGTCTAGCGTGGGGAGGGAAGGACTTACCTCCTCCAAACTTGGACTGAAGAGTCACTGGACTGTGGGAGTCACTTGGACCGAGTTGCTGAGTTCCAGGGACCACGCTCGTCATGCTGAGAGAGGACCCAGAGGACTGGTGATGCAGTCTTTTGTTGCCTGCGGTTGAAGATTCCGTCGACCCACGGGAGATTTCTTCAGAGCTTCTAGTGCAGAGAGGAGGGAGACTACCCCCACAGCATGCACCACCAGGAAAACAGTTGAGAAGGCGGCAGGATCAGCGTTACAAGGTTGCAGTAGTCGTCTTAGCTACTTTGTTGCGGTTTTGCAGGAGTCCTGAGCAGTCAGCGGTCGATTCCGTGGTAGAAGGTGAAGAGAGAGATGCAGAGAAACTCTGATGAGCTCTTGCATTCGTTATCTAAAGAATTCCCCAAAGCAGAGACCCTAAATAGCCAGAAAAGGAGGTTTGGCTACTTAGGAAGGAGGATAGGCTAGCAACACAGGTAAGAGCCTATCAGAAGGAGTCTGTGAAGTCACCTGCTGGCACTGGCCACTCAGAGCAGTCCAGTGTGCCAGCAGCACCTCTGTTTTCAAGATGGCAGAGGTCTGGAGCACACTGGAGGAGCTCTGGGCACCTCCCAGGGGCGGTGCAGGTCAGGGGAGTGGTCACTCCCGTTTCCTTTGTCCAGTTTTGCGTCAGAGCAGGGCTGGGGGATCCCTGAACCGGTGTAGACTGGCTTATGCAGAGATGGGCACCATCTGTGCCAATCAAAGCATTTCCAGAGGCTGGGGGAGGCTACTCCTCCCCAGCCCTGACACCTTTTTCCAAAGGGAGAGAGTGTAACACCCTCTCTCTGAGGAAGTCCTTTGTTCTGCCTTCCTGGGCCAAGTCTGGCTGGACCCCAGGAGGGCAGAAACCTGTCTGAGGGGTTGGCAGCAGCTGCAGTGGAACCCTGGGAAAGGTAGTTTGGCAGTACCCGGGTCTGTGCTAGAGACTCGGGGATTATGGAATTGTCTCCCCAATGCCAGGATGGCATTCGGGTGACAATTCCATGATCTTAGACATGTTACATGGCCATGTTCGGAGTTACCATTGTGACGCTATACATAGGTAGTGACCTATGTATTGTGCACGCGTGTAATGGTGTCCCCGCACTCACAAAGTCTGGGGAATTTGCCCTGAACAATGTGGGGGCACCTTTGCTAGTGCCAGGGTGCCCACACACTAAGTAACTTAGCACCCAACCTTTACCAGGTAAAGGTTAGACATATGGGTGACTTATAAGTTACTTAAGTGCAGTGGTAAATGGCTGTAAAATAACGTGGACGTTATTTCACTCAGGCTGCAGTGGCAGGCCTGTGTAAGAATTGTCAGAGCTCCCTATGGGTGGCAAAAGAAATGCTGCAGCCCATAGGAATCTCCTGGAACCCCAATACCCTGGGTACCTCAGTACCATATACTAGGGAATTATAAGGGTGTTCCAGTATGCCAATGTGCATTGGTGAAATTGGTCACTAGCCTGTTAGTGACAATTTGTAAAGAGAGAGCATAACCACTGAGGTTCTGGTTAGCAGAGCCTCAGTGAGACAGTTAGGCATCACACAGGGAACACATACATATAGGCCACAAACTTATGAGCACTGGGGTCCTGGCTAGCAGGGTCCCAGTGACACATAACAAACATACTGAAAACGTAGGGTGTTCACTATGAGCACTGGGTGCTGGCTAGCAGGATCCCAGTGAGACAGTGAAAACACCCTGACATACACTCACAAACAGGCCCAAAGTGGGGGTAACAAGGCTAGAAAGAGGCTACTTTCTCACACTATTGTGAAGCTGGACATAGGTATTGACCTATGTCCAGTGCACGCGTAAAATGGCGTCCCTGCATTCACGAATTCCAGTAAAATGGTCCTGGATGATGTGGGGACACATCTGCTAGTGCAGGGGTGCCTTCACACACAGATACTTTGCACCCAACCTTCAGGGTTGAAAGGCTTGACATACAGGTGACTTATAAGTGACCTGGTGCAGTGTAAATGGCTGTGAAATGGTGCATGCACAGGCTGTAATGGCTGACCTGTAGAAACCTTTGCATGGGCTCCCTATGGGTGGCAAACGTAATGCTGCAGCCCATAGGGAGCCCCAGTGCCCAGGGTACCTAGGTACCATATACACTAGGGACTTATAAGGGGTGACCAGTATGCCAATTGGGAGTGAAATACTGGGAAACCAGTATGTAGTGATCACTTTAGAAACAGAGAGAGCATGAACCCTGGGGTTCTGGTTAGCAGGACTCCAGTGACAGAGTCAAGCATACTTTCAAGAACAGTGAAACATGCTAACAAGCAGAATAAAAAACATAAGCACTAGGGTCCTGACTAGCAGGATCCCAGTGACACAGTCAAAGCACACTGACATCAGGCAGAAATTGGGAGTAACATGCCAAAAAGAGGGCACATTCCCACAGGCGGGCACTGGCAGTAAACATGCACAGTGCATTTTACCATGAGTTTACTGGGGGTGAGTCACAGATTATAAGGCTCCCCCACAGTAAAAGGTCAAAAGCCAAGTGATAAAAAAACAAAAAATATGTGGGGAGCAGATGGTCAGAACCACCTTCTCACAGTGTCATAAAATGTCTTATGGGAACCCTAAAATGAGTGATTGAACATGCCTTGATGGAGGGAATTAAGCTGAGTCAGGCCTTATGTCAAGCTCTTCGTGCCTATCATTCGATTCCTCACTCTACCACCGATGAGAGTCCTGCCACCTTGATGCTCGGGATCACTAATAGAATCAAACTCTCACAGTGGACCCGTGAATGAACCTAGAATGTTGAAGAGGTTTGTGCTACTGACACTACTCAAAAACATCAAATGAAGATATATGCTGATCAACGCTGGCGATCTCTGGAGATTGTCTAACGAAGGTGACTGGGTTCTATAGAAGCAAAAACGGAAGCAAAAGAAAGATCCTTCATATGATGTCTCTGAAAGTTGTGATGTGCAAGGGACACATGATTATGAAACAACGTCCCGGCAAATCCTGACAAGGGCCTTTTCAGACATCTGTCTTGATGATCAACGGTCACTGTAATCTCAGTTTCTGCTTGCTTACCCTTACACCTTGATATTTTCACCTTTTTAGATAAATACTCACGATGTATCACTTGCGTGTACGGTCTCCACACTTTTTTCCACCTTTGTTTTAAGTCTTCATAGTAACTTATACGTGTTGGCACCTTACTTACACATACTCAGTCACCGTTGTCATGTCTGTTAATCACTTATATCTAGTCCTTTCTTTATGTTTAAGGTTCCAACATAAATACATTCAAACAGATCTCTGTATTATATGTCTCTTACAGATTTGAGGAAGTCACTGTTGTGACGAAACACGTGTTGGCTGTATATGATTGTACTTCTGAACACACTACCTTGGCTGTGTTTGATTGACTGTTCTTCTGGACATGCGACCTCTGGTCCGAATAAACAACTCAATGGAACACTAAGACGATTGCTGTACTCTTCATTTTACGGATCTGCTACATACAAACGTATACCTGTACTCTGTTACTTCTCATACTTTGAGTGCTGTGGTCGCATTTCTTCAATGTAGTTAGTGCATACTTGTATGCATCATTCTTGTGCCTCAGGGTAGTAGGGCACCTGACCACGTGCACCTAATTTTGTTTGACTATATTTCTCTGTATGTACTAATTTTGGACACCACTTGGAAGTGCAAATTCTCTTACCACTTACTACCTCCCAAATCACCCACTTCTGTTAGCCTCGCTACAGTTAAGCTCAGTACAGTCAATCTAAGCAGCTGCTTTGGTTAAGGCAGCCAAGCACTGCACAGAGGCCTGCAATTAAAAAAAATAATAAAGAGAGGCTAACACAAGGCTAAAACAAACAGTCGGTCGCGAGATACTCACAGGGTTTCAGCGAGCTACCGGTAGCTAACGATGGACACGTTGGAGACACTTGTAATAGAAATAATATGGTTGTCCGAGATCACAAAGTTAATAAAGTAAAATCATGCTCATTTAAAGCAAAGTGCTAAAACAAAAGGTAAAACCCAACAGCAGAAAACATTCTCTAGGTCTTTTTTAGATTATACCTCTAGAATATTTTTTGGGGGTTATGCAGTACTACTGTAACACTTGCACATCGTTTTTAGCTGTGCGTTTATTATCAGCCTCTGGGTGGGTGGGTCAGAGTTTTGCATCTTGGGAAGAGATTGTGTTTGCAAAACGTTATCAGTGCAGATACAGAGTCTCTTGCATATTTACTTCCTGCCCATTACTTCCAATACGAGCCAGCATGTATGATGAAAATGAACTGAATTGTGGCAATAATAGCACGGCTTTGCATTTGTGTCAATTTTAAGAGAAAAGTGTTTATTTAAAGTGCAGAAATGAGACATCGGGTTCGTTTTAATCTAGTATGCATCATACAAGTAAAATTAATGGTTCAAATTCTTGAAAAAGTTGTCACTTTGCATTCGCTGACTTACACCTTTACATTGGTGCAGACTTACAACTTTTTGGAATTCACAAACGTTTCCTGAAGCACGCCAGGAAAACTGGTTTCCCAGGTTTCCAAGTCTACTTCATGAATTCGTATTTCAGACAGAGTAGAAGCATTCAGCATGCATAATTGTACATATTATTTCATTTATTTTTCAAAAAGATTTGCTCCATAGAGAAATACTTTCTCACTCCAATTTTGGGGTTATTTCCTTCCCTTCTCTTGCTAGAATGTGGTTGACTCCTACTTTTTGTCAGGAGTCCCTCTACTATTTCCAAGGTGACAGTAAATCTGGGGGAAAAGGGTGAAGAATGGTTTGTAAATTACCACAAACATTCAATGTTGTGTATTTTTTCAAACCTTTATAAGCATCACAGCCCTGCAACACCCACTGATGCATCTGAAGTGGTAGTTACTCAAGTGCGATAATACACCTTAATAATATTTTTTGTGAATGTCTGACTTACACAAGCACATGCGTATGTGAACTGGGTACACTGTATCGTGGTTTTTTTTCACGCTACACAAATCTTTGTTCCAACACAATTTAGAATTAAGAGAAAGTGTGTCTCATAATGAGAACATGGCCTGCAATCAATGGCACAGGATGCATAGCCCAGCGGCTCCCCATTGGCCTGTCAGCTTGGAGAGATCCTGACCTGCAAGGAGCTCTAAATTGTAGATAGAGCACCCTAAATAGTCTGCGGTGTGATGCAGGAGCAATTCATGTAAGAGGAAGGTGATCTTTAAAATGGCGGGGGAACTGTGAGGCAGCTAAACCCAGAAAATAACCTGCAGTAACCAGTGGCAACAGTGGTGACATCCGGCCACCAAGCAGGAAAACAACAGCAAAACAACAGCACCACTACGGGACCACATGAACTGGAACGTGTATCGATCCAGTACCTAGGGGATGAACCTCTCTTGTCTGCACCAACTGATTCCTTCTTACAGTGTGCAGTGTTTGTTGGTGTCTCCTTCTTCCACAGACACAGAAAGCCAAGGGTGGAGGTGACTGGAGACTTAAGAAGTGGTGGTCCCCCATCTTGCTCTATCCTCTCGCTTCATTGCCAGTGTCCCTCCGTGAATAGGGAATGTCGTGAGGATCCAAACAACTTGCAGGCTGACTGCCTCGATGGTGACAGAGAAGCATGATGGGGCCTCAATGTGAAAACAGTGGGTAGCTAAGAAGTGAATGGGCACCATAATCTGTTCAATGCCAAACTCATAGGAAGGTTGTAAAACAGTAGGTGAACAACCCATTGTGGTAGACATACCTGCAGTATTGGGTGAGGTCCCAAGGTATGACATCAGAACAGTTGAACACTAGAAATGTGAAAATGCCCTTTGCTGCCACATGGCACTGCTAACAACTTGGGACAGTAATATTGGAAGAACTGGCCAGGCATAATGTGTGATACAGTGTGTCTCTGAAATTCTTCTGAGACTGTTTGTGACACCCGCCCTGCAGGTAGCAGAACAAAGTTGGTTGCTGGACTGGAGGATTTCAAGAATTTGCCATGGGATCGCTGTCAGATTTCCATGGTCTGTTAGGCCATGAGAGAAGGGTGCCAGTTGGATGATTCACCGACCTGCTCTTGGAACGCATCCTGCTAACAGCAATTAGATTGGTTAAAATACCACAACTGACTTTCTTTTGCATTGATTTTTCCTGTCAAGGACAAACCAGGCAAACCATCAAAGTGGCCATATGACGTTGACCTCACACCCCTGGGGATAGAGGAGCGTTGGAATCATTACCTGAATGTATTACCTACCTGGGCCTGATACTACCTGACCAGTGCTGCAACATTGCAATAGCTCCAGAATGGGCACACACCTCTCTAACAAAGAACAGAGCAGCGCTACAGGATCACTAGTGCAATCATTGAAGCCCTCAGCTGATGCAAGTGAAATACCCCACGATTTCATACCTGATGAGCAATACACCTCATCCCCAGATAAACTCAATAGAATACTAGAAGCCATCACAGCATTCAGAAAAGCATTATAAACTCGTTAGTGGTCGACCAGGAATTGCTTTGAGGAAGGGCTTAACAAAACTTGAGGAGGCCCCCTGCAAAGAACTTGGAGGGGGACTCCTTCCCCCGGACCCAGTCAGAGGCCAGCAGCCTGTGCACAGTGTTCCGTGCTGACAGCCCCCCACACACACTTCGCGGACCTTTGTTACACCACTGGCTTTGAGATAACTAAGGGAAGCTGTCAGATGGAGTCAACAAACGAATCACTCAAGGAACTTCAACCTTCAATGGAGGACCTGAAGAAACAGGTATCTGACATGACAAACATTGTGTAGGGCCAAAGATTCCAAAGGATGTGCAAGCCTCAATAGTGTCAGTGTAGTGGGTATCACTCAGGAAGTAGAGTGGTAGGATATGGTTGCCTTCATAGAATCCTGGCTCAAGACTGCAGTGGCACTCTTTCCTTTCTATACTGTAGTTCTGGGTCTCTTAAATAGTCCAAACTAGCAGAGGGGGCCAGCAGTGCATACAGAGTGTAGATGCCATTTGGTTTGAGATTTGCATCTGCAACACATGCACTATGTTAACTACACAAGTAAGGTCAATATAAACAATATGTCAACAAAGGAGTCTCAAAAAGTCTTGCAGTGGTGGAATCTGTACCCAATTCATGGTTCTAAGTTCTTTGTGTTTTGTAGTGTTTCATGATAGGCAACCGAGATGCTTAGTTGCTGCAGATGAAACATTGTTGCAAGAGACTGAAACTTGGACACTAGAGTCTGTCAGGGTACAGCATAAGAAGCGCTTACCATTGCTCTCTGGTCATGTGTGATGCGCTACATCGAGCAGCCGTGGCCTGTCCTTTGGGGTTGAGAGGCCACGCACCCTTGCCTTTTGCCCCTCAAGAAGAGTGTCTGTCAAGCTGAGCAAAGGTCAGCCAGACACTCCTCATTTTCAGGTCAGGCAGCCAGGAGCTTGACATGGGCTATTTGCGCAGGCTCCTGCCTGTGCTAAACTTTGCTGGCCTAAGGAGGTGACAGCTCCTGTGGGCATGGCCTACTCTGCTCAGCAAAAGTCCTCAAGGCCCACCCCCTCGGTGACGAGGGGCAGTGTCACTCATTGACTCCAACCTGGGCCCTTCAGTTTTAAGCCCTAAAGCAACCAGGGCCATGTGTCAATCAGTTACACATCATCACAGAGTGTGGTGGGGTCAGCAGTCTCACTGACCCCATCCCACTCTGTGACAAGGTTGGGGCTGCTGCCTTCCCTCAATGGCTGATCTAAGGTCATCCAATGAGGGAAGGCAGCACTCCCAACCCTCCTGGGACATCAGAGGCTCAGGACTGCAGCCTTCCCTCTTTTGCTAGCCTAAGGTTATTCAATGACGTAAGGCTACAGTCCCATCCCTCCTGGACCTCTGACGCTGAGCTGAAGATATATATATATATATATTTTTTATTAATGTCTGGTGCATGTGTGCGTGTATGCTTGAATATTTGGTAATGAGTGTTGTGACTTGATGTGTGTGTGTGTGCATGGGTGCGTGTGTGAATAAATGCGTGAGTGTGTATGTGTGTGTTCCAGCTGCCCCCTCCTCCTAAAATTACCAGCCGCTACTGACTTCAACGCTCATGACTGTGCACATCTTCAGGAGCAGTGGAGAATGGTAGGCTGTGCAGGGTCTGGGCACTGTGTAGACAGAAGCCTTGCAGAGTTCGTGCAACGCCTGGTTAAAGGAAAGAAGGACTATGGGCCTCATTCCAACCCGTGGAGGATGCTGGAAGCACCGCCAACAGGCTGGCGGTGCTTCAGATGGCATTCTGACAGCCGCGGTCTCCCAGCCGGGTCCGGCGGTTTCCCACCGGATTTCCCCCGGCTGGGGGAATCCTCCATGGCGGCGCTGCTTGCAGCGCCACCATGGGGATTCCGACCCCCTTCCCGCCAGCCTGTTTCTGGCGGTTTTCACCGCCAGAAACAGGATGGCGGGAACGGGTGTCGTGGGGCCCCTGGGGGCCCCTGCACTGCCCATGCCACTGGCATGGGCAATGCAGGGGCCCCCTAACAGGGCCCCAACAGGATTTTCACTGTCTGCTTTGCAGACAGTGAAAATCGCGACAGGTGCCACTGCACCCGTCGCACCCCTGCAACTCCGCCGGCTCCATTCGGAGCCGGCTTCCTTGTTGCAGGGTCTTTCCCGCTGGGCCGGCGGGCGCCCTTTTGGCGGTCACCCGCCGGCCCAGCGGGAAAGTCGGAATGACCCCCGCGGACCCCTATGTGTCCCACAATGCCATATGTCTCTCACGAGTCTTACTGAAGGTGGCAACGATCTTGAAGCACAGAATAAAAGCTACTCATGCTGTCTCTCATCCTTGGTAGGGAATCGTGACACACAGGTGCTGCAGGAGGGACGTGTTTGTGGAATCCTTCAATCTGTTTTTCTGTGAAGTCAACAAATACATCTAGATCCAGATACGTATCTTGCAATCAACTCTGTAGCACATGTTTGTTTCACAAGGAGTTATCCACAAGGATTACAAACTCTACAGCACTTGCTTGTGGCCCAAGGAATCATTCGCAAGGATTATGAACGCAATAGCACTTGTTTGTCTCTAGAAAAAGGATGCAGAATTTTCTTCGGAAGGCTTGCTAACCTTCAAGCAATGTATTTTATTATCTTCTCAGTTGTCCAGTTGAAAAAGCTGGATTGGTCACTTCTACTATTATAACGGGCTTACCAATTTACTATCTAAGTATATGTCCAGGTTTTCAGAGAACGCAAAGCCGATAAGACAACTAACTATGGAATTGGGGCTTTGAGTAAGGAAATGGGAAATGTGACTTGGCACTATCAGTGTTGTTTTGTGAACTTTCAGGTGAATGGAAATTCAGTAGTTTGAGTTTGAGTAGTAGGGGTGTCTGCATATTAATGTTTAAGCCCTGCAGGGGAAGGTGTTTTCTTTAAATAGTACTGACAGGCTGCGTTGCCGGGTGCGCCTGCAATGACGATAAAAGAATGCTCACAGTTCTTATTTGCTATCCCCGTTGAAGATAAAAAAACATAAGAAATCACAATGGCACGTTTTAAAATGTAAATTTGGTAACAAGGGCTAAACATCAAGACATAGTGAACGTCTGAAAATTCAAATCTCAAATAACTATCCTGTTTATTCTCTACCTACGAAGGCTTGATTTGTCAGAGTTATCTTTTCCGTAACCTTTTACATTAATAAGGATTTGTATATGTTTATGCTGTATTTGAACTATTTTGTTGTTCTCTCTACAAAAAAAGCATCCCTGCCTATCTGTAAGTGGGTCTATATTATAACAAGCTCTAATTTAGTTAATAGGTAATTTTAGTTTTTGGCGTCATCGTGATTAAGTGAAAGCGGTTCACTTTCATTAATAAAATTATTCTGAGGAGAAATGCTATCATCTCTTGTGCATAATGAATACTAATGAAACCTTTTAGAGCTCACTTATCAAACACATACAATTAAAAGTCAATGAGAGTAATTACTTACATTGCACACACAGTCAAAAATGAAATTATACTTATGTATAGCAATGATTAAGAGAACACGATTCCTCAGTTATAAAAAATGCATTTATTTAGGAGCTATGAATATATGTTATTGTGAGACGGAAGTGGCTTAAAATGTAAATGGATCATTAGGACAATGCAAAGCATGGAAACAGTTTGAGAAATTTTACAGAGTATCTCTATGTAGCACATATGTTTGTGTTTTCAGTATTCATCATTAAATTGGGAGCAGTTAGAATACCTTCATGTTTTTTTGGCCAGCAGAAACGTATGTTTTTTATTGTATGAGTGTAGGAAAGTGTGTTTATTAGTAGGCTGGGTTACTCACCCTCAGCTAGTACTAAAATCACAATCACTAATAGGTCCAGACAAGTCTAAGTAAATTAATCCGTGGTAGTTTAGAAAACAAGCAGTCAGGCTTATCTTAAGAGACAGGTATGTGTAAAGCATTTAAAACCACCAAAACAGTAAATAAGTCAAAGATACAACACAATAAAAATCCAACAAAAAATGTATAAAATATTTGAAAGATTTGTATTTTTAA
This sequence comes from Pleurodeles waltl, assembly GCF_031143425.1. Classification (NCBI taxonomy): domain Eukaryota; kingdom Metazoa; phylum Chordata; class Amphibia; order Caudata; family Salamandridae; genus Pleurodeles; species Pleurodeles waltl. Next base: position 346,302,838 of record NC_090438.1, read on the forward strand.
AATGACACCAAAAGGACAAAAAATCCAGCATACTGAACAAGAGTTATGAATTTCTAAAGATTTAGTTACATTTAGGTAAAAATAGTGCCAAAGGATGCAGTGAGGGTATTTGGTCATGCTGGACCAGGAAAAAGTCACAAGTTCAGGCCGACCATGATGGAGAACAGGCTGGGGGCAGGATCAAGTTAGGCCTACTGAGTATTGTAGCCTATGGTTTTGGTGCTTGTTCTGTGCACCATTGCTTCAGGAAGCTTTGCGTTGTCCAGCTTTTGTTCTGAGGAGCTGTGATGGCTACGATGCGGGGTCCTGCACTGTGTAGTGTCACTCTGCATTGGTTTCAATGAAGCTGGGTGGTGAGGCTTTGAGTCAACTTGCGTAAGTTCTGTTGAAACTGTGCGGCTAGGCTTCGTGAGGTTTCACGTCTACTCGTGTCAGTGGTGTTCGAGCTGTGCGGCTTTGTTAGTCTTAGCATCAACTTGTGATAGTTCTATCAAAGCTGGCCGCTGAGTGGTGAGGTTGTGCTAGGCTCCACATCATTTAGCGCCGGGCAGCTCAGTTATGATAAGGCTGCTGACTGGTATTTGGTTCCTTTGGGGAGATAAGTGTCCTCCATCACTGGCCAAGGGTTCAATGCTGTTTTTCCTTACCAGGGTATGTAAAACAACTTTATATTGTCCCTGCTTTTTATAATTATGCACCCTGCCCTTGGGGCAACTAGGGCAGACCATTGGAGTGACTCATACGTAATAAAAAGGTAGTTTTGTACTTTGTCAGTGCTTTTAATTCCATAGTTGAATTTGGACGTGTTTTTTTTCAAACTAGCAAGACAGGTCTGGCTTTAGAATTAGATCAGACGCCACAGCAGTGCAGACCTAAGTGCATCAAGTTCACTGGGGTCTCTAAACCTACATGCCTTACCATACACTAGTGACTTACGGGTAGTTTGTCTTTGCCAATTAAATTTTACCAATTAACAAGAAACTTTTTGAGGCTAGCGCACTGGTCCTGGGGTTAGCAGGAGGGTTTGCCTTGATCTGTAAAAGGACATTTGTATGCTGCCCCCTGTTTGTACCAAATGTGCAGGAGGTAGTATTACTTGTCCCGTCACTAATTATCAAATATAAATGTTCAGTGACGTTTCTATTAATGTACAGGCCACCTGGTCAGGTAAAGAATTTCATTAGCTTATTTCAAGAGATAGTAACAGCTGTTTTTTGGAGACTGAGGGCCACATGTATGTATGTTAGACTTGCAAGTACCTAATTGTGATTCCATGCAAATCAGAATTAGGAAATCACAATTTGAAATGGAAAAAACTCTCCTGAGCTCCATTTGCAATTCACAGAGGGTTGCAAAAGACCTACCTCATTAATAGTCAGGAGGTGGGGTTTGCTTTGCGACCCACTGGGAATCACAAAAATCAAATGGTTGGTGGCCTGCTCGGGGCAGCAGACCACCATGTCTGTGATTGCTTTTAAATAAAGAAATCTTTTTTTTTAAATGAAGCCAAAGGAAATGAAAAGGTTTTTTCTTATTTTTTTAAGAGTAGGCAGTGGTCCTTGGGGAAACTGCCTGCTCTTAAAAAATGCTTTTACAGACATTCACCAAGGTGAAGGGGCTCTTACGGACCCCTTGCAAATGGGTTACCAAATGCGTTTGAAATTGGTAGTAACCTCCAAATGTTTTGCAATCGCATTTTAGTCACAAAACATTCAAACAGACCACTGCAATTCAGTATTGGGGAGGGGTGCCCTAAAGACGCCCTTTCCTAATACCGAATCGCAAAGCAAAATTGTGATTCAGTAACAAGTTACTCAATCACAATTTTGGATTGGTGCATCCAAAAAGCTACTTAGCATTTGAAAATGTCCTGATTCTGTGAATTGGACCATTTGAGACCGTTAAAAGTCTTTATACTTCTGGCCCTGAGTCTTAAGTGGTATTGGGGACCTGACTATCACGACAGTGATCTGGATGTTAACAATTCTTAGATTATCAGTATCTGTTTGGCTTTGGAAATGGAACATTTGGTTCAACAACCCACCCAAAAGGCAGGACACATATTGGACTTTATGTGTGCTAAAGTAGGTTTGATTTCTGTGGAGGCTGTAGAAGAGGTTCTATGGTCTGACCACAAACTGACTTCTTTCCGCCTTCATAAGAGTGGTGGTACTCCTTCCTTGTAACCTCCCACGAGTTATTATTAGTGGGCCTGGACAATTCTGGATAGTTCCAGACAAAGGGACCGCTTAGAACAATCTAAACCAAGTATCCAGACAGACACCAATGTAGATGTGTCAATTGGGCAGTTCAATTCTTGGATTGGGGGATCTCATGAAGAGGTGTTGCCACCTAAAAGTAAGAAGATATATTGTAAAACACCATCACATCTCTGGTATATCCAAGAACTAACTCTGGCATGAAAGAAAAGGCATATAAATTAGAACACAGGACGTATAAAGGGCTCTTGAAAACCTGCAGGGGAAGCAACTATCACAGTAACATTTTGTCTGCTAATAATCCCACTAGGGAGCTTTTTGTGGTCTCTAGCAAAAAAAATGCATCATTTGTCTAAAGCCCCTTCTATGCTAATGCACTGTTCAGAGCTGGCTGATTTCTTTCAAACCAAGATCTCTTCTATTTTACAGTAGTTGCATTTACACCCACAATGCCTTTGTCAGGAAAACTGGAGCAAGACACCCATCTGCAGAACATTTGGTCCAATTTTAGCCCTCTCACTAATGAGGAGGTGATAATTAAAGTCTCTACGATCAGATCACTCTCTTCTCTTGACGCTTGTCCTATTAGGATTTTTAAAGTGATAGCATCCTTTCTTTCTTCTTTGATAACCATGATATGTAGTAATTCTTTAAAGAAAAAAGTGGGTGGATGCATGCTATTTGACAAACAGCATTAGTTACGACACTTCTGCGAAAGGAAACACTTTATCTTAATGTTCCGTCTAATTATTGGCCTATCTCTCTTCTCACACGTCTCTCAAAAATCCTGGAAAGCTGGGTCAATGCACAGTTAGACTCTTATTGTGAGGACAATGGTGTGTTTAATAAACATCAATCAGGATTGTGATCCAACTTTAGCACGGAAACTGTAGTCACTTTAGTTACAAATGATATACTGATGACTTTGGATGCCCAAAGCTAAGCAGCACTTATACTTCTGGATTTGTCTGTTGCAGTTGATACGGTTTCACATACTGTCTTATTGGAAATACTTGCTACTATTGGCCTGAGAGACAAGCCACTCAGATGCTTTGAATCATTTTTTGGAACTTAGAACGCAGGCAGTTCAGAGAGCAGCCTTTCACTCAGTCTATAAGGACATAGGGGGTCATTATGACCATGGGTGTCTTCAGATCACTAGGGTAAAGGTGGCGGTTTCAGCGCCAAACGGCTGGTGGTGAAGACCGCCACATTATGAGTGTGGCGAGTTGGCCTCTGCCAATCTGCTACACCTCCTTTCATACCACCAGGGGGGCAGAGCCGCTGGGCCGGAGATGAGCATCTCCATCCCGATGGTCCACAGAAGACTGCCAGTGGTATTAGGAGCTGCCTTTCTGCCATGGTTTCCACGGCGGTAGCACCGCCAAGAAAACCCTGGTGGAAAGGACACCAGTGACAATGAATTTCTTCCCTGTCACCAGTAGAGGTCTCCCCCACTGCCCAGCAAGCACTAAATCCCCCTCCACCACCAGACATAGCGCCCCCTCCCCCACCCCCTCCAGACACAGCACCCACCACCCTCACCCCTCCAGACACAGCGCACCCCGCCCCCTCCAGACACAGAACCCCTCCCACACCCCACATATGTGCAAACGCACACAGATACCTACACGCACCATGCATTCAGTCATTCACCTAAACTTACATACACGCATTCACTCACATGCATCCATACTCGCATTCACATCAGCACTCATGCACGCATTCAACCATGCATACTCATATCCATCCAAACACGCACACTCACACGCAGACAAACATGCATTCACCACAACACTCATGCTCGCATTCACAACACTCACACTCGCATACTCACACGCATAAACACTTACATGCATACACGCACACACTTATACATTCAGACATGCATACAACCACGCATACAAACATTCATGCACACACGCAGACACCACACACTCACACATGCACACACAACACCTCCCACCCTAGCAACCCTCTCCCTTGTCTGACGATCAACTTACCGGGTCCGGGGAGGAGGTCGTCCGGCAGGGAACGGGAAGGGGCGCTTCCACCGCCGGCATCGCCCTTTCATGAGGACACCGCCAGACCGTATTATTGCTCATAATATGTGTGCGGCATCCTACTGGCTCGGCCAGTGGTGGAACTGCCCCAGCATCTCCGCCTGCCAGCACAACTACTGCTGGATTTCCACCCAAAGTGTAGCAGAAATTCAGCAGCACCTGGATATGGAGGGCGGAAGACTGCCAGCACTGGTGATCTTCTGACACCCGTGGCTTTGGTGGTCTTCATGGAAGACCGCCAAAGTCATAATGACCCCATAATGTGTGGTTTTTCTCAGGGGTCTGATCTCAGCCTTACACTTTTTAATAGATATATGTTGCTCCCCTGGTAGGCTTGATTGCCTCTTTTGGATTTCAATGTTATGGTTACGCAGATGACACTCAAATTATCATCCACATGGAGGGTGACATCACTCAGCTCCATGAGCAATTCAGTGATAGTTAAGGTTACTAGTTGGATTCAGAAAAGAAAGAAGTCTTGATTTTTGAAGATTCTTCTGGGTGGTCTCTTATTTGGTGGCCTCAGTCTTCGGGTGAATGCCCGGAACTAGTATCTTCTGCTCAGAATCTAGGTGTACTATTTGATAGCAGACTTCCATTTCAGCAGCATATCAACAAGCTGGTGTGTAAGTGCTTCTTGATCATGAGCCAACTCAAAAAAATCACTCAGTTCATTCCTCAACACTCCTGACATCTGCTGGTACAATCCCTGTGGTTAAACAGACTAGATTATTGCAATACCCTATATGTTGGTCTTCCATATTACCTCATCAAGATGTTACAACTCATAAAAAATGCAGCTGCCAGGTTGAGAGAGGAGGAGAAAGTTTCATAGTGTCACCCCTCTTATCATACAGCTTCACTGGTTCCATGTTAAGATGAGATGCCAGGTCAAGGCCCTCTGTATGGCTCACACAGCTCTCTATTCAGTAACTTGAGCCTCATATATTTCTGAGATGTTTAAAAAATACGGTCCTCTCAGACTGCTTGGCTCAAACTCTGCAGTTCTGATTATAGTACCGAAGTATCATAGTATGCAATTGGTTAGCGCCTTCTCCGTGTTAACTGCTCAGGCCTGGAGAAGACTGCATCTTGAGGTACACCTAATGCCTGATCTTCTAGAGCTCTGAACACTTACTTATTTGTCTAACCAGGCTTTATTTCTCAGTATTTATGCCCGGGGGTGCAAAAGATATTAGTTTGCCAATGCCAGGACACCCTTTGGGTAATCATGAGCTTCACAAACTAATAAATAAATAAATACTTACTTTCCAGTTTACCTTTCTTTAATTTGTAATTTGTTGATGTCTGTGGCTTAATATTCTTTTCCTTGTTTGACGTGTCTTGTAGTGGATGCACATGTATTTTGGAGGAATAAATATACAGCATAGCTGCAGTTATTTGTCATATTCATTTTTTTTAATTTTTTTTTATTATTTTTGTTAGGTGACATTTGTTTTAAAGCTTACATCCTTGTTGCATTTAGTGTTTCTTTGTAATGTTGAATTCCTCTTATTTTGAGCTTCAATCCAGCAGCGGGACACTGTATTGCTATTCTTAATGAATTTTGTTATGTGTATTTGTGGCCTTTTTTTAATGCTTTTAATTGGAAAAGCATTTCTATTTTCAAACTGTTTCAAGTTTAATTTGATAGGTTGTTTGGAAAGTAGTTTGATTCTTTTTACCACTTATGGTAAATACTAATTAGTGTTTTTACTATGGTGATATATTGTATATTATTCCTATTGATAATTATTTTTATATGTCTATATTATATTTATTGTAATATTGTTTTATTTGAATTCTGATGATTTCAGGTGTTCGATATTTTGTTGTTTGTAATTGTTGTAGTGTTTCATTAGTTTTGATATAATGATATTTATTTCATTTTATATGTTGTAATTTAAGTATTCAACAATATTTTTTTTGTCTATATTTATATCTGAGAGGGTGTGTATGGAAGCGGAATGTGGTCTCCATCTGATGGATCTTGCAGTGGACTGGGAGGCAAGGGAGTTAACAACAGATCAACAATTTACAATTTTGTGAAGCCCATTTGGCCACACAATGAGGACCAGGAATTAATTTTAAAATTGATTAAGTTTATAACAAATTAGTAATTAATCCAGTATAGATGCATATCAAAATCAAATAGTACAGGTACAGAATCAGAACCAGCAAGCTGAAACGCTGGAATAAGTTCAGTCTCAATAGCATAAAGCATACAAGGACTACCTTCACAGCAATACAAATACTAAGAAATAAGAATTGACATTCCTTAAATAAATTTGGACTGCTCCTCCTAAACATAAACTGAATTAAAGATATCTAATTAAGTTCTAAGCTATGTAGGATAAGGTCTCAAGGGTTTCAGGGACAGAGCAAGGTAGGTGTCAACATCATAAAGCTTCCAGGAGGGATCTTCAGAAATGAAGAAACTAGTGATACCATGAAGCTAGGCACTGTAAGGGCACAGGGTCCTGGAAGATCTCCACCTCTTCAAGTCTAAAAGCATCTAGCATAGCTCTAACAATGTGATCACTAACTTAAGATGGAAAGTTCCAGGAGCAACTGTATCTCCCAACATGTCAACAGAAACCCAATTATTCTCTTTCTCACGAAGCACACTTGCAACATTGGATGAATCTCCTTTCTCACAGAGCTCCACCAACCAGATTAACCTTGAGTCTTTCCATTTCAGAGATGCAATGAATAGGAGGCTTCATTAAATCATTCAGTTCTTGCCAACATTTCTCTTCTTAGGCCTCTCTATCTCTAATACACAATGCTCCTTTCTCTAGCTAAGAAGTCACAAATGCGCACCTGCAAAAGAAGAAACATGCAGAACACGAAAAACTACATTTATTGTTAAAGTGAAGGCCTACTCATGCTAACTTAGTAAATCATTGTCAATGTGCACTGTGAATACTCAATTATAACTGCAAGCATAGTGTCAGAATTTTTGCAATAAGTGAATAAATTAATTCATGGTTACAAATGCAGTATACTTTCAGTAGAGGTGATATTTGAAAATACAAGTGTAAATGTGAATGAGAACTACAAATCTTCATGTTAAAGTTAAACATTAGAACTCAAACGTATCTGTGAAACTCTAGTTTCTAAAATCAATGCACCTTCAATTAAAGGGTTTGATGCTTTACTTTACAATAATAATGTTAAGTCACACAGAATAAATGGTGTTGATAACATTTTTGTGTTACTTCTGTAATGTGAAGGGGTGAAGCCACACATACGCTACTCTATATCTTTACTGTTTAAGTATAGGGTCCAGATATTTAGGTTTTAGTAATTTTTTGGATGATATTTGGGTATTTTGGCATTGTTTTTCTCGATGTTGTGTCATACAACTGCCATGCAGCAGCTTACAAAGATCCATGGCTCGAAGAGTTTATGTGTCTTTGTGCCTTCTTAGATTTGCATTTATTAGCATATTACAGCCAGGCTGATTGGCTTTGCCAGTGCTTGTTTTCTGAATGCTGCAGGTTCACTGTTTGTCAAAAGCTTTTGACCTCTCTGATGTTCGCACCAAAACTCTACTGTATGATTATTGTTTCTCAGTAGAAGGGTGACTCTTCCTTCGACTTTGAAAAGAACATTGACTAAGTCGCCGTCAATCTCTTGGACCTTCCCACCTCAACCTCCCTAGACATCGCCTTCCTCACCGAAACCTGGATGAACCCCTCCTCGGAACCTGACATCTCCATAGCCATCCCAGAAGGCTATAAGATTACCTGCAGAGACTGCACCAACAAACCTGAAGGAGGAATCGCCATAGTCCACAGGAGCACCATCAGGATCTCAACCAACACCCACGACACCATTGATGCCGCCGAACACTTGCACTTCTAGATTCACGTCAACGCCAACACCACCCTCAGAGAAACCCTTGTCTACAGACCCCCAGGCCCCTGTCCACAGTTTTGCAATGCCATCACCGACACAATCAGCGCCCACGCCCTTGCCTCTACGGACTACATGCTCCTCGGTGACCTGAATTTCACCTAGAGAACACCAACGACAGCAACTCCTCAGCCTTGATCACCAACCTCGCCAACCTCGGTTTCAAACAACCCGTCACAACACCCACCCACTCAGCCGGCCACACACTCGACTCCGTCTTCTCCGCCAGCACCCAAATCACCTTGACCCATACCACCGAACTCCACTGGACCGACCACCGCTGTGTCCACTTCTCCTTCCAGAAGCCCACCTCTCACCACCACCTGCAACGGATCCCTCACCGCAGGTGGAACAAGATCTCGAAGGACCAGCTGATCTCCACCCTCACCCCGCCACCCAACAAAAGCGACCCCAACACCACTGCCCTCAACCTCAAACAATGGCTAGACGACTGCGGCAACACCCTCGCTTCACTTAGGAAACCACCCAACTCCCGCACCAGCAAGAAAACACCTGGTTTACCGCCGACCTTCAGACCTCCAAGCGGGAGTGCCGGAAAATCGAGAAGATATTGCGCCATGAACAAACAGAGAGAAACCACGCCACCCTCAAGACAGCCATCCGCCAGCTCATCCAGACCACCAAAAGATAATTCTACAAAGAGCAAATCGACAACAACGCGCACGACATCAAAGAGTTCTTCAACATCATCAAAGAACTCGCCAACCCCAAGTCCTGCTCCATTGACCCCCCCTTGCAAGACCTCTGTGACTCTCTCACCACCTTTTTTCACCACAAGATCACGGACATCGACGGCAGCTTCGCCTCTCCGATCCCCATGACCACCACGGCTAACACTAACTCCAACGCACCCAACCACACCAACCTCTTGAGCGCCTGGACCCACACCAACGACGAGGACACCAAGAAGACCATTAGCACCATCCACTCCGGATCACCCGCCGACTCCTGCCCCCACCATGTCTTCAACAAAGCCAGCCAAATCATCACCCCACAACTACGTACTATCAACAGCTCCTTGGAGACCGTCATCTTCCCGGAGAGCTGGAAACACACCGAAGTCAACTGCCTGCTCAAAAAACCCAAGGCAGACCCCGAAGACCTTAAGAATTACCGGCCTATCTCCCTTCTGTCCTTCCCAGCAAAGGTCATCGAGAAGATGCAAAAGAGAAAACCACGGCACATCTTAGAAAGGTGAAAAGTTCCACTTTATTCCTTTGTGATGTCTTTAGGTGAACAGATGACGTCTGGCCCAATCAGACATCCTGGGCACAGAGTCAGAAGGTGAAAACAGAATTCATGTTCAGATAGACAACAGCCGACACGTGTTTCGTCAGGTTAGACTTTTTCAAGGCTAAAGCTAGGAGTGTCATACGGTGTTCCAAAATGCCAGAATTCGCTAATTTCTTAGAGGATGATATAATGGTTGATAAACGAAGTGTCTGAGGACCGTGATAAGCCTCGGATCCCTGTCACGGTGCTCAATGAAACTGTTACCGGCGTTGCATGTAAGATGAGAAGATAGTCAACAGCCAACTATCACGCTTCCTGGAGGACAACAGCTTGCTCGACATCTCCCAAACCGGCATCCGCAAGAACCACAGCACCGAGACCGCTCTTATCACCACTACCAATGACATCAGGATCATGCTTGACAAAGGTGAAACCGTTGCCCTTATCCTCCTTGACCTCTCGGCAGCCTTCGATACTGTCTGTCACCACACACTTCGCACACGCCTCCACGTTGCCGGAATCCGCCACAAGGCCCTGGACTGGATCACCTCCTTCCTCTCCAGCAGAACTCAGAGAGTCCGCCTCCCTCCATTCCTGTCAAAAGCCACCAAGACCATCCGCGGAGTCCCCCATGGATCCTCTCTCAGCCCCACCCTTTTTAACATCTACATGGCCCCGCTCACCAACATCGTCCGATCCCACTTGCTCAACATCGTCTCCTACGCGGACGACACCCAACTGATCCTCTCATTCACGAAAGACCCGCCACCGCCAAGACCAATCTCCACAACGGACTTCATGCCATCGCCAACTGGATGGAGATAAGCCGCCTCAAACTGAACTCGGATAAGACTGTGATCCTCATCCTTGGCTCCAACCGATCAGCATGGCACGACTCCTGGTGGCCTGCCACACTAAGAGCCGCTCCAACTCCCACCACCCACGCCCGCAACCTCAGCTTCATACTGGATTCATCGCTCACCATGACCCAGCAAGTCAACGCCATCTCATCCTCATGTTTCAACACCCTCTGCATTCTTCGCAAGACCTTCAGATGGATCCCCATCGAAACCAGAAGAACGGTCACCCACGCCCTCGTCAGCAGCACACTGGACTACGGCAACGCACTCTAGGCAGGAACAACAGTCAAGCTCCAGAGGAAACTTCAGCGCATTCAGAACGCCTCCGCACGCCTCATCCTTAACCTCTCCCGCCACGAACACATCTCAGCCCACCTCAGAGACCTTCACTGGCTACCCGTCAGCAAGAGGATCATCTTCAATCTCCTGATCCACACTCGCAAGGCTCTCCACGACGCAGGCCCTGCCTATCTCAATGAGCATCTCAGCTTCCGCGTTCCCACCCGCCAGCTACGCTCCGCCAACCTCCCCCTTGCCACCGTCCCCTGCATCCACCGGACCACAACCGGCGGCAGATCCTTCTCCCACCTCGCCGCCAAAACCTGGAACTCCCTCCCCGTCAACCTACGTCTAACCCAGGACCTCCTGGCCTTCAGGAAACATCTCAAGACCAAGCTATTCGAGCAGTAGCAAGCCCCCCCCCCCAGCGCCTTGAGACATTATCGGGTGAGTAGCGTGCTTAACAAGTGAATGATTGATTGAAGGATAGAAACTGCAATATGCACTGTTTGTACAGTCAGATCTGTGATGCAAGCACTCTTCACTCAGAGCTGTAGTCACAGTGCTGGAATCTGCAAAGAGCACTAACCACACACAACTATTCACCAGATGCCGAGTCCACTGAGCTCCCTTACCTGATAATCTACACACAGGACACTGCCAGATTTGAAACTCAACAGTCCTGGAAGTATTATATCACTGACCTCTTTTGAATTCCAGGTTTCCTTGTCCCTCGGCAGGTTGACACCAGAGAAAGAAGGTCAGTATTTTTTTACATGTCTTAAAGCATCCTGGGCTTTCTTTTTGCTATTATTGTCCTCGCGGCTAGGTATTGATTGGCTTTACTTTAGTGTTGATTTCTTAGGTCTCATGCACCCCTTTAGATTGCTAGAGGAGAAGCAGAGGAAACAAGAATAATATCTTATTTAACATAGTGCCTCACGCCACACTACTTTTAAGATCTGAAGATAAAGTTCTCCTAATGCCCTTCTAATTCGTTCTTAATTTACTGATAACAGATTCAATAAAGACAAAGTGGTCCAAACTGTAGATCACTGCTGTGACCTTGGTTCAGTTACTATGATCTTTGGACCTTTTACATGTTCACAGTGCCTACGCAATTTAGTTCAAAGCGTGAGAAGCAAAAACAGATGATTGCTGCGAAGACAGAGTGAACAGGCATGCGTCACTGTACAAGATAGCAACCTGTGTGATATCCTGAAACGATGCATGTCAGGTATTTCAATTTATGGGTGTAAGAATTAAACAAGGGTTTGATTCTAAACTTCACATACAAAGTAGTACCTGCCTAAAGTAACCATTTCGCACGGCTATCTGCATAAAATGAAAGGCTCATCTAAAATCAATATGTCTGTATCCTGATGACTCCCAACTATAACTGCCTATTTGTTTAACTGCCCATCCCAAATTCGGCCAATCGGAGTCCCTAAATAAACTCTATGATTCCGCTCCTTCTTGTCTGCAGCTTTCACTGCTGGACAGGAGGTCTAGGGGGTGAACTTGAATTCTCTTTTCGAAGTAGATATTTCATAGGAAGATATATGCCAATGTTGGTTTCAATTATTTTATGGTACTTTAAACCAGGCATCTGCCATCTCTAATTGAGGATAAGATCTGTCTTGATGTTAAGACAGATGCAGAAATTGTGACTGTCTATTTCATTATAACAGTCAGGCACTACACAAAAGTCTGCAGAACATTGGAATTAAATACTTTCCTTAGGGTGACATCTTTTGCAAATTAGCCTTGAAAAAAGCTATAACTCATCAACTCTCTGATAATTACTTCCCTTGTTCCTTATCCCAGTTTTGAGCTTGTGACCAGGTCCGGTGCTATGCATAGGCGGTGTGGGCAGCCGCTCAGGTCTCCATGCTCAGCTAGCCAACATGGATCCCTCTGCCGTCGTGCCCCCTGTTTCCTGGTCCTCGCAGCTAAGGATTAGCAGTGTGAGGCCCAGGAGAGGGAGGGCCCATCCCCTAGGCCTTGCAGTCAGTACATTGCTGCAAGGCAAGGATGGAGGAAGTCCACCCCCCCCCCCTTGGCCTCATAGTGCTGCATCATGGCTGTGAGGCCCAGGGGAGAGTCACCCACTCCCTAGGGCCTCGCAGCCCTACACTATAGCTGCAAAGCCCAGCGTAGGTGCCTCTCCCAGGTTTCATACTCAAGGTAAAGTGCTACAAGACCTAGGACAAGAGACTCAAGGTAGAGTGGCCAACCATCTGCATTTCGAAGGTTTTTCTGCAATTCGGGCTCCTGTCCTGTTGCCCCCACAGAGGCACTGTGGCATGCCCATTGTCTGCAATTGTGTGCCCCACCGCTTTTAGCCTAGTCAAAGGACAAGCAACTCTCACTCTTTCACCTGTTTATGAGCTGTGACAGAGTTGTTCACTGGAGTCTGGGAAGAGGTGCATCACAGAAAGGGTCCTGCGCAATACAGCTTTAGGATCGTGCTATTGGAATGCAAACGCTGGTGCCTGCTGATGAACTGTTCTAAAGGTGTTAATCAAAACCATGCAGGGGACTGTCATGGTAGCACCTCCTTGGTGTTTACTGAGTCAGTTTCAAAGTGCTGCCCTAATGTCAGGTCATATTGTCAGGTCAGTAAACTGAGGCACAAGGTGAGTATTATTTGCCAAACTAATCAGTTAGTAACCCCTTCCATGCTGAGGACAGCCTGGAGCCATCCTCAGCCACAATGGGCATATGCCAAGGACAGCTCCAAGCTGTCCTAGCACTGACCCATGTCAGGGAGTGCTGACACCCCTCCCATGGCCCCCCACAACATTCCACCTTTGAAAGTGGCAGTGGAAGCGTTACTGCTGCCACCTTCAAACCCCCCTTGCTGATCTGATGACATCAACACATGCATGGTGCACCAACGTTAGCAAATACTGCTGGGGACATGCTGGAAGCCATTTGCTTTGAGTGCATCCAGAGTGAACGTAAGTTCCCTGGAAGAGATGGAGGGGTTGCAGGAGGGCAAACACAGAGGGAACGAAATATTTTTTCCTTTTCCCCCTGTGTTGTCTAGAATGGATTCCTGCTCCACAATCGTGGGTAGGGCTGCGTTCGTGGTACAGGAATCCAGAACCTTAGACAAGCAAGACATTTTCTTTGCTGAAGGAGCTGCCCCCCTTTGAGAGCAATATTGATCCATGTTTCAGCCCACCCTGGAAACTAGTTCAGCTGTTTTTTGGGCCAATCTGTCCTCTAGGGGTGTGGGGTTAAAACCCACTTCATTTAAAATGAATTGTGGAGAGCAACCCCATGAGCAAAGGTTGCTTCCCTTGGGGATAATTTCTTTTAGAATACAGCCCCCTCCCCACCTGTGGGCAGATCGTCAATTTTTAGGCCGATCTGCCTTCTGGGGAGGGGGCAGAAGACCACTAGACACTAGGGTTTGTGTTTTGAAGGGGAGTGACCCTCGGAGACCATATTGTTTTTTATTTTGCCCCCCCTTGAAGGCAGATCTGATGTTTTTAGGCATATCTGCCCACTAGGGGATGAAAGAAGCCCAATATACACCATGAATATTGTATGGGAGCATTCCCTTGGGGGCATATTATTTTTCTGTTCTTTTGTGAGTGGATTGGGCCTCAGAGTGGGTAGTAACACTTGAGTCACCTTGGAATAAGGTTATGTATGATGTGGGAGATCTGCTTCTGGGTTAAGGTTTGCTTCCATCTATTGTTGTCTTTCTTGCCTTTTTCATGCCTCCTTTTGGGCAATTGGTAGTTTGTTATCATTTTTATTTGTATTTTAATTTTCTTTTTTTTATTGTAGAGCCAATTGTTTCCTTTGTCTTGGTGGTGAATCTTGTTTGTGGAAGCAGCTTTGGCAGATCTGTAGTGTGTGGAGTTGTGGTTGGTAAGCAACTCATTTTGTAATCTTCCATTTAAAATGTATCCCTGTTTGTATATTTTTTTGACTGCTGTACTAATGTTTTAATCACTCACTTTTTGTGTGATTGTCTTTCAACATATCATATTGATATGTGCACGTTCTATTCTGGCTTGTGATATATATATAATGTGTTTTTTTTTCCTTTCCAGTGGGACATCTTTGGTGGTTGCTGTGCAGGTGTAGTTGATCCTCATTCTTACTTTCTTTGGCAAGTGAATAGTATCATTTTTAAATATATAGGTGTTTGTGTGCTTTGTATTAATTGACTTCTCCCTCCACATTACTATATGCCAGTAGTTTTGCTTTCTGTTTGATAAAGCAACAGTTTGTTTATTACTTATTTTACACAGTGTTGGGTATTGTTGACTTATTTGTTGTGTTACTTTTATTAGCAAGGATCATGGCTAACCACAGGATTTCCGCTCAGAAAATAGTTGGTTTGCTTTTCAAATCTTTCTCTGACCATGGTTCTAAGATTGACATTACATCTGAGGCATAGGAGGAAGTCCAAGGTTCTAGGAGTGAATTTTCTGTCAGAGAGGAATCATCAGATGATGAAGCCATTATCAGTGTGGAGGAACTGCCTCTTTTAGAGGACGACACTGATATGCTGATACTGCAGCATGAGGAATCTGGTTTGCAGCCTGGGGCTGGAAGGCTTCCCATCGAAAGTGCTGAACTCTGAGTTGTCCCTAAACATGGTGCAGCCTCTGTTGCCTGTCTTTTGTGGTGTCACAGGGTGTAGAACAAATAATTAATTTTCTTGCCTATAAATTTCTTTCAGTTATTTATGGACAATGTATTTTGGATGAGACTATTGACCAGACTAATTTGTATGCTGAGCAGTGCCAATATTAAGCCCCACTCTATTGCTAGCTAGGGAACTCCTACAAATCTAAATGAGTTGAGGAAGTTCTTGAGTTTAACTTTTTTTGATGGGATTGATAAGGAAGCCATTGCCGCCTTCATTTTAATCTACAAGTCCCTTGATGGCAACTGCTATATTTCCTGCAACCATTGCTCCTGCTTTTGATGCTGCATTTTGTTGATAATGCTTCAGCATTTCCACAGGATCACCCTGATTGTGACCATCTCTTCAAGGTTTAGCTCTTCAGAAATCTACGTTCCAGTGAAAGAAATAGCTGTAGATTTTTGGTCCCATTCAAAGGTTGTTTGGTTTTTAGGCATTACATTTCTCGCAAGAGGGCACATTATTATGGAATTAAGATGTGACTTCTGTATGAGAGTAGTACTGGATATGTCTGTAATTCCAAGGTGTATACTGCTTGGCATTCTTATATTGACCTCCCTGGATTTCTGTGCAGTTTTAGAGTCAGTGCACAAATTGTGTGGACATTTGGTAGAGGACTCTTTATGTCTACATTGGTGTGCAATTGTTTAAAGAATTGTTCAAAGTGGACACTGTTGCATGTGGCACAATCCACCCTAACCGTAAAGGTTACCATAAAAAGCTTACATGCAAAAAACGTCAGAGGAGACATTGCTGTGCCTTTCGTATTGATGAACATCTAGCTGTGAAATTTTCAGACAGGAGAGGGGTCCACATGCTGACAACCGTTTATGATGAAAGTACTAGGCCCGGGTGGAAAACTCCTCTCTGCTCAATGAGTTTTCATAATTCGGGCACTTCACACTATACGGAGTAGCATGGAGTTCCTGAATTCTGCCATCCGGTGTGAAGCGGAGTTTCCGTGAGATTTGTTTTTGGTGCTTGTGAGCAAGCACCATGATATTCTCAGGCTGCTAGTGTGTGTCTGAGAGTACACACCCGCTCGTGTGACTTCTGCCCAAGGTGGCACCAGTATAGTGCCACTCGCAAATGCACCTTGAGTAGATTTTCCACTGAGAAGCAGCTAAATCTACTCAAAATAGGTTTTCAAGTGGATTTTCTTCTCCAATGGACAGCTCAAGTTGTTCTTTATTGTAATTGTAATTGTAATCGTATTTATATAGCGCTTACTACCCCTGACGAGGCGTCGAAGCGCTTTCCGATGAGTAGCACGCTACTCCGGAACCCAACAAGAATTATTGATGGATTATTATCGTTAAATAATGAGTACAGTTTTAGTATTATGATGAGTTAATTTGAGCCGCGGATATGAGAGTTTGTTAGTTAGAATGGAGTAATGGAGGGGTGGAGGAGGAAATAAATCCTGAGGTGTTAATTGGGAGTATATCCTTCATTTACTCAACCCAAAGGCTTGGGATGAGTAAAGGGGGGTGGAGGGGGAAGAGTATGTGGAAGGGTTAGGGAGAGCATAGTAGCATGGTGAGATGAATGCAGGAGAACTTAGTAGGGTTGTGTGGGAGGTCACAGAGGTAGAGTGAGGTTTGGTGAGTTAGATGTGGAGGTAAGAGCTTAGGCAGAGATATTTAGGAGATGAAAGTGGTAGAAGGGATTTGGGATGAGTCAGAGTGAGAATGGAGGATAGTTTGATAGAGACATGACATAAGAGTGATGAGTAGATAAGTGTGATAAGATGAGAGCAGGAATTCATAGATATCTAGTATAACAACCCAAAAAAACCAGGAGCCATGCAATGATCCACGAACATGCCAAGCACAGAAACAACATATACACATACACATACATATATATATATACATATATATATATGTATATATATATATATATACACACACACATATGCACATACAATACTTAGTCAGACAGGTTTAAAGAGTGTGTGTGTATTTTATTGTTATGACACAGTAGCAATACATATTTTCCAAAGAAACTATAAATAAATAGAAATATACATATAATCTGAAAAAAAAATATTTATCCACATAGGCATATGCAGTTCAAAGAGCCAACTCTTGAGTAGTTTTCTGAAGACAAGAAAGTTATCTGTGGCTCTTATAGTTGGGGGTAATGAATTCCATAGTTTGGCTGCTTGGACGGAGAAGGATGTACCACCTATAGTCTTTTTCTTGTATGGTGGTGTTCTAAGGTGGGGTGCCAGTCTTGAGCGGAGGGTTCTTTGTTGGATGTATTTGGTCATTTTCTTTCTGATAAAAAAGCGGTCCTGTTCCATGTATAGCTTTGTGGGTGATACAAAGCAGCTTGAAAGTGCATCTTCTGGCAACGGGTAACCAGTGTAGTGCTCTCAAGGCAGGGGAGATGTGGGCTTGCGGCTTTATATGCAGTAGTAGCCTGGCTGTGGAATTCTGGATACGTTGTAGTTTTTTCATAACAGATAGAGATGATCAATGGTAGAGGCTATTGGCATAATCCAGTTTGGATAGTACCAGTGAGATGGTAGCTTGCACCTTGTGTGGAAATCCGAGGTGTGGGAAGATGCGTCGTAAAGTCTTTAAGGTGATGAAGCTTGTGCGTGCTAATTTGTCTACCTGGGCATTCATAGTTAATGTGGAATCCATGGTGATTCCTAGGTTTTTAACTTCCTTGGATAATTGAGGAGGTGGTCCGAGATCGTCAGGCCAGACGCAGAGAGGGTCATAACTTTTCCAGTCACCACATATGAGTATTTCTGCTTTGGAGGTATTTTAGTTTGAGATGGCTCCAGGTCATCCACTGATCAACGGCTCTGGGGCAACTGAAGATTTGTGAGTTTTCAATGTTTTTGGGGTCTTCTAATTTAAGTAGTATTTGTGTGTCATCTGCATAGTTGTAGCATGTGAGATGGAAATCATTGATCAGTTCTGGTAAAGATATCATGTAGATGTTGAAAAGCAAAGGTGAGATGATTGACCCTTGGGGGACCCCTGCTTTTGTGAGGTAGGGTTCGGACGAGAAGGGGGGCGAGTGGATGATATTTGTTTTATTTTAAAGATAGGAAGTAATCCAGTCGAGAGCAATCCCTTGTATGCCGGCTTCATGGAGTCTTTGAGTTAGGGCGTCATGGTCAACCGTATCAAAGGCAGCCTGTATTTCTTCAGATTCTTGTATATGAGACAATTATGTATTAAACTGTGTTGACATGCAGTTAGAAACAAACACATAAGGACCAGTGAGGGTTTAAAAGATTCGTAAGAACAGCAAGATAGCTAGACTTCGGAAGGGGATGTCAAGTGAGACCTTTCACTAGATTTAAGATTGCTTTTCACTGAGCCGAGTTTAAAAACAACCCTGAATAAAGCAGACTTCATCCAGGGTGTGAAAACATACCAAGGTCTGGCAGAGGCATTGTGCTATAGTTGCATGTATACAGTGCTTCAGGTCCTGTCGAGATTTTGGACTGGTAACAGGCTATTTTGTGGGATTGTTATGTTTTTTTTTTTTTTTTCTTTGTTAGTGTTTTATAAAGGGAGAACCTTCTACTCTGTGTCTCCAGTAGCGGAAGATAGAACCCGCTCGTCACAGTCTTATACGGATTACGCTCCAGTACATCATCAATTCACCTCCAGGAAGGATTCTAGATTTTTTTCTGCTATGGAATCTCTGAGCGCAGAGCCTTCCTTTATCTTTGCCCAGCCCAAGAGTTAGGGTGGCTTGTCCTTTCCAGAAGCTGAGCTTCAACTGGGGCACCTGCTACGTTTATATTTGTAAGTGCTTCCTGTTGAGGTTTAGTTTCTGTAAAATGAGCATCATGGCCTACCCAACCGGAGTATTTTCTACGAGTAAGTCAGTAAGCGTTTTCCTAGCATGTTTTATATGCCCTGTTTATATTGTACACTAAGGCTACGTGATGGGGCATGGGGGAAACGTCTCCAACAACCTTGTGTGCCTTTGGCAATGTGATTGTTACTTGTGCATCTTTGTGGAGATGTCCTCATGCTTCTGCGCATCAACAACGTACCACCTGAATCGGAGGTAAACGCAGTGGGGTCGTTTTGGAAAGCTGTCCATCATCCTGGTAAAAGGCGGGAATTCCTTTGCCTACTACGAGGGTGGACGGGGCGTGGCTCACCGGGCGGAGCTTACAGGTGACTTATAAAGGGAGAACCTTCTACTCTGTTTCTCCAGGAGAGGAAGATAGAACCCGCTATTCAAGTCAGATACAGATTATGCTCCAGTACATCATCAATTCACCTCCAGGAAGGATTCTAGATCTTTTTCTGCTATGGAATCTCTGAGTGCACAGCCTTGCTTTATCTTTGCCAAGCCCAGGAATTAGGGTGGCTTGTCCTTTCCAGAAGCTGAGCTTCAACTGGGGCACCTGCTACGTTTATATTTGTAAGTGCTTCCTGTTGAGGTTTAGTTTCTGTAAAATGAGCATCATGGCATACCCAACCGGAGTATTTTCTACCAGTAAGTCAGTAAGCGTTACCTAGCATGTTTTACATGCACCGTTTATATTGTACACTAAAGCTACGTGAATGGACCACGGTGAAAACGTCTCCAGCAACCCTGTGTGTCCTTGGCAATGTGATTGTTACTAGTGCGTCTTTGTAGATATGCCCTTGTGCTTCTGCGCATCAACAACGCACCACCTGAATCGGCGGTAAACGCAGTGGGGTCGTTTCGCAAAGCTGTCCATCATCCTGGTAAAAGCGGGAATTCCTTTGCCTACTTCGAGGGTGGACGGGGCGTGGCTCCAGGAGAGGACAATAGCACCCGTCACAGTCAGATACAGATTACGCTCCAGTACATCATCAATTCCCCCCCAGGAAGGATTCTAGATCTTTTTCTGCTATGGAATCTCTGAGCGCACAGCCTTGCTTTATCTTTGCCAATCCTTTAGTGCAAGAAGGGAAGTCCCCCAGAGACTTGGTTTTTGTGATATCACACAAGTAAGTTAAAAACCTATTGTATAAGAGTGTTGTTTGTTTGATAGGGAGTGCACCAGTATTCCTTTGTACTTTTATTTGATTTTTAAATTTCATTGTGGTGTGCGGCCTGGAGTTTAAGTAGGGGCCTAGTTATTTTTTTCCATTTCATTGATTTTTCATTGTTTTCTGAAGGAAAATTGTTGCCCAGATCAATACCTTTTCTCCATATTTGTAACATTAGCAACATTCATTTATTTAACTATGTGACCTAGACTTCCAAATGACCATATAGCCAGTACGCCCAGTACTAGTCATCAGTGCATGAAATAAATATTTCTGTTGTACATAGTTTTAAAGCTTTTAAAACTGTCTGGCAGCCATTTTGTTCATTCAGCCAGTGTGTTTTGCCATAGGCTTGCATTTGTTTTTTCTTCCCCATGCCTCTTTGCTCGCTGTTGTTTGACCATGTGCCTGGCACCCATTATCTACATCCAGCTCATATGCCTTTGCTATAGGCTTGCATGTGTTCTTTGTTCCCCATGCCTCCTTGCTCGCTGTTGTTGTTTGACCATTTGGCTGGTGGCCATTTTGTGCATCCAGTCAGTGTGCTTTTGCCATAGGCTTGCATGTGTTCTTTGATCCCCATGGCTCCTTACTCGCTGTTGTTATTTGACCATGTGTCTGGCGACCATTTTGTGCATCCAGCTAGTGTGCTTTTGCCATAGGCATGCATGGACGGATGTGATATCAGTTTAATATTATGCTTGAGAATCACTGATATTATGAGTATTGTTTTGATGAACAGTGCTTTTTTCATGCATTTTTTTGCATTTTTTATTTTGCACCTCCTTGCCTCACAATAGGTTTCTTCTCATTCTTCCAAACGAATATTGCAATTATTTATCTTTTTTAATTGTAATTTTTTATTTTTTATTTTTTATTTTCATTTTACAGTTTTTAAGCTTTATTTTCATTTTTAAAATTTTAGATTTTTTAAAAATAATTGAGATTTTTAAATTTTTGTAAATTTTATTTGTTTATTTATTTATTGTTTGCATTTTTCCTCAATCCATCCATTCATCCACCAAGATGCACAGCCACACAACAGCATTCTGTTTTGTTAGGTAGAATTCCATTTCCTCCTGGACACCTTGCCTGCATCATTCAGTTTTTTTAATGATTATTCAATTTCCCCATGGAACACATTTCCGGCCATAGGTGCACACAAACCTTCATTTTTATCAAGATCATGGGCCACATGTACAAAAATCAGGTTTTGTGACTCACAAATTGCGAGTCAGAGCGACTCGCAATTTGCGAGTCACAAAACCTGATGTACAACAGTGTCAATGAATATTCAAATTTCAATTTGCGATCCTATTGGGAATGGCCGCCCTCACAGGGATGGTGGCCTGCTGGAGGCAGCAGACCACCAAGTCTCTGACTGCTTTTAAATAAAGCAGTTTTTTTTTTTTTTTTTTTTTAAATGCTGCCCGTTTTCCTTAAAGGAAAACGAGATGCATTTCAAAATCAAAACTGAAAAGTTTTCTTTTCATTTTTTCAGAGCAGGCAGTTGTCCTTGGGACCACTGCCTGCTCTGAAAAAATATTTTCTCTACCATTCACAAAGGCGAAGAGGTCCCATGTGACCCCTTCCCATTTGCAAATGGGTTAGCACCAGTTTCAAACTGGTGCTAACTGCGATTGTTTTGCGACCGCATTCGCGTCACTAAACAATCATACATACCATCTGGATTCGGTAAAAGGAAGGGACGCCCTTGTCACACCCCTTCCTAATATCGAATCGCAAAACCCAAACTGCAATTCGGTAACAAGTTACTAAATCGCAGTTTGGGCTTTTTACATCCCAAATAGCATTTTTCAACTCGCAAACTCCTGCATTAACAGCACCCCCTTGTCTTAGCCCAAGACCATGTCTGTCAGTGAGGCTGATATTTGATTTGTCCGTTTTGCAAAGTAGTACCTAATTGTTTCAAGAAAAAGAGCAAAGTGGACAGTAGCCGCAACCAGCAATAGTATATCTTCCTGAAGTTGGAGTAGAACAGAAGGTTGAGCTTCCTGTCGACCGAGAACCTATTCTTTTAGAATCATTGGCTCCCAGATTTCCAGCAAGGATAAGGAAGAGTACTACTTCAACATCTTCTCTAAGCACCCACTTCTGATCATGGTAATAGGGACATGGAGTGGACCCCCACAGAGTCTGGGAGATGGCAGGAGAGACAAGGAAAAAGAAAAGTTCCTCAAAGCTTCAAAATTATGGAAGGGGATGATGAGGAGGATGATGACAATGAGCCAGTCATTGTAAGCAGGCACAGAGGAGTCTGACATTGCTATTCAACCTGCTCTGAGGGATGTGGCACAGGTAGCACCATCAGCTCCCACATTTGTAAGGCCCCAACCGAGACCTGCACCAACCCCTACCTCAGTAGACGTATGCACTACAGAGAGGCAATCGACAACACACCCATCTACCTCCAGTTCTTCTTCAGACATTGGCAGTGGGCCACTACGAAAGTACTCCTCCCCAGTTTGGAACTTTTTTTATGCTTTTTAAACCGGAGGAGATCATTGCACTATGCTCCATCTGCACGTCATTGTTTGTGGAGGTAAGTCTGGTTCACATTATGGTACTGGAGGCCAAATGACCCATATGGAAAACCATCATGCAATCCGATGGAAGGAGCACCTTAAAAAAATTGATGAACTTGGCCATGGATGTAAAGGTGAGAAGAGCCAAGAAACATCAGCTACAAGTCCAAAGCATGTTGGGAGGTGATGATGAGGAAGAAGAGGGTGACATCCTCATGCAAAGTAGCCCTGTACCTAGCAGTGTGCCAGACTCACCCACCTCAGCTACTTCACAATGACAAAAGAAGACCCAGAGTCAGATGGAGACACCATGGCATACAGTGACTACCCCATGACACTCATTGAGTCTACCACCACTTTCGTCTCGAAAGTCACCTGCGTCAGTGTCCCTAGAAAAGAAGTAAATCCAGGCTACAATTACAGGCATGTTTAGGTAGGAGGGGCCCTACAACCCACCCACCCAACAGCATGTTTGTACAATGGGAAGCTGGCAAAAATGTTAGTGCTGGACCTATTCCCTTTTTCTTTTGTGGAAGGCGTGGGATTTGTAGAATTTGTGGCAGCTATCTGCCCGAAATGGAAGGTTCAAAGTCAGAACTATGTTACCAGAGTTGTTGTTCCAGCGCTGCTTCACAATGGCTGCATTGGTTGGACAAGCTTTGCAGCAAAGTTTTGTCCACACTATCCATCTGACAGCAGACATGTGGACCAGATGTCAGGCGACTGATTACATGTGCATCACTGCACACTAAGGCTCTCATTATGACCCTGGCGGTCCAAAGATTGCCAGGACCACGATGGCGGTCTCACCGCTGGCGGGCCAGCTGTGAAGACTGCCACATCCCTCTCATACGGCCAGGGTGGGTGAACAGCCAGGCTGGAGATTAGCATCTCCGAGCCAGCGGTCCATTGAAGACCACCAGCTGCATTACAAGTCGGCTTTCCACCAGGGTTTCCTCTGCAATAGCACCACCACAAAAACCCTGGCAGAAAGGCCACAGGTGACAGGAAATTTCTTTCCTGTCACTGGTAGACGACTCCCCCAACCACCGTCCTGCAATCCCAATACCCCCCTACCAGAACAGCACCCCTCTCCCTTACCACCTTACCAAAACAGCACACCCCTCCCCTGCCCCAACCCCCTCCCCACATACACGCACACACATACCGAAACATACCCCGCACACACTCATTCACCAACACTTACATATTTGCATTCACACACACGCATCCATACATGCATTCACACACACATATTCACACAAAAATTCCAAGACGCACTCACTTCAACACTTATACACGCATTCAATCGCTCATTCACGCATGCATTCAACCATGCATTCGAACACCCATACACACATGCATTCAAATACGCATTCAAACTCTCATATACACATGCATAGACACTTACATTCATACACGCAGACAACACCCAATCACATACTCACACACAACACCCCCGCCCTCCCTCCCCCTCCCATGTCGGACGATCGACTTACCTTGTCCGGCAAAGAGGTCGTCCAGCAGGGAACAGGAACAGGCACTTCCACTGCCGGCAGAGCCCCGCCATCATGACACCGCCAGGGTGTATTACAGGTCATAATACGTCTGGACGAGTCCTTGTGGTGGGGTGGGGCCAGTGGTAGAACGCCTCCAACCGCCAGCATTGTGAAGGAAATCCTTCAGTACTCATATTATGGTGTTCGGAAGACCGCTAGCACTGGTGGTCTTCTGTCACCCGTGGCTTCGGTGGTCTGCTGAAAAGACCGCCGAAGTCATAATGAGGGCCTAAGTCTCTTTTGTGGGGGTGTAATGCAAAGTCTACCTATGGGTCTTGGCCTTGAAGAAAGTTTTAAGAGTGTTTGGTGACATGCAGCAGTAGCCAAGTTTGCCATGGAGAAATCACATACAGCTCCAAACATCTTGAAGGAATTTAAGGGCAAGGTGTTGTAATGGCTGTGACCCCGAGGTCTCCCAATTGGAATTGGTGCCATGCACAATGGCAGCAACATAGTCAAGGCCATGGCAGACAGTGGCTATTTCAGGGCCCTGTGTTTGGTGCACGGAGGAGAACAGTACTATCGGCCAAGCCACCCCGTTGTTGCATCTGCAACAGGACCAGCTGAAGAAGGTGTCTGAAGGGTTGACACTTGCAGGTGTAAATGAAAACACAGAAGTGCATGCCTTTGTTGCAAGCTTAATCTTTCGCTTGGTTTGTAATGCAAGGCTGCAAAATAACATAATCTCATCAGAAGAGTACATCTGTGCCACACTACTTGATCCATGGTACAAAACCATTCTGCCCACTTTCATTCTTTTTTCTGGAGTGGGTGTCTCAAAATACAAGAGGTGCTTGTTGAGGAAGCCGGAGACATGGAAGAACGGCTGAAACATAGAGTCCCACTCTGCAGTTGTAGGGTGCCACTTTCAGCTTCCAGAGAGGGCAGTCTTGTCTCATAGCAGCCGACACCAGCAACAAGAACACTGGCAACAACAGCAACAGAAGAATCAAACGCAACCTCTGCCCTGGTCTTAAGTCCAGTGCAGAGGCGAAGGCAAAAGAGGTTGAGCAAGTGGCAACACCAATGACCATTCAGAGGATGCTCCAGGAGTATCTGGATGACCTAAAAGAGGTCTATGTGGATCAAAAGCCATTGGTGTATTGATGTTTACCTTTCTTCTGTCCTTCTCCTTGACTCTATAATGCATTTTCTGTCTTACAATCCACAGACCTTCTCCTCTCCTGCACGAACAAAAGGCAAAAGATGAGATCAACACTCCTGCTTACTAACCAGACCGGTTCAGACAGGCAACCAAGACTGGCGGACATTCCTATGAGAATGCAGATGTACCACCCTCTGTGGCAATACAGTATCATTTTTATTTTAGCAATCATATTTTTTTTAACTGGGTGGGTTGAATTCACTCCCCCATAATTTGATTTTTTCAAACCTATATATCTATAAATTGGGTTTCTGGGGCAGAAGTACTGTTTACAATGCATTTAACTGAACTGTGTCATACTCATTTCTTCATTTCCTTCTACAACAGATTGATAATGATGATGTGCTGCTCATCGTCCTGATGAATACTGTGGTTGTGATGTGTTTGTCTTTGTTACACCTTTCCCCAAATCCCTTTTCCCACCCATTCATCCAAATCCTAGTCCTCTTCCCCCGGGGGTGACTTAATTTACACCAAACAGATCCCGCACTTAGTGGGGCGGATGTGGTTAAATAAGACACCAATTCACTGCAGGATCTTCTATTACCTGAGCAATAGCTCATTCAGGCCTTTGTTATGCCTAAACAAACTGCTTAACTTTGTCAACCACAATACAGACTTTGAATACATTTTTCCTGACTTGAGGATTCTTTGATGTGTCATGGTGGAAGCACTCTGTCCTCTGTCTTTCTAAAGCTATACTATAAATTTATATGCGTAATCTACTAACTCAATTTTTCTTTCACTTTAGTTGCCTGTGATCCTTTTTGATTAATCCTACAGTTGGAGACCACCTAGGTGGAAGTGGAACCTTACTGTGATGCCTTCCCTGTTAGCGCACTACCACTACCACAACCACAAGGAAGGCACCTTGGGAAACCCTCCAGGAAGCTGTTGGAACTTGGAAGACTGACAGAGGTGGCAGCTGTCAGCCATCACTTCATCTATTCAGGTAAGAGAACTATGGGGTGAAGGGAACTATTTTACCTAGTACTTAACTAACTTCTACTACAGATGAACTAAGTGCTTGTTTATCTATGTTTCTGTAGGCAACATAGGGGAAAGCAGCATAACCTCCTAGCTGGATTACACTTAGAGAAATTGATTGAAAAGGCAGGCTGCGTGAAAAGGCATCAGTGCAAAGTTTAAGTAAAATCCTCAAAAAACTTCAGATATAAAATAAACTATAAACATAATATATCAAATATAAATAATACAATGTAAAACCTACCATCTCCCCCCACAACAGTCCCACCCCCTCCCACATCTTTCTCCATACCCAACCAATGTCTAAAATATGTCCATGTCCAAATCATATAAAAGTGTCCATAACAAAGAAAAATGCCATTTCCCAAACTCCCACCCTCTCCACCTACAACTCCCGCCTACCAAAATAAATGTAAAAAAAGGGCTACTAGAGGGCATTTTTTAGGAGGGTCTCCAGATGTTCAATGTAGGCCTTAAGGCATGCCATCCAACGGCCCATGTGCGCCAGCTAGTGCAGCGTGCAGCAATGGTAGTGCCTGTCTGAAAGGGGGGGTAGCACAGGGATGGGCAGCCCCAAGCTGCCGGCGGGGCTGGTGTGGCCTGGAGGTGCAGGCGGTTGGCTGGTAAAACTGGTCCTAGGTCCAAGATCAAGGGCAAGTTGGGCCTTCCTCATTCACTAGCCACTGGTATAGTGCCCTGGTGGCCTCAAGCCTCTGCCGCTTGGGCCACAATCTCCTGCCAGGGCGGTGGTGCACTAGCAGGAGTAGCTATAGCAAGGATGATTTTTTTTTTTTAAAGAATGTTCTGTGCAAACAATTGTTTTTTTTTTTTAAATTACATAGTGGAACAGTATAAGTACATTGCTGCTAGTCCTCTAGGGCCATTGGCATTTTTGAAGTGATGATTAGGAAAGTTAGTCACAGGGAGGGTCATGATTTTAACAACACATGCCTCACAAAACCACTGACTGGCTGAAAGGAGGCAGCATAAGATTACAAAAACAGACTGATTTTGTTTTCTTTTGAAGGAAAATTATCTTTAATTCCAATGGCCCTGCTCTTCTTGAAACGACTCGGGAACCAGAGACGGTGATGAAGACAACTGTGAGTACACACACCTACCTGACAGTGGTAGGAAAACCCAAACTACATACGCACACACAACATACACATCTGGGATGGCTTGTGACGGCAACACACACATGTTACCACACACCCATACGCACATACACACACACACCTACATACACACATGCACAGCCATACTACACACATGCACACCAGTACCACACACCAAGGCCAACACACATGTGCCATACACACACCAGACGCAAACACACAGCACCAGCACTGTATAACGCAACCATCCACAACAGCACTGATTCATATAAGGACATAACAACCAGAACTATTAAAATGCTTTGCCAAGCAATGTCATTGCACACCTCCACATGACAACACATACTAACCACAACACGTAACACCACCAGACAACCAATAAACACAACCACGCTGCCATACAATGAAGCATATGTCATACCACGCTAATATCACACACAACGCATATTACATAGCCTTCACCACACACATGGATGCACACACAACAACCACGCAAGGGCACACAACTCCACCATTACACATGCCAACACAAACAACACACAATTTTGCTACATACATGCATGTAACAAACACAAACATATTCTACACACCACACCTGCAGCCCAGGCACAAAAGCTAGCACAACCAACACTCACACACATGTCACACACGCACAAACCAAAGCCAACAAACACTAAACAGCGATGTAGAAAGAAAGGCAGGACAAGTATGCTACCAGATGTATTATAAACAGCAATATGATATAAAAGAAACATATTTACAATTAAAAGGCCGTTAGCCAGTCCATAGTGCCAAAGGCACAAATGGCACCTCAGTGTGCCCCTACTTGCCTCCTGACTGCAATGTGACCTCAATATGGTAGGGACATCAGGGGGGCAGGCAGGGATTAGAAGGGGTAGAGGGGGTGATCTGGGCTTGGGTTTGGGAGTGGGTCTTTGGGCTTAGGTTTGGGAGGGGGGTCCCTTGGCCTGGGCTTGGAAGGGGTAGACTTCTTAGCTGGGGTAGGGGCATGGGCACTGGGGGGAACCAGGGGAGGACTTGGAGGTGGAAAGGCTGGACTTGGGGGGGGGCAAAGAGCACTTTGGGGTATCACAGGGTGGTAGAGGAGTAGTGAACAAGGATAACTCCAAGAGGAAATGCTTCTTAGACACATGGGGAGGTCATGGCAAAAGGGGTAGGGAGTGAAGAGGGAGGGAGTGGTTGTAAGATATATCGGTGTGGATGTATTGGGTGCAAGTGCGTGCATGGAATGCTTGGGAGTGCTAGATGTCTGTTTGGTGGGTGGGTGCGGGCGTTAATGTGTCTTGGGAGGAGGTGCAGGGAGATGCCATGTTAGGTGGGTGACTGTTGGGGTGGTGTCTGCAGGTATGAAAAATGTCTTGCATGCACAGTGGTTGTGGTGGGTGCGGATGTGGTGACTGTGGTAGATGTCTTTGGATATGATATTGTGCTGACTGTGGGTAAGACAGGTGTTGTGGCTGGAACCGTGAAGGATGGTGTGGTGGCTATAAGTGTTTCTGGGGTAATGTCTGTGAAGGAAGGGGTTGTGGGGGAGTCAGGGCAGGTAGTAGACGTTGGTGTGTCTGCAGGTGGGTGTTGTTTGTGTAGATGCCAGTGGTGGATCTTTCGGTGCTTGTGTTTTTCAGTGGTACCCTTGTCTGTTGTGGTGGATGCATGCCTGTGTATATGTGTGCTTTGGCTAGGTTTGGAGAGAGGGGTTTTGGATTGGGAAAAGATAGGTGGGGGGACGGTAGACAAAGGGAGACTGGTTGCCGTCAGTGTGGAGGCCAGAGCCTGAAATGATCAGGTCAGCCAGGGCACTGTGAATGCCCTCCAGGAACGCATTGCTCTGTTGGACTTGAACTGCCAGTCCCTGGATGGCATTCACAATAGTGGACTGACCCACAGAGATGGACCTCAGGAGGTCAATAACCTCCTCACTGATGGCAGCAGGGCTGACTGGGGCAGGGGTAGAGGTGACTGCAGCAAAGGAGATGCCCACCCTCCTGGGTGAGTGGGCACAGGCAACTGGTTGGGGAGCTATAGGGAGGGCAGTGCTAGTAAGGGGGCTGGTGGACAAAAATGGTGCTGTGGTGGTCCCAGATGGGTCCACCCCGCCAGGGACTGTCCACTGGAGGAAGATTCCTAAGAAGAGGTGGTAGATCCTGTCTCCCCCATGGCACTCCCCTCACCCTCTGTCACACTGGGTTGCTTGCTCTCCCTGATTGCAGCTTCCTGGGTCCTGTGGGCTGCTGCTTCCCAACTTGCCTGTGCCCCTTCTCCTTTGCCTGATGATGCTGATGCACACAAATAGAGAGAGAGATGAATTGGGAGAGAGAGAGATACGGTGAAAATGGGTTAACATATAGCTCTCATACACATGCACATCTGTGACAATACATATCCTGGATAGGCAATCGCAGGTGCCAATACACATTACCTCTGTCATGTCACAACTTGTCACTACTACCCACACCTGTATGCCAACCCTCACACCTACTTTAATATCTAAGTAGGACAGCACAACTGGAGGTATCCAAATGATGACAACCAAAGCCATATTTGCTGACACACCATGTCCTGGATGCAGTATCAATTGAATGCCTGAATACACATCATACCTCGACATACCCCTGTCACCCATTAGATGTGCAGCTGACTGAACAAAACACTTTAGGCCTCTACAGTTACAACACTTGCTCAGTCCATGCCCTCTATAACATATCCATTACAGTGAAGACAACTCCACTCACAGACCACACAGCACCTGCCTCTCACATTACATGGCAGATCAAACATTCTGTACAGTGATGCCAACATAGAAATCAAGTCTGATTCAGCCATTTCAAGTCAGACACCCAAACAGGTTATATCTGATGTGTGCAATATGAGTCTGTGATATGGCCATGTGAATTGTCTGACCCAATCACAGAGCCAGATCAGGAGGCACTAAACACACATATCACAACTTATCATACTGTTAAGTGCATCTAAAATGGCCCATATAGCACATGTAACACATCAATACTCAACCACTGAGTGCAGTGTCACAACAGATGTCCTTCAGGAACACACATATTACATCATCATCCACTTACAATGCCACCACACATATAAGTTACACTACTTTGACTGCGCAACATAGCAACTCCACCCTCACACACCATTCCAGAAATGACAGTACCTGTCACAGAGTCCAGACAACACACATCTCAGAAGGTGAATGTCTGGATGCATTAGGCACACATGGACCAACAGCACTGCCTGTACAACAATTACACATCCCACTACTACATGAGGCAACCTGAGGAGACCAAATGCAACATTTGAATCACATCAACATGCCATGCATCATGCAATAGCCCATCCTCTCCTAATCTGCCACTTTAGCTGGGCCAAGGCAATTAGAAACGTCCCAGCCCATCAGATATTCCCCCAACTAACCATTAGGACATGATGTGGGCAGTAACTCAGCAGTATAGCATAGCAATTGCTAGGGAATTGTCATACATGCCATACACATACCATGGTGACAAATACGAGATCTGCCAAAGGCACTTACCACCTCTAGTACCATCCCATTGGTTTAACAGTTACATCCCCACACATCTTGCACCTAGGAATGCATGATGTCTCCAACTAGACCGCATCAATAGAACGTGTATCAGAATCCCAGTTTGGCTACCTTCACATACCCTACAGTCAGCAGATCACCTACATATGGCAAAACAGCTATCAAGCAAATAATCCTGTCCCATGAAGGCCATGTCTGTGGTAGAAGTGTAATGGCAGCCCCACAATAATTTAATACCATTACCAGTACATGATGTATATAGTACCTGTGAGAAAGCAAGAGTCACAGTAGCATATACAGGTATGCTACATAGATGGGAGTGGACTGACACCCCAGAGCCATAAATGCAGATGGACGGAGCTGGTCATAATCAATGCTTAGGGTGATACAAATACTCACATCCATTATATAGGCAGGGTGGAGTCACAGATGTGTCTATGCCATTAGACTATCTTACGATTCCAGATATAGAGAGGTCTAGAAATGGGAGATGTACATTCACTGACCGTAAACCATGGCAACACATTTACTAATTATACTCAGCCAGGGTGCATAATTCCAATTTCCAATAGACAAAAAAACAGGATGCTTTTACTACAATGTCACATTGCCTGCAGTGAAGCACATGATCTAATTTAAGCCCAGCCAAGTCCCAGGATACAGACAGTACTCACCCCCTTGTGGCTGCTGTGCTGCCCTCAAATGTGGATCCACCTCATGGTAGGCCTTCACCAAAATGCAGGCCATTGGGGGGATCAGGGTCCAACAGACACCCCTCCCTCGTTTGGAGGACTTCCCCAGCTGGGCACCTCAGATGCTCCCACCTCTTTCTGCAATGGGTGCTGCACCGGCTGTGGACCCCCAGGGTCTGCACTTGCTTGGTGATGGCACGCCAGATCCTTTTATTCTGATGGGTGTTCACCTGCATGGATGACACAGACTGAGGGAGAAAGTCATGTACACTGGCACCATACCAACTCCAGTGGACAATACACATCTGACTCACCAAGTGCCCACACATACCCTTCCTTTCAATTCACACACCTTAACTCCATGCCTCCTGCATGCATGTACCCTGGAACACTTACCCTTACACCATCACACACACCCCTATCACACATGACAATGGCATTGGGCTCACATGCTCCCCTGGTGCCACATACAGCTGTCCATAGAGGGGTAGGACCTCTTCCACAAGCTTCTTCAGCTCTTCTGGGGTGAGGGCTAGGGCCCTATCACCTGCAGGATGTGGCATTATGGCTCCCAGAGACACACAGCAGCTCAGGTTGTGGAGGTCTTGCTTGCAAGAGTGCCAGGAGTGAAGTGAGCAAGGCTGCAGAAAATGGTGGTCACAGCTGCCTCATACAGGACCTTCACCACCAGAGGTGATCGCCATTGGCCCCAGTCCCCATAGACAGCAATGTTAACCAATGAGAAGTTGCACGGCCATTGCGACCACCTACTGCCATGACGTCATACACCTGCGGACTTAGGTCACTTCCAACTGTCCTGTGCATCAGGACAGGCAGCTACCATTTTATGCACATATCATGCCTTGCTGTCCCTAAATAAGTGCACCACACACATTTGTAGCCAAACCGAAAAGTAGGCCTATTTTGTGCCATCATGGTTTTGCTAATACATGTGACATGCATGAAACAGTGACGTGAAATGCCGGGATGTCAGGTGAAGTGCATGTCTAGATATGCACATAGGCTGTGTAACCATATAGGTATATAGCATGACTATATTAATGATCAGTGCAGGACATTACACATGTGATGCGTGTCACTAATAATTTACAGGGTCAGCAATGTGCAGCAAGGATGGTATCCAAGTCGCTTCAGCATGCCCATTATAGTATGTGTCAGTCAGTGCGACGCATTTCTACAGTGTTAGTCGTGTGTGATAATGGCATTTTATGCTCACCAGTATGAAGTGCTTATCACTTTGTACATTTTCTCCTCTCTATCGTAGATACCCTGCCATGAGGAGATTCGGACATGCACCAATGTACTATACACTAGTGGGCCTTGCAACCCTGTAGTACAGGCATATAATTCAGACCTGTCGTCTGAATCGTCGGACCATCATGGATCTATGTACCCAGTCGTAGCCTGATCTATTGCCCATCATACACAATCCCTATGCCATCCCTCCTACAGTAAAAGTCCTGTCAGTGCTACACTTTCTTGCTAGTGGCTTCTTTCAGAATATAGTGGGCTTCAGAGCAGGGATGTCCCAGCCCATGTTCAGTCCTGTGTTGAAGGATGTACTGTGTGCTTTATTGAAACACCTGGACAGCTACATCAGGTTCCCCCAACGTGCGGATTTGGTCTATGTGAAGGCAGACTTCTATGATATGGGACACATCCCTCATGATAGGGGCCATAGATGGCAGCCATATAGCCTTGGTCCTGCCTAGTGCCAATAAACAGGTGCATATGAACAGGAAAAATGACCACTTGATTAATGTTCAGGCAGTGAATCTGGCAGACCAGTGCATCTCACAAGTGACAGCCAAGTTTCCTGGATCTGTGCATGACTCCTACATTCTGAGGAACAGCAATGTCCCACACATGATGGCACGACTACACAGAGAGAGGGCTTGGCTCTTTGGTATGTATGCATTTGGATATGTATTTCTGTTATGGTACCTGTCATCACATCCTTCCCTGTGGCTGTACCTGTATTGTAACAGGTCCTACTTTTGTACCAGTGGCGGCCTGTGCACTTTGAAAGTGGTGGGGTGAGTGAAGTGCCTCACCCCACTTCACATAAAAAAAATAACAAAAAAACTCCCCCCAAAACCCCAGAGTAAACCACCCCTCCCCCAAAAGCCGAAATAACACTATCCAGGCAGACATTTGTTGCGTGTTAAACACAGGTTGTGCATCGGTTAGTGTAAAATGAATGCCCTGCATATAAAACACATCCCCACCTCACTGTGCATGCAAAAAGCACATCTACATACTAAGGGCACAATCACAGGCTTGTCCTGCCTTCCACTGTCCATGCCGCCTATGCTCCATGACGTTAAACCAGTCTAAAGAGCACCTTATTAGACCGGAGAGGAAAAACATCCAATCATGCACACAATGTGCAAAAATCCCCCCCAAAAAAATCTAGATTGAAACTTTAGCACACAATAATAACACAGCAACAAGGAAGACTTCCAGCCACCGCATATACCACTGAATGAGAAACATTCTGCCCATTGGTGCCCATATTGCCCCCTCATAAAAATACTCCCCACCAGTGCACTGTCCTAGATTACTGCCAGCCACTGCACATTCCACAAATACAAAGCACACAGCCCACCACTGCATACATAATCAAGTCAGAAAACATACTGCTAACCACTGAAAACAAACTACCCTTAATTGTACATGGTACAAACTGATACAGAATCTGTGCTTCCCATTACACGTATGACCCAGTGGCAAACAATTATCTTTACCAATGCACAAAACACTTACCTTCAGTGGTTATTGCCCACAACTGCACAGAGGGCACCATATCAAACAATACTGCCTACAAGTCCAGATATTATAAAGTGCCAAAGAATATCACCAACGCTGCACATACTACCCAGTGACAATAATACTACCCACCAGCCCACATATACCCAGTGACAATATCTACCACGCACCAGTGCATTTGGTTTAGTGCCACTGCCAAATACTATCCCCAGTGTGCAATTTAACCAGTGACTAGCAGCACATGCATAACCTACTGACAAAGAATACTGCCACCATGACAAAAACACTGCCCACGAGGACACATATTACCCAGTGGTAAAGAATACTCTTCATGACTGGACTATTATTATACGTATATCTGAATGGCAAAGAATAATGCCACTCATGAGTGTACATATTACACAGCACAACTTAACAAATGATACCCATATACCCAGTGATAACGAATGCTGTCCATCATGACAAAGAATACTGCCCACTAGTGCATGAGACCCAGTGACGAAGAATATGGCCTGTCACTATACATAGGGCCTCATTACAACCCTGGTGGCCATGGTTGTCCCGGCGGTTTTCTCTGCCCAGGGGATTACGAGTCCCCTTCCCGCCAGCCTGTCCATGGCGGTAGAGACCGCCATGGAAAGACTGGCGGGAAGGGGAGTCACGGGGGCCCTAGGGGCCCTGCACTGCCCATGCACTTGGCATGGGCAGTGCAGGGGCCCCCAGGCACAGCCCCACACTGCTTTTCACTGTCTGCTTTGCAGACAGTGAAAAGCGCGACGGGTGCAGCTGCACCCGTCGCATGGCTGCAACATTGAGAGCCATTAAGAGCCGGCTCCCATGTTGCGGCCGACATCCCCGCTGGGCCGCCGGGCGGAAACTCAGTTTCTGCCCGCTGGCCCATCGGGGATGTCAAAATGGGGCCGGCGGTAGTGCGGCTGCAATGGCAGCCGCTCAGCAGTACAACCGGGCTGTCTGTAACATGAAAGTATGTTGTACAGAAATACGTCATTGTCTATACATACAACATACATAAAATGTCTGTGTGGTGGAAGTATGTTATGCATAAACACAAACCCTGTGTGTCACTGAATAGTGTGCTTAAACAGAATGGTGGTCATTATAACACTGCCAGTGACTGTTAAAGTGGTGGTAATGCTGGCGGTAATTACTGCCAAATTATGACCATGGCGGTGAGACCACAGCTGTAGCCATCAACAGCCAGGCGGAAGACAAGGTACCGCCCACCATATTATGATATAGCAAACCGCCAGGATTTCCGGGGCAGTACCAATGCCATCAAAAGCATGGTAGAAACATAACACAGAAAACAAAAGACTCACCAGCAAGTACACAGAGGACTCGGCCGCCACCATGTAATCGGAACTTCAAGGCTTACTGATGCTCTTCTACTCCATGGCCCTCCTGAAACACCAACGCCGATGAAGACGACGATGGTGAGTACAGCCATCTAACACACAAGGGAGGGAGGTAAAGGAGAGTGACAAACACATGCACAACACACAACATTCACACACACACTGTGCACAGAACCAGCTGCAGAGTTAAACCAATGCCACAGGACACATGTTAAAATGAAACAAGGACCACAATGATAATCAACAAACACTGTAATTTGATGCCAACAGCCGACATATTGTCCATTCGAATACAAGTGCAGACGACAATGTCCAGAATGGGCCAATGGCCAGTGCAAAGTACAAAAGGGCGACATGGCTACAGAGCACAGTCCAAGGCTCAACTTGACTTATGACACAATCTAAAATCCACTGTTTAGGGATATCATGTTGGAAATGGGCAGGCACCTCAGGGGGAAGGGGGATTGGGGGTACCTCAGCTGAAGTGGGCAACTTGCCCACTGGTTCTGGAGGGGGTTCCATGCCCATTTGTCTTTGGTGGGGAGTGCAAGGCCACAGTTTCTGAAGTGAGGAACTTGCACACTGGTTCTGGAGGGGGCTCCATGCCCATTTGTCTTTGGTGGGGAGTGCAAGGCCACAGTCTCTGAAGTGGGGAACTTGCCCACTGGTTCTGGAGGGGGCTCCATGTACAACAGTCCCTGGAGGGTGGCCCACAGACCCTCTGCTGGAGGTGAGGGCTGCTGTGCCTCTGCTGGAGGTGAGGGCTGCTGTGCCTCAGCTGGAGGTGGGGACTGCTATGCCTGTGCTGGAGGTAGGAGCTACTGTGCCTCAGCTGGAGGTGAGGGCTGCTGTGCCTGTGCTGAAGGTGAGGGTTCCTGTGCCTCAGCTAGAGGTGAGGGCTACTGTGCCTGTGCTGGAGGTGGGGGCTCGTAGCTCTCTGCTGGTGGAGTGGGCCTCTTGCCTTTCATTGGTTGTTGAGTGGGAACCTTCCCTTTCGTTGGTGGTTGAGTGGAAACCTTCCTTTTCTTTGCTGGTGGAGGGGGATCCATGGTTCCCCTCTTGTGGCAGGTCCCCTTAACCTTTGACATTTCACTTGTGTCCTTGCCTCCAAGATTAGGAGTTGCCTCCAATGTCCCTGTCTCCTGTCCCTTGCTTTTCACCACCCCAGTCCTCCCTTTCTGAGACGGTGGTGTGCCCTCAGAAGGGGTGGCAGCCATCACACTCTGGGGCCCCTTTGTGCCAGCAGCTGATGATTTGATGGGAGCAGTTGCAGACTGTTTGGCAGAGGTGCTAAGCTGGGCTGTTGGGACCCTCCTCTTACGTGCAGGACGGGGGGTGGAGGGGAAGGAAAGAGGTCAAGTTGGGCAAGGAAAAGCTTCTTAGGGACATTGGAGCGGGATGTGGGAGGAGGATGGGAGTGAAGGTTTGAGGAGTGGTTGTTGGAGGTGTATGTCTGCTGCACTTGGGTGCAGGTGCATGATCAGTGTGCATGTGTGAGGTGGATGGCTGTTGGGTGTGTGAGTGCATGCGTTTGTGTCTCTTGGGAGGGGGCAGACAGGGTGGGAGAGGGCAAAGAGGATGAGTAGATGGATGTTGTGGAGGTGTCTGCAAGTGAAGTGTATGTGCTGCTTGATGTGGTGATGGATGGTGGTGGTGGTGGCTGTTGATGTAGTGCAAGCAGGTGTGAGTGTGGATGTTACTGTGAAGGAGGAGGAGGAGGAGGAGGAGGGGGAGACAGTGGAGGCAGTGGATGTGGTTGTGTGTGCACCTGTCTGTTGTTTGTGTCAGTTCTTGTGGCCTGAAGTGTGCTACCTGTGTTTGACTGTATTACTCTTGTGTTATGTTTTGTGTGCATGCTTGTCTGTATCTGTGCCTGGGATGGGTTGGAGTTGAGGAGGCTGGGACTGGGAAGTGGTAGTTGGAGGGAGGGATGGTAGGAACAGGGACACTGGCTGCCATCTGAGAGGAGGCCAGAGCCTGAAACGATCTCGGTAGGGCCGACAACCCACCGTGGATGCCTCCAGGTATGCATTGCATTGCTGCATCTGGGACGGCAGCCCCTGGATGGCATTCACAATGGTCCACAACCCTACAGAGATGGATCTGAGGAGGTCAATAGCCTCCACACTGAGGGCATCAGGGCTCACTGGTGCAGGGCCTGAGGTACCTGGGGTGAAGGAGATGCCCATCCTCCTGGGTGGGCAGGCACCGGCAACTCAGTGGGGGGCTAGTGGGAGGGCGGTGCTAGTACGGGGGTGGCAGCTGTACCTGTAGCTGGGGTGGTTCCAGAGGTGTCCCCCAGCACCAGGGAGCTTCCATCAGAGGAGGATTCAAAGTCTGTGTTGTCACCACCTGTCTCTGCCATGGTTCTCCCCTCGCCCTCTGCATAGATGGTGGGTGTACATGCAGTGGGTATGGCATGCAGGGCTTGTCATTGTGGTTAGTCATATGTTTTGGTGCTCTGTGTGGGATGGAGTGGAGTGTTGGGAGTCAGGGTGAGGGGGTGAGATGGCATGCAGGTATGAGGGGTAATAGGTCGTAAATTTTGACTCACCAGTGTCCAGTCCTCCAGCTACTCCAGTGAGTCCCTCAGGATGCAGTAATGCCAAGGCTTGCTCCTCCCATGCTGTCAGATGTGTGGGAGGAGGTGGAGGTCCACCACGGGTTCTCTGGATGGTGAGCTGGTGCCTTGCAGCCATGGAGCGTACCTTCCCCCGTAGGTCATTCTATCTCTTCCTGATGTAGTCCCTTTTTCTTGGATGCTGTCCCACGGCGTTCACCCGGTCCACAATTCTCCACCTTAACCCCATCTCCTTGCAATGGATATTTGTTGTAACTGTGCTCCAGACAGCTGTGGCTCTACCATGACTATTTCCTCCACCATGACTCGCAACTCCTCATCTGTTAAACGGGGGTGCCTTTGTGGGGACATGGGGTTGTGTGGTGTGTGTTGTGCAGTGGGTGTTGAATGATGAGGTGCGGTGTGGGGTGTGTGACAAATGGCTTGGTGTTAGTGGTGTGTGTAGTTGTGTCTGTAATTAGCATGTCTGTCTCTTGGCTATTTCTTACGTTCGTAAAGGGTTGTGAGTAATATGGGTGTTTGTTTTATAGTGCTGTAGGTGGGTGAGTGTAGTGTGTGTATTAGTGTCAGGTGTGTGTTTTTGGTATTGGCCAATGTTGTGTCGCAATGATTTTGGGTGGCCATTCTGACTGCACCTGTGTGTACCACCAATGGTTTACCGCCTTTGAATGATCGCCATGGTGATTTGTGGGTCATAATGTGGAGGGTGCTGTTTTGTTGACGTGATGGTGTGGGTGTTCTTACCGACACTTTACCACTTATCTTTGATCTAGCGGATTTGTGTTTGTTGCAGTATTCTGTCGTTTAGTCTGTGTGTGTCATAATATGGCAAATGGATGTTCACCTCCGAGACGGTACGTTGGCGGCCGTCACTGCAACGGTAAGCAGGATTTACCGTCAATGTCATAATGAGGGCCAATGTCTCCCTACGTGACATGGCAGTGTCTGCTACATACATACAATGTTACTGTATGTTCACAGTCTGTGGCACTGAAGTATTGATTGAATATATACAATGTCACAGTCAGTAGTATGGCAATATCTTTTACATACATATATCACATAATATCACTGTCTGTGGCATGGCAGTATCAGCTGAATACATACACTGTAACTGTGAAGGACATGACTATATCCACTTCATACATAAAACGCCACTGTGTGTGACAAGGCAGCATTCTGAAAGTACATACCATGTCGCTGCCTGTAGCATGGTGTATCTGCTGCATACATACAATGTCAATGTCTGTTGTATGGGTGTATCCACTGCATACACATGTCACTGTATCCAGTGCATACATATGTTACTGACTGTGGCATGGCTGTGTCCACTGCATACACTTGTCACTGATGGTGGCATGGGTGTACTCATTGCATACATATGTAACTGACTGAAGCACGGCTTTATCCACTGCATCGATAAGTCACTGACTGTGGCACAGCTGTTCCAACTGCATACATAGGTCACTGACTGTGGCACGGCTGTATTTACTGCATACATATGTCACTGTGGCATGGCTGTAAGCACTGCATACATAGGTCACTGACTGTGGTATAGCTGTATCCACTGCATACATATGTCACTTGACTGTGGCACGGCAGTATCCACTTCATACATATGTCACTGACTGTGGCACAGCTGTATCTACTGCATACATATGTCACTGACTGTGGCTCAGCTGTATCCACTGCATACCCATGTCACTTGACTGTGGCACGGCCGTATCCACTGTATACATATGTCACTGTCTGTGACATGGCTGTAACCGCTGCATACATATGCTACTGACTGTGACACAGCTGATTCCAATGGATACATATGTCACTGACTGTGGCTCAGCTGTATCCACTACATACACATGTCACTTGACTGTGCCACAACAGTATCCACTGTATACATCTGTCACTGTCTGTGGTACGGCTGTATCCACTGCATACATATGTCACTGACTGTGGCACGGTGGTATTCTGTGCATACATATGTCACTAACTGTGGCACAGCTGTATCCAGTGCACACATAGGTCTCTACTGCATATATATCAATTTTTGTAAAGCTGAACATATGCCTGTGCGCTTCTTGGAACTGTAAGAGAGAGCCAGCTGAGTCCTGCACAGAAATCAAGCAGTGGTACAGCCAGCCACATGTAGGGACCAACTGCAGCTGAACTGACATGGTGAACTTCACAGCGCTACAGAAAGGCAGGAACGGCTTGCAGGTTCTGGTAGGGGCAGGACAGCATGCGGGGGAGCGGTGGGGGTAATAAACTTTAAAATAAATAAAAAAAATTTAAATGCTTATGAGTCCCTTCAACTTGTCATCATTGACTTTGCTTTTTATGTATATTTTAGGTAGAGCTTTTAGCAATAAAATATTAGCTTTGGCTTTGAACCACTTTCAGCCGACAAGGAGAGGGTGTTGTGTAGCCATTTTAGTAATAGCTCCATGCACGTTGTTTTAACACACTAGGCCGCTGTGCATTTTAGCCTAGATATATTTTATTCAGCTTAGTTTTATTATTAGTACAATAATCATTTTTACGGTCTTGTTTTATTTTCATCTATCTAACTGTTTTTGCCTAGGCCAGCACTCTGTTCTCAAACAAGACATTCTTGATCACTCTGTGCTTCCTTCAAGGCTACAGCTCGGTACATTGCCGGTGAACGTGGTAATTCACGTAGAAAATACACATCCTTACGTAGGGACACTTTCTCAGAACATCAGCTGTGTTATTATATAAACACTTCCTTGTCCCTTACACGTTAGAAGGAGATTCCAGCCAGGGAACCACGACTGTATGCTGATTGCTGAATGCTTCGCTACAGATGCTAAAGCAGACCGCAAGCCTTTGCTCAGGTATGGGGTTGATGTCTTCCCAGGGGAACCTGAAAGGCAGAATTAGAGCTTAACATGCAGTGCTCAATTATAACCTAGATAGGAGATAGTCCACTGATCATAGTGACAATATGATAGAGTTTGTTTTTATGCTTCACTCTTCTTGTCACAATTTTAATAATGTCCTGTTGTGTCGTCCTGGTTATTGCAGCTGACGCTTTGCTATCTAAGATGCAGTTATTTTATTAAACTCATTATTGAAACATATACTGCTTCTGTTTGTCATTTATATATGAGACTTGATTGTAAATGAGAGAACCGAATGAGACCTGAGTGGCCACGACGTCCCTGAGAAGCCTAATATGTCATGCGTTGGCTGCCCAATCATCACTATCCTTTGGTAGGGGTGAG
Organism: Pleurodeles waltl; assembly: GCF_031143425.1. Lineage (NCBI taxonomy): Eukaryota > Metazoa > Chordata > Amphibia > Caudata > Salamandridae > Pleurodeles > Pleurodeles waltl. The sequence continues at coordinate 346,344,751 of NC_090438.1, forward strand.
GCACTGCTAGTTAGTCAGAGCAAAACTCGGATTGGAATGACAGGTGTCACCCGCAGTGGGTTGGACTCAGTCTCCCACACCGTGGGCGATTCTGCCGCTCAAAATCTAGTAGTCTCATTAGAATAATGAGAGCCTACATGACATGGCGCCGCCAACGTTTGGTCAGGCTCTGGTTTTCGGGTCCGCCAAAGTATCTTTGTCTCATTACATATAATGATGCCTCAATACCGTATACGGAGACATCTGTGGTACTGAGGATTTCCACCCCAGCTGCATAGGCTATCCTATTTGCAGCTGGAGGTTGTTCAAGCTTGAACTTTAAAAGGAAAGCCCTATTTGGTGTACCTTCTCTGAACTTATATTTTTACTACAATGGCGAATCAACAGCAGGTACAAATAGCGGTTAATAGGAGACAACCTCTAACTTCACATTTATTAGCAAATGGCCTAATGGTCCAGGGGGTCCAGTTACATTTGTAGTGGATGCCCATGCAGCTTATAGAACAGAACTTTTTTATTCTTGGGTCACATTTCCAGCAGTTGATGGGAATACAAATACATTTCATCATTATACACTTCCAAATGCGCCTGGACAATACAGAGCATATGCATATTTAGAAATACCATTATCTTATCAAGAACATAATAATTGGCTTGATGGCGCCCTACCCCACACAATTATACCAGTAAGGTTAGGTCCTCTAATTAACAATGGTCCTACCTGGCCTTTCTTGGCCACCTATACACCACATCCTGCAGTTGCAAATTTAGCGGTAGCTGAGGCTCGTTGCTTATATACTGAATTAACAGCGATATATAGACGATTAGTACAATTTGTAATGCAAACATTAAATACAAACACAGCACGTGCTGCTCCGGCACATCCACATGCAGCAACGCCAGATATAAACCCTGTGACTGTACATTCAATTATGGGTAAAGTACTCGCCAGATGATAGGAAACTCCGTTTTGGTTAGCAGAAAAGATTAATGCGCTGGAGGCAGTATTTCCCCACATGGGACCTCAGGATAAACATAGAATATTAACGATGTGCTTGCCTTTTGGGATGGTCCCTACAGTAGATAACTGTAATACTTGGGGCACGGTATTTGCCGTGCTCTATACAACCACACACGGTACACCGACACTTGCCAATCTACCGGAGGTGTTGAAACAAATTCAAGATGAGTATAGGGCTGCCCTGGCCCTAGATTTGGGGATGCAATTGATTGGCAATTTTGCCACAGTATCCTCAATCATTTTAAGTAACCTTAAAGGGGAAGCGGTCACACTTGCAATGTGCATGCCGCTTCGTGACATTCCTCAACAGGATCAGGAATGTGAGCTGCCTAAAATTATCGCAGGGACCTATTCTAGTATTGGTCGAGATAGTTTAGGGGCCAGACCATCTACACCACAATTTCAAGGCAAATCGAGTAAAGATTTCCTCAAACAAGCACCTGAGCGTAATAAGAAACGCTGGGATAAAAAGCAACAAAATCCTAAGAAAGAGAGGGGATAATCTCCAAGTATGGAGACCCCGCAGAATAGATATATTCTCAGAAATAGAGATAATATAAAAACGCCTGATAGACATCAACATACTGATACACGCCAATCTCGTTCCTTTCAGGACTCATCAGAAAAACAAAATGAGAGAGGTGGGTGATCAGAGCGAAGGACAGAGTACTTGAAACCGAGACTGGAATCACAACACTCTTCTGAAGTTTCTGTTAAAAAGGAAGAGAAACCCCCCCAACAAAAACCACAATTCAAAAAGAAAAAAATGGCAGCAGTCACAGTTCGACATGCCACTCAGGAAGAGGGTCCTCTTGAAGAACAAGAATTGGGCTCTAGCAATGCTAGACAGCGCGGCAGAGGTCACAATAGTTCGCCGGAATCTTCTAGAGCATCTGGAGGTGAAAGCAACTGATGACTTTATACAAGTAGAAACTGCGGACATGCGTGTCTCCATGTCTGATAGGGTGTATAAAGTAACGCTACAGTTAGAAGGACACATTGAACTTATAATAGAAGCAATCTTTTGGGATCGCGTAGTAAACACATATGATGTTTTGTTGGCCAAACAAGATTGCCACCTGAATTTGTCTGTACCTGCCCATATGGAGAAGACGTTATTAAGCATTCCTTGTCTCCCCTTGTTCCAGAGTAACTCGCTGAATCATATTCCATTGAATGGGCTTTGGCACAAGCTCCTGCATTATACCGAAATCACATAGGATGGGATAAAGAATCCCCTTACCATGTAATTCCAATTAAAAGTGAACCTCAACCCCAACCGCAGTATCCTTTAAAACATGAAGCAAAAGCACCTGTGAGAGAAATACTCACGCAGTTAGAGAACCAGGGCGTAATTGAACCTTGTGTCTCCCCAATGAATAATCCATTATTCCCCGTAGCTAAGCTAGACCATTCATAGAATAGTCGTAGACTACAGACACTTAAACAGTCACACACGCACTTATGCTATACAAAATTCACATAGCACAGCACTAATGAACAATATAGTTACAGTATAGTGCGTAAAAAATACAAAACAACACTGGACATTTCTAGTGGGTTTTTTCTGCCAGAATATAGCGCCTGAGAGTAGAGACTTAACAAGTTTCAGCGCACTAGGCTCCCAGAAAAAAGTTTGTTGTGTACCTCTTACCAGTCCAGGACTGTTCGCAGCTCGTGTGACAGCAATTTTGCACGAGATTGACCCTGAAGCATTGTCCTGTGTAGACGATATCTATGTCACGGATGATGAGCTACTACAACATCTAAGACGGGTAACCCGCATTGTTGTAGGTTTTGCTGAATTTGGCTACAAATTCAATTTCAAAAAACAAAAATTGCCTTCCTCAGCATCCTGTTTTTGGGATATGAGCTGTCAAATGAGGGAAAGAGCCTAGTGCCACAATTTGTAGAAAAATGTGCACAGTTACAACCACCAAATACGATGAAGAAACTCCACTCTCCATTGGGTTTCCTAAATTTTGGCAGAATTTACATTCCAGATTATGTTACACGCATAAAACCTTTATATGATTTGATACATCCTGACTTCGCAAGTAAATTCTGGACAATTGAGCATACCCGCATTCTTTGAGATTTGCAAACAGACATGCTTGCAGCAAAACAATTACACACGAGGGACAACAAAATACATTTGGTCATCAGAGTAATAGCTGGTGCCATCGGTTTCACCTATGTGACATTTAATGAAGGTGAGACAGTCCTGATTGCATACAAATCACACCTATATTCAGCGGCAGAACAACGCTTTGCTCCCACTGACAAAATTCTCACTGCTGTGCAGATGGCTGTCATTAAAGAAAGACCTCTTGCCCAAGGAAAACACATTATTGTCTTTTCTCCGATACCAGCCCTAGAGGCTGTCACAAAAACCAGCGTTCTAAATGCAAAAGCATTACATCCACGTTGGATACAATGGGCCACTTCTTTGACAGCCACTGATGTAGACTACATTTTTGACCCAAAATTACAAACTCAAGAATTTTTACAATATGAAATAGAGTACCCAGTTCCAGCAAATACACTGCCTATTGAACAATATCATAGAGTCATGTACACCGATGGCTCAGCACAACCTGCAATTGGCACAAAACAGCAATATTCAGCTGCTTGCACAGTCGTAAGTGGCTACATGGAGGGTGATACATTGTGTCCTCTACATACCTTTATGCAAACCCGAGGGGATTGCACAGCACAGTTGGCAGAACTAAAGGCTCTGCTGATGGCACTGGAACACACGGATCCTGCACAGCCTGCGCTGATTGTCTGTGATTCATATTATTGTGTCCAGTCCTTTAATGAATACCTGCATTATTGGCGCCAGAATGGGTTCAGAGATTCCAAAGGCAACACCATCAAACACAGACTTCTGTGGGGGAAAGTAGCAGATCTGAAGGAGATGCTACCAAATGTCCATGTTGTACATACACTTGGACACCAGTGCATTGGGATTCACATTGCTGGAAATACATTGGCTGATGAAGCCACAAAGTGAGCAGTGGCTGTGCCTGCTGTAGCTGCAGTGACTGGCTCGAGTTCAAAACTGGATGCAGACATTTGGGCTGCCGTGACAGCTACGGTTGATAGTACGCTCTATCCTAAAGAATTTCCTAACAACTATCACTACTGAATGGGAGGTATACTGAACGCTGAGGTTAAGATACCAGGCGTAGGTGTACGAGACATTCCAAATAGAGATATAAGATCACATTTGATTAAAGCAGCACATGAGCGGGTGGCATCTGCCCATGCTGGTGTGGTGGCTACAATTTCGATCTTACAGCCCCTTATTGGTGGCCAGGTCTTTACAAAGAGACCAAGCAGTATGTCGTTTGTTGTGACATCTTTCAACAAATTAAAGTTTCCACTGCCAAACGCCCGCCGCAGACACCCCTCTTGATTTCAAACAAACCGTTACAATGTGTGTACTTGGACCACTGTGACCCCCTAACACCGGACAGTGCATACAAGTATATTTTAGTCGCTGTTGATTCATGCTCCAGAATTTTGTGGGTATAGCCACAATGCTCGGCTGACGCTCGTACTGTTATTAAAAATTAGCGAGTCTTTATCGGTACATATGCAGTTGCGGCTTTCCATTCGGACCAGGGCCCTGCTTTTGCCTCAAGGGCATTCAGGGACGCCATGGCTTTATTGGGGGCCCAACTCCAGTACTCGTCTCCATTTCATCCCGAGGGAAATAGTGTAGTGGAGCGATTAAACCGTGATTAAAGGAATCTTTAACAGCCAGAGTCTTAGGTACGGGTCGTAGTTGGCTTAACCACCGATATGGAGTCCAGAGAGCACTAAATAATCTGTCTAGAATGTCCCTGGGGGGGGTCGTACCTCATATGAGTACCTATTCAGAACTCAAATGTATGTTGCGGATCTTGATGGGCCTGGCGTGAATACAGCAGAAATACCTTTTGACATAAATTAGCGTGTCACTGTCTTACAGGAATTGCAGCAGTTCTGTGATGATAATTCTTCTATCATTGCTGCCTCCACAGGAATCAAGGATGTACCTGTAACACCTACTGACTGGATTCCCAGAGTCGGGGATCTTGTACGTGAGAAGGTCGCTGTGAAAAAGGAATTTGGCCCTTCTTATCGAGCACCAGCCCCAGTACTAGGAATACACTGTACCAGAACTGTAATTCTACCACCGTTGGCAGGTGCCAAAGAAAATTGTTTGTCTCTATCGACAATGTCAAACTACACCATGTGGCCGATCCTGCACAGCCAACCAAGAGGAACATCCAGTAGCTCCCGAATCCCTCTCACTACTGGCGAAGAAGTTCCTCTACAGGTCGTTTATACCAACACTGACACCTCTCCAAGCATGGGGAGGGTGGAAGATGATCTTGCATTGGTTCCACTAACATCAAACAATTTAGAAACATTTGACCTAGTTGACTCAACTCCAACACAAACGGATGGCGCTATCAATAGTGTACCACCGCGGGAAACACCAACTCCACCACTGACCACGGCTCCACCATTTGCACGAAATGCTTCTGGATATTTTGCCGACTTCAATGATGACTTCTCAGACTCATTTGCTTCCTCAACAGCTGATTTGTCAAGAGCACGTAAGCTAAAGAACTGGCTTAAAGAAACGTATTTTGTTCTTCCATGGAACTATCTATGGCCCTCATTGACTGTCCTAGCCTTTCTACTTTGGATTGGTTTTGTCATTACCTTTTTCCTATTAATACATGGTCACTTTCTTCCTGAAAAATCAATAGCTGAACTGGTGAAGGAGGTTTTAAAGCCACATTTTTCATCACATAAGGTCCGAAGAGACTTGTCATTTGTGAACATTTCTGCAGTACCAATTCCTGATGGGATTGTATGGGACAAAATAATGTTTGATATATATGGTCCCACGGAAGTAGTTCAAATACCGTATGTGTTGAAATTATCAATGAATGATATAGTAATACCAGGCATTGTTTCTGATGATTGGGATGTGAAAACAGTTGATTCTATGATGACTGAATTGCAGTATTATACTGTCACTGAAAAAGAAGATGTTTATCAACTTAAAGATAATTATGGTAATATGTTTTGCTTTAATTATTATGGGCACCATTTCATACATAGAACAAGCAGCCCCAAAACTGTTTTTAATTATACACGATGGGAACATTGTCCGACTCCACCACAGGGGAGTTCCAAAACATATTCTGAAAAGTTTACATATTTTTCTGGGCACAATGTAAAAAATGCTGAGTCATATCATTTTAAGGTACCACCTACTGAGGATATACATATATTAATGACTAATACAAAATGTATATATTCGGAATCCTTTGTTTCCCGGTTGTCTATAAAAGGCTATGAATAATGGCTGAAGTCGATCGATCTGAAAAGTATATGGGGAACAAAAAAATGGCAAATTAGGGGAAAGGAAGCCTTGTTTAGAGCATGCCTTATTCCTGTACAAATGACAAACAAGTTGTTTAGACTTAGCTAAAATTAAGGAATTAAACATGCCCAGTATACCTGCCCCCGCAAAGTTTTATAAATGGCAAAAATATACAAATGCAACTGAAGATCAGCTGGACAAATTGGTCCACAATGGTATGTTTAATGCGTCACTGACACGTTCTGGTGGGTGGTTATTGTGGCCAATAGATACCAATGAGTGTCATCAACATTTTATTAATTCCTCAGGGGGTTTTAGAACTAGTAGGCCAGACCCTCGCTATATATCATCCGAACATGCGGGTAAAGTTACGACATATAGTGTAGGTAAATTGTGCCAGCAATGGTTGAGATCATCCTCACTAGACGGGGTTAGGGAACACCTCAGTCTCCTGTCTAATACCACTGATTTACAGGATTTACTGTTAGGCCCCAGAAGACACAGTAGGAAGCGTTCCTTACATGAAGTATATAATGAAATTTGGAAGCTTTCCCAACAGGAAGCAGCTGCCCGGTTAAGGCAAATAGACCAGGAAAATCTAAAAAAAGCATTAGCTGTTATGGATAATTGGATTAACACCTTGTCCGACCGGATATATACACTAAATAATATTGTCTCTTCCGCTATAGACATTATACAAACAGATATGTCTACATTACACAATGGGGAGAGTCAGCTAAGGTCCATTATGCATTTGGGTTGGACGATTCAAACATTGAAGGTGGGTTGCGTTCCCTGGCAGCATGTCAGTGCAAGGAAGATTTTTTCTTCCTTTAATTTAACGTGACAACAACAACTAATGGCTAAGAAATAAGTGACTTATGTCATGCTTAACATTGAGAAATTAGAAAAGTTGCCTTTTACTGTGGCTGAAATACCATCTGCCGAGTGGCTAATACATGGGGTCATTAATCTGCCTATTTCAACACTTTAATTCACCTCCTGTTTAAAACACATTCCGGTAGGCAGATATGAGAAGCTGGGAGATAGTTACATTCATGAGGTGTGGAAGCTTCCCTTCTCGTACAAATGCTTCAGTGGCACGAAATAAGTCTTTCTTAGCGGTAGTGAATGCAAGACTTCAGTCAGCCATTCAATGGTTTGTAAACAGCGGTCTTTGCATGGGGCGTGTAACGCCTCTGCTGTGAACTTGGCTTGTTACCTGAAGGGAGTTCGAGTCCCCTTGATTAGACCTACGCTCCAGGTGCTTTCAAACGGCAGCTACGTCCTCCTCAATCGTGAAGACTGTTTTGGCATGCGGGCCGGAATAGTTTACGTTGTTTCGGTTTCTAAGGTCGTTACATGCTACGGGAACGTACTTTTTCCCCCCACTAAAATTAAGGAGGTAGCTGATATTTGGCCTCAAATTGCTACTTCAAACGTGAATTTTGACAAGTTGAGCTGACTCAATGCTCTACTGTTTCAAAAGCATGAGGCCCTTACATCTGCGCGCAAGATCTACGCACTTAAAGTGGCAAGGTCGTCTGCAGAGATACAGTCCCTATTAAATACAAACTTTCCGAGACACTTTGGTGAACTCGTGGGACGAATATTTAATGCGTCCAATACAACTGGAATCGCACATTTTTTCAAAGCTGTTGGTCTGGTTTCATTCACACCTTCTCCGACGTATTCGGTTTGAAACTATCAGCAATCCACTCAATCCACTTTTCTCTAGTATTTTTGGGGGATATCCGATTAACTTTGGCCTTATTAGCTGGCATCCTGCTGTTGCTGTGTTTTATGTGCAATTGCTGTCCTGCCGCAACGAGGAGAAATTAATGCGCTCCCATCAACACAGCTGTGTCGTGAACGCATGATGCAGTATTTTGGAGCAACACTCCTGGAGCAATTGGAGTCTGGCTGGTCTTTATCATTTAGACCGGTTTTGCATTGTGTGCAGCCCATGTTTCAGTGCATTTGGTGCTCTTTCGAACATGCACTGGAAGTCTGCCTTTCGAAACAGCGCTTGCCTACATTGGACGCTGATCTGTTGATGTCCTCGCTGAGGGTTCATTACCAGACATGGCATTGAGGTTTCATTTGCTACGTGAAGCTACTTATGAGTTGCCCTTCCTAGAGGAAGTAGTTTCCGACTCATCACTGGGCACACCACGGAATGCCGCCTTGGCTGGGACTGAGGCTTAGGAACACATCTGCTCCTTGATCCGTTTTGGCGAGGACTTCCCGACTTTAACATCGGCCGAAGTGGAAGATCTCCTATTCTCCTTGACGCAGGACTAGATTGGAACTTTTTCTAAATTGAATTGCCACTTGAATTCGGTTTCATGCCACATGCTCATGTTTTAAATTGTCACGTTGGATGCTTATGTGTCCCTTCGACTTGTCATAATTGACTTAGTTTTTTCTGTATATCTTAGGTTGAGCTTTTAGCAATAGAATTTTAGCTTTGGCTTTGAACCACATTCAACCGACAAGGGGAGGGTGTTGTGTAGCCATTTTTGTTATAGCACCATGCACGTTGTTTTAACACAGTAGGCTGCTGTGCACTTTAACCTAGATATATTTTATTCAGCTTTGTTTTATTATTATTACAATAACCATTTTTACGGTCTTGTTTTATTTTCATTTATCTAACTGTTTTTGCCTAGGCCAGCACTCTGTTCTCAAACAAGACATTCTTGATCACTCTGTGCTTCCTTCAAGGCTACAGCTCGGTACATTGCTGGTGAACGTGGTAGAAGTTTAGTCTCCAACATTCGTAGAAAATACACATCCTTACGTAGGGACACTTTCTCAGAATATCAGCTGTGTTATTATATAAACACTTCCTTGTCCCTTACTCATTAGAGGGAGATTCCAGCCAGGGAAAAACAACTGTATGCTGATTGCTGAATGCTTCGCTACAGATGCTAAAGCAGACCACAGGCCTTTGCTCAAGTATGGGGGTTGATGTCTTCCCAGGGGAACCTGAAAGGCAGAATTAGAGCTTAACATGCTGTGCTCAATTATAACCTGGATAGGAGATAGTCCACTGATCATTGGGGGTCATTCTGACCTCGGCGGTAAAAGGCCCTTACCGCCGGTCAGAAGTCCGCCATTCTACCGCCACGGCAGCGGTAAACCGCCACGGTCATTCTGACCACCAACTGTGAAACCGCCAAAAACCTGACATCCAAGGAAGGCCGCCTCATCAGCGGGCCGCGGAAAACTGGAGATGACCAAACCTCCACAGTCACGCCAACACAAACACGCCCATGCCATTCTGACCCACGAATCCACGCGGCGGTCTTTCAACCGCGGTATTCCATTGGCGGTACACACCGCCGCGCTCAAAATACACACACAGCTCCAAAACACAGCCACATTGGACAATTTGAAATACACACACCTGACACACATACAAACAACACTCCCACACATCCAATCAACTATAAAACACACACCCACATCACCCACAAACCCCCACTAGTTGGAAATCGGAGAGAAGGCGATAGAGATAGAGATAGAGAGAGCGAGCACAGCAATCGAAAACCCCAACACACACAGGAACCCAACTTCATCACCCACACCACATTTACGCACACATCACCACATATCACCACGCACATCACCACAAACACCACCCCACACCTCATCCACACCACCCCATGGCACCCCAAAGACACCCCAGGTTCTCGGACCAAGAACTCAGGGTCATGGTGGAGGAAATTATAAGGGTTGAGCCCCAGCTCTTCGGCACACAGGTGCAGCACACCACTATAGCAAGGAAGGCTGAGCTATGGCAAAGGATCGTAGACAGGGTCAACGCTGTGGGACAGCATCCCAGAAATCGGGGAGATATCAGAAAGCGATGGAACGACCTACGGGGGAAGGTGCGCTCGATGGTGTCGCGACACAACATCGCTGTGCAGAAGACTGGCGGCGGACCCCCACCCACTCCACCCCAATTCACAGCATGGGAGCAAGAGGTAGTAAACATCCTGCATCCTGATGGCCTCGCTGGAGTACACGGAGGAATGGACTCTGGTAAGTCGAATCTCAACTACTTCACCCCCCCCAACCACCAGCATGCCAACCCCCCCCACCCCCAATCTCAACCCCCCAGCACACAACCTCCCTGCCAATGTCTCACCAGCACAACCCACCCTAAACAACACCAACCCCTGAATGCCCACACAAACCATAGACAGCCACCACCAAAGCATGACCATTGCACATACCCATACACCCCCCCCCCCACCACCCTCACAACACCTCCCACAAGGGAATGCCAGCACTGGGGGACAAGGGCACTCAAAATGCACGCCATGGCACACACAGAAACAATAACCATACTCCTTTACCCCTGCAGGGCCCGAAAGCCAACACACCGCCACGGAGGGTCCAGATTTGTCCATCCCACCCCCAGAACAGGCCCCCAGCGAGGACAGCAGCTCTGTCGACCTAGAACCTGATGACCAGCCCGGACCATCGGGGACCTCTGGACAGTCGGTTCCCCACACACAGACACAGGCCACAGCAGACCCAACCCCCTCTGGGAACACCAGCACAGCTCCCACCCAGCGGGCCCATGCCTCTGTCTCCAGGACGCGTCAAGCAGCGGTGTGTCCGCCACTACAGGGCACCCAGGCTGACCCAACACCCCAACAACAACAGGGACCTGGGGGCAGTGGTAGTGGGCACACCGTCCAGGGGACAGAGGCCCGGGGAAACAGGGCAACTGGGAGGGCTGCTGTGCGACAGGGGGGGAGGACAGGCCCAGGGAACCCACTCTCCAAGAGGCCCTCACCACCATCATGGGAGCATACAATCACTCCCAGGAGACGATGGCGACGGTACTGGCCAGGTTCACCGAGATCCAGGCACAGCAGGAGGAACGGTTCATGGGGTTCAGCAATGAACTCAGGAACATCGCTACCGCTATGGGGACCATAGTCCAGGCCCTCAACCGGATAGAAACCACATTGCGGGACCATGTGGCACCACAAAGGGCCCCTGTCACTAGCCAGGAACAGCCTACCACCTCTGCCGGCGCTAGTGGTCAGGAGGCCCCCACAGAACGACGGCCCACCAGAACCCCACCTCCTGCTGAAGAACAACCACCCCGCAAGAGGAACCTGAGATCTCACAGGAAGACAGAGTAGGATGCCAAGACCCCCGCCAGCATAAGATACCCCCTGATGTCATCCCACTGTCCCACAGTGTCACCCTGTCCAACCTTGAACTGCCCCTGCTCCATCCTTCCACAGGCATATGGAAAATGCACCTGTGAAACTGAGAACTGGACTCTGCCATGGACATAACTCCACCCTCACCCATCACCGTTTTAATATCATGTACCAATATCTAGCACTAAAAATAAATCACTCATTGCACTGAAATCATTCAGGAGTCAGCCTGTATTATTTACAAATGTATAACACATTACTGATCAATAATGTTCTGTTATTTTTGTGATGACAACATACCGATGTCAATAAGCATTAGTCCATGGGCTAACCAAGCAGAAGTCACGCAGTGGGTCATACAGCACTGAAAAGGGAAGGGAAAATCAAACATCAGTTTAAAAGAACTGGGGGGAAATACACAAAGTAAAGATGCAGGGGGCTTTCAGTAAATGTTAAATGGCGTGGGTGATTCTTACCTGTGTGCTAATGAAAATACTGTTGGATAACTCTGTCCCTGTTGTCTGTGTCGTCCTCTTCGTCTTCCTCCTCTTCACTCTCCGCAGGCTCCACAGCTGCTTCAACACCACCATCTGGACCATCCTCCTGCAGGAAAGGCACCTGACGTCGCAATGCCAGATTGTGAAGCATACAGCAGGCCACGATGATCTGGCACACCTTCTTTGGTGAGTACATCAGGGATCCCCCTGTCATATGCAGGCACCTAAACCTGGCCTTCAGGAGGCCAAAGGTTCTTTCTATGATCCTCCTAGTTCGCCCATGGGCCTCATTGTACCGTTCCTCTGCCCTGGTCCGGGGATTCCTCACTGGGGTCAATAGCCAAGGCAGGTTGGGGTAACCAGAGTCACCAATTAGCCACACACGTTGTCTCTGTAGCTGTTCCATCACATAAGGGATGCTGCTATTACGCATCACATACGCGTCATGCACTGACCCAGGGAACTTGGCATTCACATGGGAGATGTACTGGTCAGCCAAACAGACCACCTGGACGTTCATAGAATGGTAACTTTTCCTGTTTCTGTACACCTGCTCATCGTCTTTTGGGGGTACTAAAGCCACATGGGTCTCATCAATGGCACCAATTATGTTGGGGATATGTCCAAGGGCATAAAAATCACCCTTCACAGTGGCCAAATCAACCTCCTCAGGGAATACAATGTAGCTCCGCCTGTGTTTCGTCAGGGCAGACAACACTCTAGACAAAATTTTTGAAAACATAGGCTGAGACATTCCAGATGACATGGCCACTGTTGTCTGGAATGAGCCACTTGCCAAAAAATGGAGGACTGACAGAACCTGCACTAGAGGGGGAATTCCTGTGGGTTGGCGGATGGGGGCCATCAGGGCTGGCTCCAGCTGGGCACACAGTTCATGTATAGTGGCTCGGTCAAGTCGGTATTGTAGTATGATATGGCGTTCTTCCATTGTCGACAGGTCCACCAGCGGTCGGTACACGCGAGGATTCATCCTTCTCCTCGCAAGTCCCAGCGGACGGTGCCTAGGAAGGACAACATGGAGCACAGAGTCAAGCAAATCACAGGTACGTTCACCACAGCATGCCGAGCACACGATTATCTATGTATTGAAAGGCTTGTTTGTGTGGCAATGTAAGGCCTAGGCCTGTGTGACGCAGTACAAATTATGCCATGTGGGCCCTTGAAATGGCGGCTGCCTGACCTGTGAAGTGGGACAATGGGATGTGAGGTCAATGCGCTGGCGTGGCACACCGTGGCGGTAGGCGGTCGAAGACCGCTATACGAAGCTGCATTGGTTAACATTGAAGCCTATGGGTTTCAGGAGCCAATGACGAGGTGCGCCGGCGGTCGCGGTACGCACCGCCGCGGTACGCACCGCCGCGGGCGTGACCGCCATTTTCTATCTGCTTAATCACTCGAGACCTGATCATCCACAGGAGAGGACCTATACTGCAAGTGCTGCTGTGACCTCGGTCTGGAAGTGACAATGGCTGCTGCGACTGGGGAAAGGGCCCCTGCCTTCACGTCTGAGGAGTTGGAGAAACTTGTGGATGGGGTCCTCCCCCAGTATGCGTTACTCTACGGTCCTCCAGACCAACAGGTAAGTACACTGGGTGCACATTGAATGGCCTATGCCTGTGTGGAGTGGGGTGGATGTAAGTTGGTTGGGTGGGGGGCGAATGAGGAGTGCAACGTACGACAGATGAGAGCATGTGCCATATGGCAAGGTTGGGGAGGGGGGCCAATCACATCTAACATGCAGAAAATTGATGAATTTTTCCTTCCCACCCTGTACATGTCAAATAGGTCAGCGGCCATCAGAAAGTGGACATTTGGCGTGCCATCGCCAAGGAAGTCCGGGCCCTGGGGGTCCACGTCAGACGGGGCACCCACTGCTGCAAGAGGTGGGAGGACATCCGCCGCGGGACCAGGAAGACCGCCGAGTCACTGCTGGGGATGGCCTTCCAACCTAGGAGGGGTGCCAGTCGTACCCTGACCCCCCTGATGTCCCAGATCCTGGCGGTGGCCTACCCTGATTTGGATGGGCGCTTGAGGACATCACAGCAGACACAAGGGGGTGAGTATCAGCACATTCTGCTATCTTTCTGCGCAGTGGAGGCGTCTGGGTGGGGGAGGAGGGTTGTGGGTGACATTAGGCCAGGGCGCTTTCTGTAGTGTAGTCCTCTCCTTTAGGCATGGCCATGTGCTCCCGGCCCCCACCTCTGTAGGGTGACAAGTACAGCTATCGATGGTCCAGCATCACACATGTGCGCGTTTGTCGTCTCTAGACCTGTTGTCCTAGTCAGAAGTACTGAGTAGTGTACCCCGAATGCGCGGCTTAGTGCATGAGGCTCCTGTGTCTGTCCTCTCCGCCAACGGTGTTAACATTGCATGCACTCAACCTGGTCTTCGTTTTTCTCCCCCCACCCTTCTTCTTCATCTTCTTGTGCATGTGTGCATTAGCATCATCAGGCGGAGGAGAATTGGCATTGGAGCACGAGGGAGCTGCAAGTCACAAGGCCCCGTTGGGCCCAGGAACAGACACCGAGGGCACCAGTGATCCGGAGGGCGAGGGGAGCACCACAACAGGGACCGGTGGTGACACCAGCAACACCGACACGTCCTCGGATGGGAGCTCCCTAGCGGTGGTGGCAACATCCGGGCCCCCTGCCTCTACAGGTACAGCCGCCACCCAGCGCACCAGCCCCGCCCTCCCAGCAGCCCCTCAGCCTACGCTCCGTGCCCGCTCGCCCAGGAAGGCGGGCGTCTCCTTCGCCCCAGGCACCTCAGCCCCTGCCCCTGTCACCCCTGCTGCCCTCAGTGAGGAGGTCATTGACCTCCTTCAGACCATCATTGTTGGGCAGACTACCCTTTTGAATGCCATCCAGGGGGTAGAAAGGGAGGTGCATCGGAGCAATGCCTACCTGGAGGGCATTCATTCGGGTCAGGCTGCCCATCAACGATTGTTCAATGCTCTGGCCTCAGCACTGACGGCAGCCATTGTCCCTGTTTCCAGCCTCCCTCTTCTGACTGCCTCCACCCTGTCTCTGTCTCCTGTTCCTCAGCCTATCCCATCCACACCATCAGACCAGCCTGCACACACCTCAACACCCAAGGGCAGCTCATCCAGACACAAGCACCACAGAACCCACAAGCATTCACGCAAGCAACACCGAGATGCAGACATTCCAACAGTCACTACCACCTCTGTGTCCCCCTCCTCCTCGTCTCCCTCCTCCCTCCCTGTGACGTCTACACTCACACCTGCATGCACACCACCATCAGCCAGTGCTTCCATCACCAGCACACCCTCCAGTACAGTCCGCACACGTGCAGTCACCACCCCCACTACCATTTACACGTCCCCTGTGTCCTCTCCCACTGTGTCTGTCACCCCCTCTTCCAAGACACACAAACGCAGGCAGACACCCACCCAACAGCCATCCACCCCACGACAGCCTCCAGCACAAGCACCTGCACCCAAAGACAGCACACCTGACTCTCCTACAACCACATCCTCTTCCTCCACTCCCATCACCACTTCTCCTACCCTTTACCTTGGTCCTAAAAAACTTTTCCTCGCTAATCTTAACCTCTTTCCCTCCCATGACCCACCCCCTCCATCTGCAAAGAGTCCCAAGAGCACCTCAGCCACCACCAGCCCAGCTTCGAGTGTCACTGTGGTGCATGGGTTCTGGAGTCCACCCTTTGCCAGCAGTGACACTTCAATCAGCAGCAAGGGGACAGCCAGCACCCCCCCAGGCAAGAGGACCAGGAAACTAAAGGGCTGCCGTGAGAGGACTGACACGGCTGCCCCCAAGGAGCAAAGTTCGCCCACTTCACCAGCCACAACATCTAGGGGAGGCAAGGGCCCGAGAGCCCCATCTAAGGAGCGAAAGGGCAGCAGGGCGGAGAAGTCAGCCAGCAGGAGCACGGAGCAGGAGGGCCCCACAAGCCCCATCCCGGGTGTTAGGGAGGACACCAAAGGGCCCAGGACTCCGTCACCGAAGGGTCCAGCAACAGCACGGTCGGAGGGCGACTGAGCAGGGAGTCCAGGCCAGGTCTGGCTCCCTTGACTTACTGGACGAGCACCACTGAAGAGGGCCCCGCCGTGCAGAAGAGCACTGCTGAACAGGGCCCGCCGTGCAGAAGAGCACTGCTGAAGAGGGCCCCGCCGTGCAGAAGAGCACCGCTGAACAGGGCCCCGCCGTGCAGAAGAGCACCGCTGAAGAGGGCCCCGCCGTGCAGAAGAGCACCGCTGAACAGGGCCCCGCCGTGCAGAAGAGCACCGCTGAAGAGGGCCCCGCCGTGCAGAAGAGCACCGCTGAACAGGGCCCCGCCGTGCAGAAGAGCACCGCTGAAGAGGGCCCCGCCGTGCAGAAGAGCACCGCTGAAGAGGGCCCCGCCGTGCAGAAGAGCACCGCTGAACAGGGCCCCGCCGTGCAGAAGAGCACCGCTGAAGAGGGCCCCGCCGTGCAGAAGAGCACCGCTGAACAGGGCCCCGCCGTGCAGAAGAGCACCGCTGAAGAGGGCCCCGCCGTGCAGAAGAGCACCGCCGAAGAGGGCCCCGCCGTGCAGAAGAGCACCGCTGAACAGTGCCCCGCCGTGCAGAAGAGCACCGCCGAAGAGGGCCCCACCGTGCAGAAGAGCACCGCTGAACAGGGCCCCGCCGTGCAGAAGAGCACCGCCGAAGAGGGCCCCGCCGTGCAGAAGAGCACCGCTGAACAGGGCCCGCCGTGCAGAAGAGCACCGCTGAACAGGGCCCCGCCGTGCAGAAGAGCACCGCTGAACAGGGCCCTTCCTGTCAAGCACCGCTCCGCTGGGCCCTTCCTGTCAAGCACCGCTCCGCTGGGCCCTTCCTGTCAAGCACCGCTCCGCTGGGCCCCGCCGTCTCAAGCACCGCTCCGCTGGGCCCTTCCTGTCAAGCACCGCTCCGCTGGGCCCCGCCGTCTCAGGCACCGCTCCGCTGGGCCCTTCCTGTCAAGCACCGCTCCGCTGGGCCCCGCCGTCTCAAGCACCGCTCCGCTGGGCCCTTCCTGTCAAGCACCGCTCCGCTGGGCCCTTCCAGTCAAGCACCGCTCCGCTGGGCCCCGCCGTCTCAGGCACCGCTCCGCTGGGCCCTTCCTGTCAAGCACCGCTCCGCTGGGCCCCGCCGTCTCAGGCACCGCTCCGCTGGGCCCTTCCTGTCAAGCACCACTCCGCTGGGCCCCGCCGTCTCAAGCACCGCTCCGCTGGGCCCTTCCTGTCAAGCACCGCTCCGCTGGGCCCCGCCGTCTCAAGCACCGCTCCGCTGGGCCCCGCCGTCTCAAGCACCGCTCCGCTGGGCCCTTCCTGCATGCACTATTAACGGTTCACTGTGCCCACCATGCCTCCTCCTTGACCAGTGGAGACTGTAATCCACCTGATGGACTGTGGCTTTGCACTCCCCAGGATGGAACAGTGGGCAACCCACCTACTGTATAGACTTGAGAGACTGTGGCTTTGCACTCCCCAGGATGGCACAGTGGGCAACCCACCAACTGTAGAGACTTGAGAGACTGTGGCTTTGCACTCCCCAGGATGGTACAGTGGGCAAACCAACCACTGGAGAGACTTGAGAGACTGTGGCTTTGCACTCCCCAGGATGTAACAGTGGGCAACCCACCTACTGTAGAGACTTGAGAGACTGTGGCTTTGCACTCCCCAGGATGGCACAGTAGGCATGGTGGCCCCTTCGTGGATCTGGCGCTGTGGACTCATGTGGCTGTGGTGCCCCCCCCTTCCCTTCCCCCTGAGGTGCCTGTAGTTTTTTCATCAGATGCCCCTGCAGTGTTCTCTCCAAAGGACTCAGGTCTCCTGTGTGGGCTTTGCCCTTGTGTTGTTACACTTTGGCCCACGGACACTTCGATTTTCTTTTGATGTGCAGGACTAATTGCCTCAGTTATCCATTGCACTGTATATAGAATTATTTTGATATTGATTTTTTGGCTAGGTGACCAATACTTTTCAGAGCCTATTTTGTACATAAATTTTAATTCACAATTTAATTATGTCTTTGCATTTTTCAGGGGGGTTTGGGTGGTGTCACTGTGACTTGTTGCTCTGCATTGGTGTGTACATAGTTTGGAGGGGTGGGGGTCGCATATGTGTGTGCCGTAAGCTTTCCTCCTCCCCCCTCCCGTGTGTCATAGGTGCAGTACTCACCATTGTCGTCTGCGCCGGCGTTCGTACTCGTGGTAGATGAGCAGGTAGACGAGAGCAGGTAGGATGTTTAATTCGGGTTCCATGCTGTCCTCCTTCCTCGTGGAGTGCGTAGAGGTGAGCGTTTTCCCGTTCGTAGTCTGTTTCCGCCGTGTTTTTATCGGCGGGGCTCCCGCCCCGGAAAAGGTGGCGGATTGGTGAGTTATGATACTGTGGGTGGTACATTGTCTGCCGCCTGTCTGTTGGCGGTGTTTGTCTGTACCGCCGTGGCGGGCGGAGTGTTAATGTGGCGGGCTGTGTTGGCGGTTCCCGCCAGGGTCAGAATTCCATTTTTTGCACCGCCAGCCTGTTGGCGGGTTGGCCGCCGCTTTATCACCGACCGCCAGGGTTAGAATCAACCCCATAGTGACAATAAGATAGCATTGTTTTTATGCTTCACTCTTCTCATCACAATTTTAATAATGTCCTGTTGTGTCGTCCTGGTTATTGCAGCTCACGCTTTGCTTTCTAAGATGCAATCGTTTTATTAAACTCATTATTGAAACATATTCTGCTTCTTTTTGTCATTTATATATGAGACTTGAGTGTAAATGAGAGAACCAAATGAGACCTGAGTGACCACGACTTCCCTGAGAAGCCTAATATGTTTTGCTCTCGGCTACCCAATCATCACTATCCTTTGGTAGGGGTGAGGCACTGCTAGTTAGCTGCCGCAAAACCCGAATTGAAACAACAGGTGTCACCTGCAGTGGGTTGGACTCAGTCTCCTACACCGCGGACGATTCTGCCGCTCAAAATCCAGTAGTCTCATTAGAATAATGAGAGCCTACGCGACAGTACTGACACTTTACCACTTATCTTTGATCTAGCGGATTTGTGTTTGTGGCAGTATTCTGTCTGTTTAGTCTGTGTGTGTCATAATATGGCGAATGGATGTTCACCTCCGAGACAGTATGTTGGCGGCCGTCACTGCGATGGTAAGCAAGATTTACCGCCAATGTCATAATGAGAGCCAATGTCTTCCTACGTGACATGGCAGTGTCTGCTGCTTACATATAATGTTACTGTATGTTCACAGTCTGTGGCACTGAAGTATTGAGTGAATATATACAATGTCACTGTCAGTATTATGGCAATATCTTTTACATACAAATATCACATAATATCACTGTCTGTGGCACAGCAGTGTCAGCTGAATACATGCACTGTAACTGTGAAGGACATGACTATATCCACTTCATACATAAAACGCCACTGTGTGTGACAAGGCAGTATTCTGAAAGTACATACCATGTCACTGCCTGTAGCATGGTGTATCTGCCGCATACATACAATGTCAATGTCTGTTGCATGAGTGTATCCAGTGCATGCACATGTCACTGTATCCAGTGCATACATATGTTACTCACTGTGGCATGGCTGTGTCCACTGCATACATATGTCACTGATGGTGGCATAGGTGTACTCATTGCATACATATGTAACTAACTGAAGCACGGCTGTATCCACTGCATCGATAAGTCACTGACTGTGGCACAGCTGTTCCAATTGCATACATAGGTCACTGACTGTGGCACAGCTGTATTCACTGCATACATATGTCACTGTGGCATGGCTGTAAGCACTGCATACATAGGTCACTGACTGTGGTATAGCTGTATCCACTACATACATATGTCGCTTGACTGTGGCACAGCAGTATCCACTTCATACATATGTCACTGACTGTTGCGTAGCTGTATCCACTGCATACCCATGTCACTTGATTGTGCCACGGCAGTATCCACTGTATACATCTGTCACTGTCTGTGGCACAGCTGTATCTGCTGCAAACATATGTCACTGACTGTGGCACGGTGGTATTCTGTGCATATATACATCACTATCTGTGGCACAGCCGTATCCAGTGCACACATAGGTCTCTAATGCATGTATATCCATTTTTGTAAAGCTGAACATATGCCTGTGTGCTTCTTGGCACTGTAAGAGAGAGCCAGCTGAGTCCTGCACAGAAATCTAGCAGTGGTACAGCCAGCCACATGTAGGGACCAACTGCGGCTGAACTGACATGGTGAGCTTCATAACACTACAGACAGGCAGGAGCGGCTTGCGGGTTGTGGAAGGGGCAGGGCAGCACGCGGGGAGGGGTGGGGGTAGTAAACTTTAAAATAAATAAAACATTTTAAAAAACATCATTTACCTTTTCCACTCCGTCGCGCCACGCTCATCTTCCCTGCTGGCTGGCTGCACACAGGCACAGGCTCCCAGCCTGCCCTGAGGCCAATCCTGACGCTGCTTAAAGCAGCATCTGGATTGGCTGGGAGCCTGTGCAGGCTCTCTGCAGCCCGGCAACTGTGTTGCTGGGCTGCAGAGAGCACACTGCGTATGTATGTTTGGCCGGCCCGAGACGACCGGCCAAACATACATGCGCTCTGAGGGGGAATGTGGAGCATTCCCCCCCAGTGCACGTCGCAGTCTGTGGCCCCACCCCTTTAAAAGAAAAGGATAATAAATTAAGTTTATCATTCTTTTCTTTTAAAAGATTTGCAGCTGTTGCTACTGGCCGAGGGGGAGGCGACGCTCCTCCGCCCTTAAGGAGGAGCCACCCTTGCTTTGTAAACACAGGTGACTCTGGCTATCCTAACCTTCCCTGGTTGGTGACACCAGTGGCATACACTGCCACGGAAAAGGAACTCCGTTTTTAATGAGGGCCACGGCAGGATGAGGCGTATAATTGAAAGGACATATGGCCTTCTGAAAGCCAGGTTTGGGTGCCTGGACACCTCTACACTCCCCAAAAGGTATGCCAGATCATAGTTGTGTGCTGCATGCTCCACAATCTTGCCCTGAGATGTCAGATACCATTGCTAGCTAATGATGACGAGGCAGCTGGACAGTGGCTAGTAATACAGACATGGAAGTGATGAGGAGGCAGATGCAGAAGGTGTAGCTGGCTCTAGGACTGAGCTCATCAATCAGTACTTCCAGTAACATACATGTATTCTGATGATGTATTTGCAAGTGTTGTATATCCACATTGATTGGTGACAATGGTCCTCCTGATTTGAATCATCAGTGGTGTTGTAATGTGTTCCTGTCCCTATGTGTGTGTGGGGGAGGTGACTGATTGAATGTAAGGTGTTGAGTTAAAATGTATCTTCTCTAACATGTGTACTCACTGCAGGTTCCTAGATTCACATCTCCTATGGACATACCTGTATCGGTCCCTGCAGTCTCCTGTTCTCATGTCATTCCACCGACTGACTGTGTATTATCAATCAATGCCTCTGCTACCTATAGCTTGAGGCGTTCATGGTCATTAGCCTTTGGCAACTGTTTACAGAATAGAGTTTTGCACATGACAGACGCCAGCCACTATGATTTGTGATGTATTTCCTGAGACTGGTGATGTAGAAATAATATATGTTGTGCCCTGCTTCAGTGGCAATCTACACTGGCTAGACAACTATGAACTGCATAAGTGCTTTGTGTGGCACCATGCCTTCTATCCTGATGGAACTCTCTGCCATGGTGTCTTTTGCAGGCTGGATAAGTGAATATACTCTTGTATGTGGATACTATTGGAAGTATAATTCCATGCACTCTGTCCTGGGACATATATGCTGTCCGCAGAGGATGCCTCCCTCTGCTGTCCATTACACTGCCTGTTGGTTTAGGGGGCCATAACCACATAACATTCTGCAGACATAACATTTGTAAATGTTTAAGTAAAGACACATATGCAGTCAGTTGCTGTGATCAATAGTGTTATTGGGCATACACTGGAAATGTGATTTATAAATATATGGTGCATACTGTGACAAACAGGTGATGAGTGGTGTCATGGTAGTTGTAATCATCAGAGTAGGTGGCACAGCGGTAGGTAGCACAGGTCCAGTGTCCGAGGGCCAAGGGAAAATGAAGTAATATCATTGAACAGTTAACAGGGTGTCTCAGTGGCACACAAGGGAGAGCTCCAGCCAGATGTCGGATGTCTGCATGTACGTTTGCAGGGGTTCTTCAGCTACAGAGCGAGGGGTGCTAGAGGCCTGTGGTTCCTCTGGCAGGGCCTCCATTCCCAGGACCTTCATTGTCGGTTGTGATGGGGCGACATAGGCCCCTGTACTGTGGGGCATACAATTGATTGAACTGTCCTTGGGACACAGGTTGGGGGATGAAGGGCTGGCTGTGATGTTGATGTCACAGGGTAGGGGGTCTTTAATGTGGGCAGGGTGAGACAGGGAGTGGTAGGCTGACCAGGTGTCCCAGATGGGCCAGGTAGGTCATTGTAGGAAAGTACCCACTTTCTGGCATTGTTACCCCCACGCTTGACTGTTGTCAGTATGTTTTGACTGTGTTTACTGGGACCTTGCTAACCAGGGCCCCAGTTACTGTGCTCTCTCCCTTTAAACTTGGACCACAGACACCCCACATTTGGCATATTGGTGTTCCCTTATAAGTACCTATTATATAGTACCCAGGTACCCAGAGCATTGGGGCACCAGGGGTCCCCCATGGGCTGCGGCATGTATTATGCCAAACATGGAGAACCCATGCAAAGTGTATCTACAGGCATGCATTGCAGTCTGCGTGGAAGGGTGCATGCACCTTTTTCACTGCAGGTCACTGCACCAGGTCACCTTAAGTTACCCTGTGGTAGGCCCTCATAGCCAAGAGGGCAGAGTGCAGGTATCTGTGGGTGAGGGCACCCCTTCATGAGCTGAGGTGCCCCCATGAACTCAAGCTCCATTTTCATGGACTTCATGAGTGTGGGGATTTCATTTATGTGTGTACTGGACATGGGTCACTACCTATGTCCAGCTACATAATGGTAACTCCAAACCTGGGCATGTTTGGTATCAAACATGTCAGAATCATACCCCAATACTGTTGCCACTATTGGAAGTATAATTCCATGCACTCTAGGGGCTCCTTAGAGGACTCCCAGCATTGCTCCTACCTGCTTTCTGGGGTTTTCCTGGCAGCCCAAGCTGCTTCCACCCCTTGGACAGGTTTCTGCCCTCCTGCTGCTTGAACAGCTCAAGCGCAGGAAGGCAGAACAAAGGATTTCCTTTGGGAGTGGGGGTAACATCCTCTCCTTTTGAAAATAGGTGTTACATGGCTTGGGAGGGGTAGCTTCCCCAAGCCACTGGTATGTTTTAATGGGCACATTTGGTACATTCCTTGCAAAAACCAGTCTGCACCTCCAGTCCCTGCTCTGGCGTGAAACTGGACAATGGAAAGGAGAGTGGCACCTCCCCTGTCCATCACCATCCCAGGTGTATTGCCCAGTGCTCCTCAGAGGGCTCTGTGATTCTGCCATCTTGAATCCAAGGTGGGCAGAGGCCTTTGGGAGCCTCTGAGTGGCCAAGTCAGGCAGGTGGCATCAGAGCCCTCTCCTAATAGGTGGTCACCTGGCTAGGGGACCAATACCCCTTCCAGGCCTATTTAGGGTCTCCCTCTTGGGTGGCTCCTCAGATTCGATGTGCGAGACTCGATCAGGACTCCTCTGCACCATGTAGTTCAATTTCTGGCCACTGGACCCGCAACTGGACTCCACAGGAACCTACAATCTGCAGCTACAGCAACGACTTTGCCCTGCAACCATTGTTTCTCTGGCTCCTTCCAGCAACTGCAACATTTCCCAAGCTGTGCATCCTCTGAGGGCAGCAAGTCTTCAGCCTGCACAAGAAGCAAGAAGGAATCTCCCTTGGATTGAAGGAGTCACTTCTCTTCATCCGTAGGCACCAACTGCAATGACAACCAGCTGTGTGGATCTCCTCTCATCCTGAGCTGTGTGGATCCTGCATCATGGGTGGTAGTCTGGAGTGGTCATCTGGGTCCTCTCTGCCAGCTGTCCAACTTTGGTGAAGGTAAGCCCTTGTCTTCCCACGCAGGACAGTACCCCTGTGCTCCGTGCTCCAAGCTACAAAGGCTTGTTGGCATCTCCTCCAAGAGATTGTCAGACTCTGTGTTGCCCCAGTCTCCAGCACTCTTCCCTGCGACACACAGCCCTCTGCATGCTTCTCCTGCAATGTGGGACCTCTCCTCAGGTGTGCTCTGTGGGCCTCTGTGTGACTCCTAGGCTCCTTGCCTGTGGGTCTTCTGTGGATGCTGCCTCTTCTTCTCTGGGCTCTTTGCACTGCTGAGGGCCATCTGGGACTCCCCCCTTGGGTTGAGTCCCCCCTGGAGCTTGCTGGTCCTCGGCAGCTCCACTTTTACTCCAACTGCAACATTTGCCTTTGCCAAAGCTTGTTGATGGTTTTTCCACACCACAGACTAACTGAAATTCTGCCATCTAGCGGGTGATGCTGACTGCATCACCCAGGAACTCTTTATCTGCTCCAGTGCTGCATTGCTGACTGTCTTTGTCTCCCCATTGACCAACTCCTGCATCCACAGATGGGTGGGTAGGGGCTTCTGCCACCACCGGACACTAACTGGAACTGGACTTAGCCCCCTTCTTTTCCAGGTCTTATTCCTTCAGCAACCACCTTTTGTTGATTGCAGTCTTGTCTGGGTCTTGCAATATCCTTCTCTGAAGTCCTGTGGGTTGGTTTGGGTGGAACCAGTAAATTACCTCTTTCTTTCTGGTCACTGGGGGATACTCCAGTACTTATCTTTGGCGTTTCCTAGTACCTCCAGCTCCCTTCTACTGATTCCAGTTCCTTGGGTGGGGACCCGACCTTCGCATTCCACTTTCTTAGTATATGGTTTGGTCTCCCCCAGGCCTTCAGTATTACCTATTGCTTTTCACTGTTTTCTGTTGCTATTTATGCCTATTCCTGATTGTTACTGTACATATATAGTGTGGTTACTTACCTACTATTGGAGACTTGTCTATCTAGTATTTTAGTAATTGTGTCACTAAAATAAAGTGTAACACTGTTTGATTCTTTCATGTGTGTGAATACTTTGTGACTACGGTGGTATTACATGTTGGCGAGGGGGGCCATGTAAACGTTGAAGAGTGTGGGGCTGAGCGAACATCACACAAACCCACCTGACCGACATAGTCTCCTACGCAGACGACACTCAGCTCATCCTCTCCCTCACGAAAGACCCTACAGCTGCAAAGGACAACCTCCACAACTGACTTTACGCCATCGCCAGATGGATGGAATTAGGCCACCTCAAGTTAAACACAGACAAGACAGAAGTACTCATCTTTGGCACCAACCCCTCAACTTGGAACAACTCCTGGTGGTCCACCTCCCTAGGATCCACACCCTCACCCACCACCCACGCACGCAACCTGGGCTTCATCTTGGATTCCACACTCAGCATGACTCAGCCGGTCAATACCATCTCCTCTTCCTGCTACAACACCCTCCGCTTGCTCCGCAAAATCTTCAAGTGGTTTCCCATCGAAACCAGGAAAACTGTCACCCACGCCTTTGTCAGCAGCGGACTGGACTACGGGAATGCCCTATATGCGGGAATAACAAATAAACTCTAAACAAAGCTGCAAAGAATCCAGAACGTGTCTGCCCGCCTCATTCTAGACGTCCCACGCCGCGACCACATCTCACCCCACCTCAGAGACCTACACTGGCTACCAGTATCAAAGAGGATCACCTTCAAAGTCCTCATCCACGCACACAAAGCCCTCCACAACACAGGTCCCGCCTACCTCAACGACAGACTCACCTTTCACACCCCGACCCGCAACCTTCGCTTTGCCAACCTCGCTCTCGCCTATGTCCCCAGCATCCGTCGAACCACAGCCGGAGGAAGATCCTTCTCTCACCTAGCCGCCAAGATCTGGAACACTCTACCACTCCACCTCCGCCAGACCCAAGACCTCCTATCATTCAGGAAACGCTTCAAGACATGGCTTTTCGGCCAGTAGCCTTCCCCCCCCCAAGTGCCTTGAGACCCTAATGGGTGAGTAGTGCGCTCTATTAATCCTTGATCGATTGATTAATTACATGAGCTTTGCATGTCTCCTAGATAAGCCGTGGCTGCTCATCCACAGCTACCTCTAGAGAGTCTGGCTTCTAGACACTGCCTACATTGCACTAATAAGGGGATACCTGGTCCTAGTGTAAGGAGATAATACCTTAGGTATTCACTACGCACCAGGCCAGCTTCCTACATTGGTGGTGTAGCAGTGGGATAAGAACTTAGAATTGTCTTACCACTCAGTCACTTGGTACTTTCCATAGAAAAGACCATTTACTAACTAAGGGTACACACTGCAATTAGTGTCAGGGATTTAGGCCCTCATTTTAACATTGGCGGTAAGAACCACCTATCGCCACGGTGTTTTGCTTTCCTTATCTTATGACCGAGCTGACAAAATGTTTCTGAAATGCACTTTTTAGTTTAAAGAAGACATTTATTATTATTATCACTTCACCACGAGGTTCCTGAAAGACGAGATTAGTAGGTTGGAAGCACACGTTTAAAAGTAGTCGCAGCAATGAAAGCAAAATATATCAAAGTACTTCTTCATTGCATTGTACACAGCAAATACGTGTGATTATATTATAGCATAACTTCAAAGCAAAGAATAAAAGTCAAAATTTCATCACTGTAGGGCCTATCACTGCTCGTCATCCTTCTCATGCCTGCAAGTTGATGACTCCTATTCAACTGCGAGAAGGAGATTTTCCACCCAAATGGGAGGCCAGGCAGCTGACGTCCGCTCCTGACTGAAGTCCTGGAGAATCTCCCCTTGCTGCTGCCCAGGGACACCGTTAAAAAAGCCTGGCCCCTTCCTCTCAGACCTGGGAAATAAAACAAGCCATTGGAGATTGGCCAGATCTCCTAAGCCTCTCTTCTTCCCAAGGCTGAGCAGAAGGAAAACACCAAATATACGCTCTCTTATCACATTAGGTTTCATGTGAATTCGATTTGAAAAACACAGCTTGGTCTAACATGTGGAAAAACACAGCTCATCTGCAATGTCTCATCTGCAATGTCTAACTCCACGTAAAAGCCAATAGGCAGCAAACCTAAATACAGAATGTAATGTCTAATGCCATGTTAAAGCCAATAGGCAGCTAACCTAAATACCAAATGTAACGTCTAATGCCATGTTAAAGCCAATAGGCAGCTAAACTGAATACAGAATGTAATGTCTAATGCCATGTTAAAGCCAATAGGCAGCTAACCTAAACACCAAATGTAATGTCTAATGCCACGTTAAAGCCAGTAGGCAGCTAAACTGAATACAGAATGTAATGTCTAATGCCATGTTAAAGCCAATAGGCAGCTAACCTAAATACCAAATGTAGGGGGTCATTCTGACCCTGGCGGCCACCGGGAGCACCGCCAACAGGCTGGCGGTGCTCCCGAGGGCATTCAAGGGTAAACCGGCGGTCTCCCGCCGGTTTACCACTGCCCGTTGGAATCCTCCAAGGCGGCGCAGCTTGCTGCGCCGCCGAGGGGATTCTGACACCCCCTACGGTTCGCCCGCCAGGAACAGGATGGCGGTAGGGGGTGTCGCAGGGCCCCTGGGGGCCCCTGCAGTGCCCATGCCAATGGCATGGGCACTGCAGGGGCCCCTGTAAGAGGGCCCGCTTGTATTTCACTGTCTGCTTAGCAGACAGTGAAATATGCGACGGGTGCAGTAGCACCCGTCGCACCTTCCTACTCCGCCGGCTCGATTACGAGCCGGCTTCATCGTGGGAAGGACGGTTTCCCCTGGGCTGGCGGGCGGCCTTTTGGAGGCCGCCCGCCAGCCCAGGGGAAACCTCAAAATACCCACCGCGGTCTTCCGACCGCGGTACGGTATTTTGGCGGCTCCCGCCGGGCGCACGGTGACCGCGCCCGGCGGGAGTCAGAATGACCCCCGTAATGTCTAATGCCACGTTAAAGTCTATAGGCAGCTAAACTGAATACAGAATGTAATGTGCACCTGATGAACACTGAACAACTAATATGCGCAGTGGTGAAACACAAAGTCATTGGTCAAACACAATTAATGGCATAACACACAGTGACAGCCTCAACCATACCACGTGGCGGCGACCATCCGTTCACCATATTATGAGCACTGCCTTACTCCCGCCACAATAAGGGTGGAAATCCGGCAGTATTCTGACTGGTAGACGATGGTGACCTGGCGCTGCTAACACCAGCATCGCCCCACCAGTAGAACGCCACCAGACGTATTTTGAGCTGCAATATGGCCTGGCGGTGTCCTATTGGTGGGGCCCTGCTGGCGGTAGCAGTGCCCCGTCCTGTTCCCTGCCGGACGATCTCCTCGCCCAAGGTAAGTAGGGCGTCCGACAGGGGAGGGGAGTGGGAGGGTGAGGGTTGTTAGGTGTGTGTCTGAGTGTGGGAGTGCGTGTGTGAATGAGTCTGTGTGTTGTGTTGTATACGTGTGAGTAAAAGCTTGTCAGAATGGTGAAGTGACTACGTGTCTGCATGTCAGTGTGTCTGTATGTAAGAATGTCTGGACGAATGCGTATGTGAATGCGTGTATGCCAGTGACTGAGTGAATGCGTGTATGCCAGTGAATGAGTGAATGAATGTATGCGTGGTGCGTGTGGGTGTATGTATGCGTGTATGCAGGGAGGGGCGATGATGTGTGCCTATGTGTGCGTTTATGGGGGGGTGAATGCGTGTATTGGAGGGGGTGGGGGTATTCAAATCGGGGGGATTGAGGGTGGTGTTTCGATGGAGGGGGATGTCAGGTGAGTGTTGAGGGGGTGAGGGAGCCACCTACTGGTGACAGGGAAGGAATTCCCTGTCACCGGTAGGCCCTACCACCATGGTTTTCGTGGCATTGCTCACGCCATAGAAACAATGGCGATAGACCGGCTCATAATGCCTCCAGCGGTACTCTGTGGCCCGCAGGGTCAGAAATGGCATGTCCGGGCTGGTGGCTCATACCGCCATGGTGGTATGGGTGGTGAAGTGGCAGGTTGGCACACTCATAATGTGGCGGTATGTACCGTCAGCCTGTTGGCGGTACTACTGCCACTTTAACCCTGGCAGTCAAAAGACCGCCAGGGTTAAAATGAGGGCCTTAGTCTCTTAAATTTCCGTAAGCTAGGGGTTTGGCATAGTCCTTGCTCCAAACTTCCGTAGGGAGACTAAGTTATAGTAGTTAGGAATGTAGGACGTTGGCTCTGTATATACTATCTCAAAGTGAGAGATAGTGTACCCAGAGTCTAAGGATTTGCCTTAGAGGTTGGTAGTGGCAAAATTAGATAATACTAATGCTCTCTGCAGACGTTGCTGTAGCAGTGCAGGGAGGTTGTCTCAGGGTGTCCACGTTGTGGGAGTCGCCAGGGCATTCTCTACGCAGTGTTGGATCTTCTGGACACGAGCCGGGGGCGTTGGGTGCAGAGTGTTGGAGACTCACTCTTCCGGAGTGAGGCTGGAGTCCCTTTAAAGATGGTTGTTTCTTGGTTTCTTGGACAGAGCCGCTGTCCACTGAAGTTTCTTGGTCCTTTGGTTGCAGAGTCCTCAGAGGTCGCTGGTCCCGCTGGATGCATCGGTGTGCAGGTTCTTTCAGTCTGGAGACAGGCCGGTAGGGCTGGGGCCAAGTCAGCTGTCGTCTCCGTCGTCTCTGCGTGGCTTTCAGGTCAGCAGTCTTTCTTCTTGTTGTAGGTCGTCAGGAATCTGGTTTCCTGGGTTCAGGGTCACCCCTAAATATTCAATTTAGGGGTGTGTTTAGGTCAGGGGCAGTAGCCAATGGCTACTGTCCTCGAGGGTGGCTACACCCTCTTTGTGGCTCCTCCCTGTGGGGAGGAGGGCGCATCCCTAATCCTATTGGGGGGAATCCTCCAAAACAAGATGGAGGACTTCCTAAGGCAGGGGTCTTCCTGAGGCAGGGGTCACCTCAGCTCAAGACACCTTAGGGGCTTTCCTGACTGGAGGGTGACTCTTCCTTGTTTTTCCCATTATATTCTCCGGACTTGCTGCCAAATGTGGAGGCTGTGTCTGTGGGCGGGCATCTCTACTAGCTGGAGTGCCCTGGGGCGCTGTAACACCAGGCTTGAGCCTTTGAGGCTCACCATCAGGTGTTACAGTTCCTGCAGGGTGAGGTGTGAAGCACCTCCACCCAGTACAGGCTTTGTTCCTGACCACAGAGTGACAAAGGCACTCACCCCATGATGTGGCATGCTGGCAGAAACTGGTCAGCCTAGCACTAGTAGTTGGACTGGTATACAGCGGGCATCTCTAAGATGCCCTCCGTGTGCTTTTCTCAGTAAATCCCATACTGGCACCAGTGTGGATTTATTGTGCAGAGAAGTTTGATACCAGACTTCTCAGTATTTGGGGTAGCCATTATGGAACTGTGAAGTTTGTGTTTGCCAAACTCCCAGACCATATACTCTTTATGGTTACCCTGCAATTACAATGTCTATGAATTGTCTAAGATACTGTAGGGGCATAGTGCTCATGCAATTATGCCCTCACCTGTGGTATAATACACCCTGCCTTGGGGCTGTAAGGCCTGCTTGAGGGGTGACTTACCTAAGCCACAGGCAGTGGGTTGTGGGCATGGCACTCTGAGGGGAGTGCCATGTCAACTTAGTATTTTTATCCAGTGGGCATGTGCTGAGTGAGGGGTCCCCTGGGTTGCTTAATGCATGCTGCACCCCTTAGAGACCTCCCCTGGCCACAGGGTCCTTGGTACCAGTGGTACCATTTACAAGGGACTTATCTGTGTGCCAGGGCTATGTCAATTGTTGAGACAAAGGTACAGTTTAGGGAAAGAACACTGGTGCTGATGTCGAAGTAAGCCTCAGCAAGGCCTACTAGTTCAAGGGGTTCGCCTTTCTCTGCACAAAGTCCTCAGACCATATAGGAAGAAGTTGGCACAGAAAGTGAAATAAAAGACAAAGGCGGTCATTCTGACTGCGGCGGCCGGCGGTCGCCGCCCGCCAAGCGGTTCCCGCCGAAAGACGCTTCGCGGTCAAAAGACCGCAGCGGCCATTCCGGCTTTCCCGCTGGGCCGGCGTGCGACCGCCAGAAGACCGCCGGCCGGCCCAGCGGGACAGCCCCTTCAACAATGAAGCCGGCTCGGAATGGAGCCAGCGGAGTTGAAGGGGTGCGACGGGTGCAGTGGCACCCGTCGCGATTTTCACTGTCTGCACAGCAGACAGTGAAAATCTTTGTGGGGCCCTGTTAGGGGGCACCTGCACTGCCCATGCCAGTGGCATGGGCAGTGCAGGGGCCCCCAGGGGCCCCATGGCACCCGTTCCCGCCATCCTGGTTCTGGCGGTGGACACCGCCAGAAACAGGCTGGCGGGAAGGCGGTCGGAATCCGCATGGCGGTGCTGCAAGCAGCGCCGCCATGGCGGATTCCCTGGGCCAGCGGGAAACCGGCGGGAAACCGCTGGCTCCCCTTTTCTGACCGCGGCTTTACCGCCGCAGTCAGAATCGCCCAGGAAGCACCGCCAGCCTGTTGGCGGTGCTTCCGCCGCCCTCCGCCATGGCGGTCATGGACCGCCAAGGTCAGAATGACCCCCAAAGTTTATTAAACCTCATGAGGTGGTACTACAGTTCAAACAGCACCCTTTGGTAATGTTTGAAGTAGCACACTGAACTAAGAGAGCATGGTCCTTTTATACCCACGCAGGGGCTAAAAGAAGGTGGTACAATTATAGAAGCAAGACTTATATACATATAAGGTCATGTGGAAATGCACAGTCAAGAGGGAGGAGGGGCTAACAGTTTCAAGGACTAGTTGACACATTACTGTCTGTTACTGATTACTAACAGCTGCAGATCTTACTGGGCATGTGTGAAAGTGGGAGATGCTAAATATAACTTGTCACTAGACAGATTTTCAAGAGTAGTTAACAGAAAGGTAGGACAGAGCACATGGCAAGCACATGGCAGAGAAAATGGCTGCCATGAATACAAAATGGATTCCGCGAAATGTTCACAATAGTTGCTAAATACAAGATGTCTTCTGCTAATGCTTAATCTAATCGCTACTGACTTACAACAGACGACCCTTTCAGCATTAGCTGAAGACATTCGTCTTTCTGGGATAATCTAAATATTCATCTTGTATATTTATGCTCATCATTTCACCTATTTCCTTATCTAACATGTGTTGTGCTTTCATTTCTGTAATATTTCTTTTGGTAGGCATACAAGCAGTAATACACATGGAGCAGAACATTGGACCACACTGAATACAGATACAGCATGTGAAAAATATTGCAATCATTACACACAGTAGTCAGTAGTTTCCAGCCCCAAGCGGAAACAAGAGCCCAAAACCATCCAGAAAAAGTCCAAGTACCAGTCTCTGTGTGGATTTCTGCAGCAATTTTATGCAATTTAGATATTGCATCATATACTGAAGGTGAGTGATCTGGAATGAAAACGCAGCAACTACTACCAATGATGCGACATGCACCACCTCGATCAGCTAATATCACATCTACTACCATACGATTTTGGAGCACTACAATCCTCACAATTTGGAGCTCCTCAGTAATATTCCCAAGTGCCAGAGCTGCCTGATTTGTAACAGCTTCCACAACCCGAGTCAATCGTCTCACTTTCCTACTGTTTAACGCAGCACCCACAAAGGAGAACAACCCAAAATTAAAATCAACATATTGTTGCAGGCTAGTGTCCGTTTGGTCTACCTCATTTGTACTTTTTGTCCTTTTATATCTATTTTTAATGATGTAATTGAACAGTTTAAAATCTCGGTGATATGATGCAGGGGCCAAAAACACAGGGGGTAATAGAAAAGATACATAACACACACCTCACCACCCAACAGGTAGTTGGTAATATCCATAGTTACCACAAACAAAATATGTATTATGTGAAGCTGTAAAACTACTATTATTTACACCCTCAATAGTTAAAATCAAGGTAAAATCGCTTATCCCCACTGGAATTCGCCCAATGCTACGTATACATAAATCTGCTTTCGTTTTTGTAACAGAAATCACAAATTGTTTTTTCTTGTCAGAGTCTCTTATATTTGTGAAGACATATGGAATTGAAACATTGTCCGGTTGATACTCTTCCTATTCCCATTTAGTTCCTTTGGCTTGGGGATACCCATCTTTGTCTTGGTAGCATACTTTATTAAGGCGAAAAAGAAGCCCGCCCTCTGTATGTTTTCCAGATGCAAACAAAAGCGTATACCAAGCTTGACAAGAACCATTTTGTGAAAAAGGAAGAGGAATGAAAGGTGTTCCTCCTTTCTTTTGATGCGCAGGTATCATACCCCATACCCAACAGTTAGTAGTATTTGTAGCATTATGAGTATGATGCAACATCTGAATGAAAGTATTATTGAAATACGATTGACGGTGCTTCTGCTCCTGATAGGGAAGCGTAAAGTAATAGTGATCCTCTGGTACTGGAGTAGTGGCAACAAAAAACTCACGAGTAGGAGCCTTCTTTTCAACAAACCAGGTGATTATTGCTATAACCACCAAAACAACAACAAACCCCATAGTACTAATGATCAGTTTGTTATTTATTTTAGCAACAGTGATAATCAACCCTTTCAGAAATTAATTAAAAACAATTGTTGGAGCTCTTATCCCTGGACAGCCGCTGATTTCTTCACCATGGGCCAAGACGGATGTCACTACTCTAATACATGGCTGATCCCCCCCTTGCCACATTGGCTCTCCGTTTCACTAACCCAGGGCGGTAGCTCAACCAGTTTTTTCCAGCACTAAGGGGTCTTTCCTCGGTCTCAAATTATATCGCGACACTCCAGAAATCGTATGGTCCAGGAAGAACTCCGCAGATTCGTCAGGTGATATAGCACGGCCGTTCTCCGTAGTCAAAATCTCTCGATGATCGGTCAGCACAGCAGGTTCCACCAAGGTAGGTAGCACTCTCTTGCAGTGAGTACTATGGACCCAATTCTTTCGGTTCGTCACTCGAACTGCTGTCCTTGTTGCAAGGAGCACCTGCTCTGGGCCTCGCCACCTTGGTTCCAAGCTGTTTGATCTTTCAAAGGACTTAATCATCACCTGGTCACCAGGTTGGAGTTCATGGCCTTCACCTGTAGATCTGTCAGGAAGTGCTTCTCGAACCTGTTGATGAATAGAAACCAAATTGTTGGTTAACTGTGCCAAATAATCATTCACCAGGACACAAGGTACATCATATACAGAATTTGGCTTAGGAACTCCCCAAATGTTCATTGGCCTTCCAAATACTATTTCATAGGGGTAAGGCCTATTCGAGAGTGTGGCACTGGCCTAATAGACAATAATGCCAACGGTAATGCATCTGGCCAAGTTAAGGATGTGGAAGCCTGTATCTTTGCTAACTTTAGCTTCAAAGTAGCATTATACCTTTCCACCAACCCTGCTGATTGTGGGTGGAAAACCGCATGGAACCTCTGTTTGATCCCTAATCCTTTCAGGACATACTTAATAACTTCCCCAACAAAATGAGGTCCGTTATCATTCCATAAAAGTCTGCAAACACCAAACCTAGGGAAAAATTATTTCAAAAGCACCTTCGCTGTGGTAATGGCAGTATTATCCTTTGTGGGGTACGCCTCTATCCATTTACTGAAGGCACATACCGCCACCAAGACATACTTTAAATTGTTGCAGCTTTCAAGCTGAATATAATCCATTTGTAGAACTTCGAAAGGTGCAGTTGGTGTAGCAAACCCTCCCGCAGGAGTTTGTGTCCCTTTTCCAGGATTGAATTGTAAACAGATCAAACAAGACTGTACTACTCTCTTAGCTGTACTGGAAATTTCTGGATGCTCCCAAACTTGCGTAAGCATCTTCGTTATTGTTGAAGCTCCAGCATGTGCCAGCCCATGTGCCATCTGAACCACAGGTTGTACAAAAGCTATAGGCAATTTCCATTTATTCATCTGCTTATTCGGCCAACAGCCCTCATCATCCAATTCTCCTTCTTCAGACCATTGCTCACGTTCTTTCACAGAAGCAGATTTCTGTATATCTAATACATCTTGTCTAGCATTATGCCAACGTTCAGCTTGTGACTTCACTACATACATAGAAGTAGTACTTCGCTGCATCGCAGTCTCACGTGCTACGCGGTCCGCAAGGGCATTACCTTGCCCTATCTTATCGGTCACTTTCTTGTGTGCACTACATTTCACAATAGCTAGTTTCTTTGGATATGTCAATGCAGTTAAGAGGTTATGCACTAATTCTCCGTGCATTATCTGCATCCCGTGGGATGTGAGACAGCCTCTCTCCTTCCAAAGCAAACCAAAATCATGAGCCACTCCAAAAGCATAGTGGCTGTCTGTATAAATGTTCACACATAAGTCAGTACGAAGCTCACATGCTCGTGTCAAAGCTATTAGTTCATCTGCTTGAGCTGACTTCTGTGGTATACGAGCTGTCTCCACTACCATGTGTATTGTGGTGATTGCATATGCAGCTGAGGTCGTACAGTCTGGCAACTTCAAACAAGACCCATCAACCCACAATTCCCCTTCTACATCTGGAAGGGGCGTATCTTGTAAATCAATACGACCCTTTGTCCGTTCTTTGATAAGGAATATACAATCATGTGTTTCTTGTGACTGAGGCTGAGTCACCGGATATGGCAACAAAGTGGCTGGATTTAGTGTTGCACATCTCTTCAGTGTAATGTGAGGAGCCAGCAATGTCAATTCATATCCTGTCAGGCGAGCGCTAGTTAAATGTTGCTTCTTGGTTTGATTTAAAAGAGCATCAACTGCATGGGGTACGAACACCAACACTTCTGTGACAAAACCATCCCTTCACTCTGACGTATTGACACAGCTGTTGTGGCAACTGAACGAAAACACCCAGGCAACGCTCGAGCGACAGGATCAAGTACTGCTGAAAAATATGCATAGGGACGCTGCTTATTGCCATGTGTCTGTACTAAAACTGACAATGCACATCCATCTTTCTCATGTACGTAAAGTGCAAAAGGCTTATTGTAATCTGGAGTACCTAACACTGGTGCTGAACAAAGGGTTGTCGTAGCTGCCGGAAGCAGTCTCACATTCATCTGTCCATGGGAGGGGCATTGGAGTATCTTTAGTCAAAAGTGCTAGCAAAGGTTTGACAATGTGTGAAAACCCTAATATCCATTGCCCACAAAAAGAAGTAAGACCAAGGAATGCCCGAACATCTTTCTGAGTAGAGGGTACTGGTGTGTCTAAAATTGCTTGAATACGATCTGATGTAAGTGCACGGCCCTCCTTAGACAAAAGGTGACCTAAATAGGTTACCTTTGGTCTACAATATTGCAATTTCTTTCATGACACTTTATGATGGTGTGAAGCAAGAAAAGAAAGTAAGGACAAAGTGCACTTTTCACATTGCTCAGGGGTATCAGCTGCCAACAAAATATCATCAACATATTGTATGAGAGCCACACCTTCAGGCAAAACAAAAGAATCAAGTTGTCATTTTAACGCTTGACTATAAATACTAGGACTCTCAGTATAGCCTTGAGGAACCTGTAAAATCTAAATGCTCGTTTATTCAAAGTAAAACCAAACAAATATCGGCTGTCAGGATGAATAGGGATCGAAAAGAAAGCATTCTTCAAGTCTATCACAGAGAACGTAGTTGCTGTCGGGGTAACCAAAGTAAGAATTGTCGTGATGTCAGATACCACAGGATATTGTGGTACCACAATCTTATTGGCTTCTCGTAAATCAATAATGAATCAGTAAATCCTAGTATCAGTATCCTTTTTCAGAATAGGAAGAATTGGGCTGTCACAAACATTATACGGAACTTTCTCAACAACTCCAACTGCAATGAGATCATGCACAATTCGTGTGAGTGCTTCTTCGCCCTCCTGTGAAATTTTGTATTGAGGCAAACGTGGCAATACAGCTCCCTCCTGGACACTAATATGTACCGGTGGAATAATCATTTGTCCCACATCAGTATCTGAAGTAGCCCACAAAGTACTATGGAGTGAAGCTAATGCAATATCCTCTTTAACAAGATAAACTCTTTCCATCACAGGATGATTATCATTCAAAATAACACGCACCCCTTCAGGAGAGCATCGTATTGTAGCCCTGAAATACTTGAGCATATCAAGACCCACAAAATTGTCTGGTGTATTTGGAGAAAGCAAAAATGGACATGGAGCAGTAAATTTATCAACATGGAATGCAAGTGGTTGTGACAATGGGCTAGGGGAAGGTGTTCCATCGAAACCCATCGATGTAATGATTAAGCCAGACCGGGGAGCCCTTGGAATCAATTGTTTAAACAAGGCGCTACGAGTAGCTCCTGTATCAACCAGAAACTGATCAGTAGAACCCAAAACATGTGCTGTAACATAGGGACCCCTCTGATCTACTGGAACTTCAACTGATTCCTTACCCCATCCCAGGAAATCCCATGCATAAGCAGAATCTTGGAAATCAGGCTGCACATAGTTAGACATCTGGTATTGGTTCCGTCTATCAAAAATGTTAAACCCATCCTGCCCTCGTACATTAGCATCAACCCTAGCATGATCATTCGTGCTTCTTCTAGGCCCTGAATATCCTGAGCGATTTCTCATTTGTCCCCCACCACGTGAACACTGCTGAACACGTAGTGCTGGACAATCGGCAGCCCAATGCCCAAATTTCTTACAATACGCACACTGATCAACAGACACATTTGAACGAGTGTAAGAAGAACCATAAGATCCACGTCCACCTCTAGCACTACCTCTAAAAGGCGGACCATAAGCTTGAGCCAACATAACCTTCTTCTTTAATTCTTTAATCTTTTTATCATCGCTACCTTTTGCTTCTAATTCCTGACGTTCATAATACTGAGCCATAGTCAAAAGAGAAACCGGAGTAGAGGTAGTCCATGAACTTTCACTAGCTTTTAGACGACTAGCTATTCCTGGTAACAGATTTGCGACATATTTATCAACAAACAAATGTCTGCCCGTATCATCTGACAATAACAGGCCGCTAAAATCATGAAATGCTTCTTCAAAGCGTGTAAAGAAATCAGAGACCGATTCATCTGCCTTTTGCTTACAAGACGCTAAAACAGTCCAATCTATCTTTTTAGGGGGAATAATCGTTTTTAACTTAACTAATATGGCTGCGGGAAGATCTAGAATCAACTGATATGGCTTTTTCGCAGGTTCCCTATCCCCGTCCATCTGTTCTAATTCTTTCCATGATGCCCCAAAAACTACACGATCATCAACTTTACGAACAGTTCTCCACATATCTGGTGGTAATATCAATCTGAAAAATAAATCAATGTCAGCCAAAGCCATAGTACAAGAACTAATTGCTCCCTCAACTTCCTCATAAAAGGCGGCTGGATTTTTCCGAGGGTCAGGTAATGCTGTTTTAAGTGCCATTACATATGCCCTATTCCAAGGAGTATACACCCAATTATGAATAAAATAACCCTTAGCATCAACAGAAGTTTTATCATCACTTGAACCCAATCCTTTAGGAGGAACATACAAAGGCGCTTTCTCCCGCATTGGTTGCGCGTGAACTATCATAGTCTTATCTGTCCCGAAGATGGAAGCTTGCACCCCGCCGGTCTGAGATGTCCATGCAACTACGTCCACGGCCCTTTTCTCCTCTTGCAAACGGACTGCCACAACACATAATTTCACCAAACGCCTGATTGCATCAGCCACCTGGGAGAAAACACAAAGACCATCACGCATTTGCTTATGATCAGCTGCTACATCATCGGGCTCTAACTCATCAGAATATTTCTGAAAAAGTTCAATAACTTCTGTGACAAATTCCTCAGTAAAATATAGCTGCTCCTTTTCCGTCCACCCTTTCATGTTGTCTAAAAGTTCAGAAGCAGAGACAACACTACAAATTGTTTCACGAGCAATAGATCTAAGCTCAGACGCACGGCCAGCAGGCAACATAGAGCAACTGTCTTGTATCTTCTGTTGCTCCGAACCGGAGACCTCAGCTAACTCATGAGGGGCAGAAGGAACGACATACGGAGGTGGAGGGCGATCTAGTATCAAAAAATCACTGTGTGGTTTATTAAGGATAGGATAGAGAGGTTGCCTAACAGTGTATTGGCCAGTTACCTGTAATTTACATTCTTTCTCTTCTAGCTCCTTTAAGTCATTTATTTCTTTCTTTCTCATTTCCAATGCTTTCACATATACATTCTTCCGCTGCTCTTTCTCAAGCAAGGCTTGCTCACGCTTCACTCGTCCACGCACTTCTTTCTCCCACATTCGTACACAGTCAAAACATGTCTTGCCTAGACCTTTGCTTACACATACATTCTTCCACATACTCAATCTTTCGCAAATCAAATGACCCATGCATGGGCCAACGTAACTCAGGATCCGCACAAGTGTATTTATTCCATAATATGCTGTACATTATAGAAGAAAGACCATGTTTAACATACATATCTCTATTGGGCGCCCCCTCTGGGGGTGGCAGTTGTGATTCTTCCAGTCTCAAATTGGTACCATAACAAAAGCAACACATCCTACGAAGTGCGCTAAAAACAGGCATGCCAAAAATAGTACAGAATATGCAATATTATAATCAAAGTAGCACTTAAGGTGCCTTTCAAATCAAAATTAAATTGGAGAAAATTCTCCTCATTACCTGCCTATGTAAATTGCAATTTATATATCAATTCAAAGGACACAAATTGACTAGTCACCCAAAACATGAGAGCCACAGCAAGGGGTACTAAACTTCATTACCAAACAAAGGCATCAAAACCCACAGCAAGTGCCGTAAAACAGCTCTTAACAATCACAGGTCGTCAGTCTATCGAGGACCGGCGCCACCTGGATGGTCAAATCAGAAAGAAGGGAAAAATGCCGTGGTTGCAAAGACTCGGGTCTCCTCAGGCATTGATCATCCGCAGCGAGATCCCAATCCTTCATCACGACCAATCCGTTGGGCGTCCGAGTCACTGATGAGTCCCTTTTCAGGTGCCAATTTTTCGAAGTAAGCCTCAGCAAGGCCTCCTAGTGCAAGGGGTTCACCCTTCTCTGCACAAAGTCCTCAGACCATATAGGAAGAAGTTGGCACAGAAACTGAAATAAAAGACAAAGTTTATTAAACCTCATGAGGTGGTACTACAGTTCAAACAGCACCCTTTGGTAATGTTTGAAGTAGCACACTGAACTAAGAGAGCATGGTCCTTTTATACCCACGCAGGGGCTAAAAGAAGGTGGTACAATTATAGAAGCAAGACTTACATACATATAAGGTCATATGGAAATGCACAGTCGACAGGTAAGAGGGGCTAACAGTTTCAAGGACTAGTTGCCACATTACTGTCTGTTACTGATTACTGACAGCTGCAGATCTTACTGGGCATGTGCGAAAGTGGGAGATGCTAAATATAACTTGTCACTAGACAGATTTTCAAGAGTAGTTAACAGAAAGGTAGGACAGAGCACATGGAGAGCACATGGCAGAGAAAATGGCTGCCATGAATACAAAATGGATTCTGCGAAATGTTCACAATAGTTGCTAAATACAAGATGTCTTCTGCTAATGCTTAATCTAATCGCTACTGACTTACAACACTGAGGCCTGGTTAGAAGGGTCCCAGCACCCTTTGAATCATAGCTAGCATCAACAAAAGGCACTAAGTTAGGGGGTAACCATGCCAACAGAGGCATTTTACTACAAGTTACATCTGCACCACTCCAACCACACACCATGTCTTCAGTAGAGAACACATCGAAGGCCC
The DNA here is from genome assembly GCF_031143425.1 of Pleurodeles waltl. Taxonomy (NCBI): domain Eukaryota; kingdom Metazoa; phylum Chordata; class Amphibia; order Caudata; family Salamandridae; genus Pleurodeles; species Pleurodeles waltl. The sequence continues at coordinate 346,385,658 of NC_090438.1, forward strand.
TGGACTCACCATATGTGGGTCTAACTTTCCAGGAGTTGAGGGAGTAGTGTTCAGATAGAAAACTGAAGGCAGGTGGGAACCCTAATAAGATTCTGCTTCTGGGCCTGCTCCTCCAGGGTGACCAAGACAATGCTGGTAGCCAGGAAGAGGAGGAGGACGACGAAGATCCAGAATCTAAACCACCAGGGTTAGAAAGAGTAGATCTAGACACTGAGGTGGGTAAAGAGGGTCCCAGAGAGGATCAGGTAGCACCTAGGTCACACCCTAGTCCTGCTGGGAGCTCTACTGGTAGTGGGTGAGAAAGTCATAAAGTATGCCTCCTTTTGTGCTCAAAGGGTTGGTTGAGATGGTGACCAAGAATAGGGACAGATCCTCCTCTGCCCACTCTCATGTCTCCTCAGTATGTGAGGGGACACACTGTCCAACTTCAAATGAGGACTCCCTAGATGGGGAACTCAGGCAACTGAGACCGGAGGAGTCCAGGTTGAGGCTGCAACAGCTAGCCTTAGATAGGGAGGCCTTGACGGTGGAGAGAGAGAAGCAGGGTATGGGGTTAGCACCCCAAGGTGGCAATAGTTTTAGTTTCGGGGAGCATAGGGCCAGGGAGGACTCTTGACTCTAGGACCGTGAACAAGGTGGTTCCCCCTTACAAAGTGGGGGATGACATCTACAAGTGGTTCACTACTTTGGAGAAGGCCTGAAAGGTACAGCGGGTCCCCCAAAAGCAGTTGGCAGTTATTTTGTGGCTCTCCTTCTCTGACAAGGGGAGAGACAGGCCCCTTACCATCAGAGAAGAGGATACAGACAATTATTCAGTTCTCAAAACAGCTCTGTTAGATGGGTTTGGTCAAACCACTGAACAATACAGGATAATGTTCGGGGAGACCATATAGAGTCCTACCACGATTGGGTAGATTTTGTGGACTGTTCTATGAAGGCTCTGGAAGGCTGGTTGCATGGAAGCAAAGTCAGTGATTATCAGGGATTGTAAAACCTAATCTTGAGAGAGCACATTTCGAATAACTGTGTGTCTGATCTGTTGCTTCAGTACCTGGTGGACTCTGATCTAACCTCTCCCCAAGAATTGGGAATGAAAGCAGACAAATGGGTTTGTACCAGAGTGAGTAGAAACAAATTAACAAAGGGGGGTCCACAAGAAGAAAAATACAGGTAAGCACCAGGAGAAGGGTGAGACAAATCCTATGACTCTTCATCAGGCTCACAAAATTCCTCTGGTGGTAGGGGCAAATCCTCCTCCTCTTCCTCCAGCTTAAAAAAGCCTTGGTGCTATGTCTATATGAACAAAGGCCATGGGCCAGGAGACAGCTCCTGTCCTAAGAAAGGCACCACGCCAACCACCATTACCAACCCCACTTCTACTTGTAGTGCCCCTGGCAATAGCAGTAGTGGTGGGACTACTACCAGTAGTCTCTCTGAGGTTGTAGCTGGGCTTACTTTAGAGACTGTAGTGGGGTCTGGGTTGGTTAGAGAGACCACTGATGCAGTGTTAGTCTTTGATGGGGGCATTAACTTTGCCATCCTTGCTGCCTGTCCCCTTAACATGGGTAAGTACAGGCAGCATCCACTGATAAATGGTGTTGTGGGTGAGGCCTGCAGGGACTAAGGCGCCAGTGTTTCTATGGGGACTGAAAAACTAGTGTCTCCTGAGCAACACCTACTTGATCACCAGTCCCGAAGTGGCTGATGCTCATAACAACACTGTGTGCTACCTAATGTTGGTTTAAGCTGGGTGGGTTCTGGTCCTAAAAAGGTTGTAGTGCCCACAGACCTACCTGTAAAGTGTCTACTAGGAAATGACTTGGGGATTTCAGCTTTGGCTGAAGTGGAGTTGGAAGCCCATGCAGCAATGCTTTTCATCCCAGGGCATACTTTTGCCCTCACAAAGGGACAAGCCAAAAAGCAGAAAGATCAGGGACACTTGGAGCTTAGAACCATGGCCCAAAAACTTCCCCAAACTAAGAGTAGGAAGGACAATAAAGTGCTCCCTACTACAGCCTCCAGTAAGGATTGCACCACAGAGGGGGAATAATTCACTCCCTTGGCAGAACCTACAACAGAGGAGCTACAAGCTGGCGCGGCTGAGCTCTTGGGTGCAGGAGGGCCTGTCAGGGAGGCATTCAGTAGGGCACAAATGGCTTGTCCCACACTGGAGGACTTGAGGCAGTAAGCTGTCACTCAAGAGACCGGGATGTTAGTTGAACCCACAAGGTGTATTGGGAAGATAACCTCTTGTACTCAGAGCCAAGGGAACCCAAACCTGGTGCTACCAGGAAGTTGGTGGTCCCTCTTTAGTAAATAGAATTGTGTTAACCCTAGCACATGACAATCCCCTGCCAGGTCACCTGGGGCAAAGCACAACTTGGGGCAGACTTGCCCCTCACTTTCACTGGCCCCATATGTCATAAGACGCAACAGAGTTTTGTCGCTCCTGTGTCACCTGTCAAGCCAGTGGCAAGACAGGTGGCACCCCAATGGCCCCCTTAATCCTACTTCCAGTGGTTGGTGTACCCTTTGAAAGGGTTTGGGTGAATGTTGTTGGCCCCTTAGACCCTCCCACAGCCTCTGGGAACAGATTCACACTGGTCGTGGTGGACCATGCTACCAGGTACCCAGAGGCTATTCCTCGTAGGACCACTACAGCTCCTGCAGTGGCCAAACCCCTTCTTGGCATCCTTTAAGAGTCGGTTTGCCTAAAGAGGTGGTGTCAAACAAAGTTGCAAACTTCATGTCTGCATACCTGAGAGCAACGTGGAAGCAATGTGGTGTTACTTATAAGTTCACCACCCCTTATCACCCCCAAACCAATGGGTTGGTAGAGAGGTATAATAAAACTCTCAAAGACATTATCATGGGACTCTCTGAAAAATTCATGAGGAGATGGAATGTCCTATTGACATGCCTCCTCTTCGCCTATAGGGATGACCCTCAGAACGTTTGGGCTACAGTCCATTTGAGCTTCTGTTTGGCCACCCTGTTAAGGTCCTCTTGCTCTTGTAAGAGACGGCAAGGAGCAACCTCTCAAGCCTTACAAGCATGACATAGTGGACTATGTACTTGGCCTCCAATCACGGATGGCTGAGTATATGAAGGACACTAAAAACCTTCAGGCCAGCCAAGAGCTGCAAAAGCAATGGCATGACCAGATGGCTATACTAACTGTATACCAGCCAGGACAGAAAGTGTGGGTCCTGAAGCCTGTGGCTCCCAGGCCACTCCAGAACAAGTGGCCTGGTCCCCACACAATAGTGGGGAAAAAGGGTGAGGTTACCAACCTGGTATACCTAGGCACTCCCAGAAGCCCCCTCAGGGTGCTTAATGTGAACCTCCTAAAGCACTACTTTAACAGGCCTGCTATGACTCTACTCATGGCCACTGATGAGGGACAGGAACAGGAGGGTGACCCTCTCCCTGACCTCTTCTCCCACAGTGCAGCTGATAGCTCAGTTGAGGGGGCAGTCCTTGCTGACTATCTCTCTGAGTCACAGAAAGAAGACTGCAGGAATCTCCTGGGACAGTTCTCAGGACTGTTCTCATTGACACCTGGTCAAACTACTTGGTGTGAACACACCATTGGCACAGGGGACAGTTTGCCAATCAAAAGTAAAATTTATAGGCAACCTGACCATGTCAGAGACTGTATCAAATTAGAAGTTCAGAAGATGCTAGACCTGGGAATCATTGAGCACTCTTATAGCTCTTAGGCCAGTCCAGTGGTTCTAGTCCCAAAACCTCACTCCCAAAATGAAAAGAGAGAAATTAAGTTTTGTGTTGACCATAGAGGGTTCAACACTGTCGCAAAAACAGATACTTGCCTTATACCTAGAGCAGATAATCATCTGCCAAGTATCTAAGCACCTTTGACCTAACTGCTGGCTATTGGCAGATTAAATTATCAAAACATGCAACACCAAAGACAGCATTTTCAACCAGTGGAAGGCACTATCACTTTACTGTGATGCCCTTTGGACTGAAAAATACACCTGCAACATTTCAGAGGCTGGTGAATACAGTTCTCCAAGGATTGGAAGACTATAGTGCAGCTTGCCTTGATGATATAGCTGTCTTTAGCTCTACCTGGGAGGATCACCTGGGCCACATGTGGAATGTTTCGGAGGCCCTGCAGAAATCAGGCCTCACTATCAAGGTCTCTAAGTGCCAGATAGAGCAGGGTAAGGTTCTATATCTGGGCCACCTGGTAGGTGGAGGCCGGATTTAACAACTACAGGGGAAGATTCAAACCATTTTCAGTTGGACTCCCCCTACTACCCAGACCAGGTGAGAGCCTTTTTAGGACTCACTGGGTACTACAGGAGGTTCATTAAGAACTATGGCTCATTGTAGCCCCTCCATATGATATCACCTCAAAGAGGATGCCTAAAAAGTGTTTATGGACAGCAAGTTGTTAGAAATTGTTTGAAGATCTTAAACAGGCCATGTGCTCTGCGCCTATTTTAAAAAGCCCCGACTACTCCAAGCAGTTCATAGTTCAGACAGATGCTTCTGAGGTAGGGGTTCAGGCAGTTTTGTCACAACTTAATACAGAGAGCCAGGACCAACCTGTAGCTTTTATAAGCCGAAGGTTCACCCCCCCCCCCAGGCAAAAGCGTTGGTCAGCCATAGAAAGGGAAGCCTTTGCTGCGATTTGGGCTCTGAAGAAGCTAAGGCCATACTTGTTTGGCACTCACTTCTTTGTTCAAACAAACCACAAGCCCCTTCTTTGGTTAAAATAGATGAAAGGAGAACATCCCAAACTATTGAGGTGATCCATATCCCTACAGGGAATGGACTACACAGTGGAACATAGACCTGGGAGTAACCACTCCAGTGCAAATGGACTCTCCAGATATTTCCACTTAGACAATCAAGACTCTTCTGGCCAAGGTTAGTTTTATTGTCCTTCATTTGGGTGGGGGGTTGTGTAGGAAAATACCCTCTTTCTGGCATGGTTACCCCTACTTTTTGCTTGTTGTCAGTATGGTTTGACTGTGTTCACTGGGATCCTGCTAACAAGGATGCCAGTAACTGTGCTCTCTCTCTTTAAACATGTTTGTGTGGACCAGAAACACCCCACATTTGACATACTGGTGCCCCCTTATAAGTCCCTAACATATGGTACCCAGGTACCGAGGGCATTGGTGCACCAGGAGTCCCCCATGGGCTGCGGCATGTGTTCTGCCACACATGGGAAACCCATGCAAAGTGTATCTGAAGGCCTACCATTGCAGCCTGCATGGAAGGGTGCACGCACCCTATTCACTACAGGTCACTGCATCAGGTCACTGTAGGTCACCCCTATGGTAGGCCCTCATTGCACTGAGGGCAGGGTGTAGGTACCTGTGTGTGAGGGCACCCCTGCATGAGCAGAGGTGCCCCGATGGACTCCAACTCCATTTTCATGGACTTCGTAAGTGCGGGGACACCATTTTATGTGTGTAGTGGACACAGGTCACTTTCCTGGCAAACATTGACCTGTTCCCTACCCCACCCCTGTCCTTCCCCTCAGGCCAAGGTGGCCAAAACCCTGCCCAGCACCTCAGCCACCACCTATATCCAGCTACATAATGGTAACTCTGAACCTGGGCATGTTTGGTTTCAAACATGTCGGATTCATACCCCAATACTGTTGCCAGTATTGAAAGTATGATTCCATGCACTCTGGGGGCTCCTTAGAGGACCCCCAACATTGCTCCTACCAGCTTTCTGGGGTTCTCTGGGCAGCCCAAGCTGCTGCTACAACCTCAGACAGGTTTCGGCCCTCATGCTGCTTGAACATCTCAGGCCCATGAAGGCAGAACAAAGGATTTCCTTTCTGGGGTTTATGGCACTTACCATAGTCCAGTCCTCTTGGTATTCCAGTCAGACCCTCTGAATGAAGGATGTCCAAGACCTTCTCCTCCCAAGATGTGAAGTGTGGGGGAGGAGGTGGGGGCCAACCGCCAGTCTTCTGCACGGCAGTCTGATAATGTGATACCGTGGAAAGCACCTTACCCCATAGGTCATGGCACCTCTTCCTGATGTCCTCACTTGTGCATGGATGGTTGCCTACTGAGTTCACCCTGTCGACAATTCTCTGCCATAACTCCATTTTCCTGGCAATGGATGTTTTCGGAGCTTGTACTCCAAACAGTTGTGGCTCTACCCAAACAATTTCATCGACCAAGACCCTCAACTTAATGTCTGTAAAGCGTGGGTGCTTTTGTCGGGACATGGTGGTGGTTGTGTTGGTGTGTGTAAGGGTGCAGTGTAGATGCTTGGTGGAGTGGGGGTGTTTTGTTGTATGTGATGGTCGTTGTGGTGTTGGTGTATACACGTAATGTGTGTATTGTTTTGTTCGTGCACTTGTATGGTTTGTGCTGAGTGGGAAGTGTATATGTGCCTATGGTGTACAAGTACTAACGTGTTTGGGTCCTCGCTATCTGTGAATGTTGTTTTGGTATCAAAGTATTGTGGGTTGTGTGGGGGTGTGTTATACAGTGCAGTGAATAGGTGTGTCTGGTGTGTATATGTGTGTAGGTGTGGGGTATTGGAACTGTCCAATGTGGTGTTGTGTTCTGTCTGAGGTCAGTTGCTGAGCGCAGAAGTTTGGACCTCCAATGGTTTTCCACCATGGAAGAACCACTGTCGTGACTTTTGGGTGGTAATCTGGTGGATGGAAAGTTGTCAGGCTGGAGGTGTTGGTGGTGGGACCTCCTCTTCCCTGGCCTCCAGTGTCCTGGCGGTGTCTGATTTGTGGCTGTTTTCATGTGGTCTTCGCTGAGTGACTCTTAATTTAATACGGCGGTCGGAATACCACCAACATGGTGGTCTTTTAGTGGCCAGGACAGTAGCAGACTTGCCAAAACACCACCAAAGTCATAATGAGGCCTTAAATATTGTTCAAAGCCTGCTGTTAAAGGTATTTGCATATACCTGATTACTGAGGGCATGTCCAAAACCCTCACTAGTCTCTTCTCCTCTCTATGGGACTTGTGAGCTTCCTTAAGCAACATTTTGGACTTTGAGCAAATAGTTTCAAAGCTATCAGAAACATGTGCGCAACCCAGACTGTTAAAGTTTTATTTTATATAAGACAGACACTGGATAGCTGACATGTTTTCCAGGTTTACACAGTCAGCAAGCACCTGCCTGGATAGATTAGCATTCAGTGAATTTCATATTTTTAACCATAGAAAAAGGGGCGTGATATTAATGATGTCCTGGTTCCATATGTGTGATAAAACCTGCAGTAGCTCTAGGGATAGCCATGAGCCTACACAAAAAACTATTTTCTACTGCCTGAAGTTTCCTCTTTGCGGCGTAGCCCCAGACTCTAAAACATGTGCTTTTACATATTTGGACCATCCCTCGGACTGGCTTTTGGCCAAGATGTTTTGCAAAACTAAAAATGGCATTGCCAACTACCTCCATTTTTTCTGCCCTATTAGCCAATAACCTATCCCAATGCCCTTTTCTATCCAGTAAAATACTTAGATAATTAAAAGCAGAGGCTATAGCAACTGGTCTCCGTTCAGTAAAAAACATTTTCAATTTGGTATTTCTGGGACAACATGGCATCGTAAAAGATTTTTGCTGGTTCACTTTTAGTCCCAGATCAAGCATGAAATCATTAAAACCAGTGAAAAGTTTTTTGTAGTTAATTTGCTGTGTGTACTGAAAGAACCGCATCAGCTGCATTCAACAGCACTGGGACCACCTGAATGCTGATTCTGGAAACATCGTTTGTAAGGTTTTTTCCGTATAATTTATATAAAGAAAGGAAGGGGGCTGGTATGCAGCCCTGCCTTACTCCCCTGGCTACTCTTATTGGTGCAGTGCATTCACCAGATTGGAAACACTGCACCCTTGTTGAGAATCCCACTGTAAACTCCTGATTAAGGGGGTCATTCCAACCCTGGCGGTCGGTGTTAAAGCGGCGGCCAACCCGCCAACAGGCAGGCAGTAAAAAAAACGGAATTCTGACCCTGGCGGGAACCGCCAACAGAGACCGCCACTTTAACACTCCGACCGCCATGGCGGGACAAACAAACAGCGCGGCGGTCACCGCCAACAGACAGGCGGGAGACAATGTACCGCCCACCCTATCACAACCCACCAATCCGCCACCTTTTCCGGGGCAGTAGCCCCGCCGATAAAAACACGGCGGAAACAGACATTACTAACGGAAAACGCTCACCTTTACACACTCCACGAGGAATCTGGACAGCATGGAACCCGAACTACACATCCTACCAGCTATTGTCTTCCTGCTCCTCTACCAGGAGCACGAACGCCGCCGCAGAAGACAACGGTGAGTACTGCACCTACGACACAGGGGAGGGGGGAGGCAACAAATTACGGGGACACACATACGCGACACACCCACCCTCACCCACAACTACATACACATCAATGCAGAGCAACAACTCAGAGTGACACCCCCAAACCCCCCGGAAGAATGCAAAGACACAAATAAATGATCCTGAAATTTGAAGTATATTGTACGGCTAAGTAAAATAATATATCAAACATCTCTAACTATATATACATATGTAAATTGTCCAGTCCAAACTGGGTATCAGCCATTGTTCGTGGGCCAATGGGCCTAAACACATGGGCAAAGCCCACACACGATACCCGGCTCCAATGGAGAGAACACTGCAGGGGCATCAGATAGCAAAACTACAGGCACCTCAGGGGGAAAGGAAGGGGGGGGCACCTCAGCCACATGAGTCCACGACGCCAGATCCATGAGGGGCCTCCATGGCCACTGTTCAATCCTGGGGAGTGCAAAGCCACAGTCTCACAAGTCTCTACAGTGGGTGGGTTGCCCACTGTTCAATCCTGGGGAGTGCAAAGCCACAGTCTCACAAGTATCTACAGTGGGTGGGTTGCCCACTGTTCAATCCTGGGGAGTGCAAAGCCTCAGTCTCACAAGTGGATTACAGACTCGACTGGTTCTGGAGGAGGCATGGTGCCCAGAGTGCTTTGTGCAGCCCTGCCCGACACAGATGCGGGCCTGCCCCTTCTGCCAATGGGCCAGCGGTGCTTGAGACGACGGTGCCCAGCGGAGCGGTGCTTGAGTTGAAGGGCCCAGCGGAGCGGTGCTTGAGACGGCGGTGCCCAGCGGAGCGGTGCTTGAGATGAAGGGCCCAGTTCAGCGGTGCTTGAGATGAAGGGCCCAGCGGAGCGGTGCTTGAGTTGAAGGGCCCAGCGGAGTGGTGCTTGAGACGGCGGTACCCTGTTCAGCGGTTCTTGACTTGAAGGGCCCTGTTCAGCGGTTCTTGAGACGGGGGTGCCCTGTTCAGCGGTTCTTGACTTGAAGGGCCCTGTTCAGCGGTTCTTGACTTGAAGGGCCCTGTTCAGCGGTTCTTGAGATGGGGGTGCCCTGTTCAGCGGTTCTTGACTTGAAGGGCCCTGTTCAGCGGTTCTTGACTTTAAGGGCCCTGTTCAGCGGTTCTTGAGATTGCGGTGCCCTGTTCAGCGGTTCTTGACTTGAAGGGCCCTGTTCAGCGGTTCTTGAGATGGCGGTGCCCTGTTCAGCTGTTCTTGAGTTGAAGGGCCCTGTTCAGCGGTTCTTGAGATGGGGGTGCCCTGTTCAGCGGTTCTTGACTTGAAGGGCCCTGTTCAGCGGTGCTTGACTTTAAGGGCCCTGTTCAGCGGTTCTTGACTTGAAGGGCCCTGTTCAGCGGTTCTTGACTTTAAGGGCCCTGTTCAGCGGTTCTTGACTTTAAGGGCCCTGTTCAGCGGTTCTTGACTTGAAGGGCCCTGTTCAGCGGTTCTTGAGATGGCGGTGCCCTGTTCAGCGGTGCTTGCCTTGGCAGTCCTTGCCATGTTCAGCGGTGCTTGAGTTGGCGCTACTTCATTGCCCAGCTGGGCTGTGGCTGGCGCTCCTTCATTGCCCAGCTTGGCTGGGGCCGGCGGGGCCCTCCTGGGCAGCTTGGCTGGGGCCCTCCAGGGCAGCTTGGCTGGGGCCGGCGGGGCCCTCCTGGGCAGCTTAGCTGGGGCCGGCGGGGCCCTCCTGGGCAGCTTGGCTGGGGCCGGCGGGGCCCTCCTGGGCAGCTTGGCTGGGGCCGGTGGGGCCCTCCTGGCCAGCTTGGCTGGGGCCGGCGGGGCCCTCCTGGGCAGCTTGGCTGGGGCCCTCCTGGGCAGCTTGGCTGGGGCCGGCGGGGCCCTCCTGGGCAGCTCGCCTGCTGCCGGACTTGTCGGGCGTGCTGCACTTGCCACCCTTCCCTGCTCGTCTGTGGCCCTTACCTCCCTTTGCCGGTGTGCCAGGTGGCACCCCACTCCCTGACGGTGCCAGGGTAGTGCTTGTGGAGCCTGCTTTCTTTGGCCTCTCGCGCCTGGCACTGGCTTTCTTTGCTTTCTTTGCAGGGGGTGGGCTGGCCGTCTCTTTACTCCCAGCCGAAGTAGCTGGGCTTGAAGGTGGTGGACTCCAAAATCCTTGGATTATTGTCTTTGTAGGTCCAGGTTTTTATGGTGGCTGAGGTGCTGATCGGAGCCTTATGAGATGGAGGGGGTGGGTCAGTTGATGGAAAGAGGTCAAGGTTGGAAAGGAAAATCAATTTAGTAAGACAAGGACGGGTAGTTGTAGTGGGTATGGGAGTGGAGGAAGAGGATGTGGTTGTAGGAGTTTGAAGTCTGGTGTCTTTGGGTGCAGGTGCTTGTGCTGGAGGCTGTCGTGAGGTGGATGGCTGTTGGGTGGGTGGCTGCCTGCGTTTGTGTGGTTTGGAAGAGGGGGTGACAGACACACTGGGAGAGGACACAGGGGACGTGTAAATGGTAGTGGGGGTGGTGACTGCACGTGTGCGGAGTGTTCTGGTGGGTGTGCTGGTGATGGACGTAGTGGCTGAAGATGTTGTGCATGCAAGTGTGAGTGGAGACGTCACAGGGAGGGAGGAGGGAGACGAGGAGGAGGGGGACACAGAGGAGGCAGTGGCTGTTGGCATGTCTGCATGTGGATGTTGCTTGGGTGAATGCTTGTGTGATGTGTGGTGCTTATGTCTGGATGAGCTTCTCTTGGGTGTTGAGGTGTGTGCAGGCTGGTCTGATGGTGTGTCTGGGATAGGCAGAGGTACAGGGGAGTGGGACTGGGTTGAGGAAGTTGGAGGAGGGAGGCAGGAGACAGGGACAATGGCTGCCGTCAGTGCTGAGGCCAGAGCATTGAACGATCGCTGATGGGCAGCCTGACCCGAATTAATTCCCTCCAGGTATGCATTACTCCGGTGCACCTCCCTTTCTACACCCTGGATGGCATTCAAAAGGGTAGACTGCCCAACAATGATGGTCCTGAGGAGGTCAATGACCTCCTCACTGAGGGCAGCAGGGGTAACTGGGGCAGGGCCTGAGGTGCCTGGGGCGAAGGAGATGCCCACCTTCCTGGGTGAGCAGGCACGGGGCGAAGGCTGAGGGGCTGCTGGGAGGGCGGAGCTGGCGCGCTGGGTGGCGGCTGTACCTGTTGTTGCGGTGGGCACTGATGTTGCCGCCACCACAAGGGAGCTCCCTTCCGAGGACGTGTCTGTGTCGCTGGTGTCACCACGTGTCCCCGCTGTGGAGCTCCCTTCGCCCTCCGTCTCACTGGTGAAATCAGAGCCAGTTGCATGGCCCTCCATGGCCATGTGAGATGCAGCTCCCTCGTGCTCCGATGCCACTTCTCCTCCACCTGATGATGCTAATGCACACATGAACAGGAAGACCACAAAAAAAGGGGCGGGGTGGAGAAACAAAGACATGTTGAGTGCATGCATTGGCGACACCGTTGGCGGAGAGGACAGACACAGAAGCCCCCTGCACTACGCCGCGCAATTGGGGGACACTACTCAATCCGTGGGACATGGCCTACAAGCCTATGGACGACTACTCCACACATAGGTGACACAGAGCCATGATTAGCTGTACTAGGCAACCTACAGAGGTGGGGGGCGGGGTACAGGGCCATGCCTAACGGAGGGGCCTAGCCTACAGAAAACGCCCTGGCCTAGGGATACCCACAGCCCTCCTCCCCCACCCAGACACCTCCAATGTGCGCAAAATCAGCAGAATGTGCTTGTACTCACCCCCTTGTGTCTGCTGTGATGTCCTCACGCGCCCATCCAAATCGGGGTAGGCCACCGCCAGGATCCAGGACATCAGGGGGGTCAAAGTACGACTGGCACCCCTCCTACGTTGGGAGGCCATCCCCAGCAGAGCCTCTGCGGTCTTCCTGCTCCCGCGGCGGATGTCCTCCCACCTCTTCCGGCAGTGGGTGCCCCGTCTGTTGTCCACCCCCAGGGTCCGGACGTCCTTGGCGATGGCACGCCAAATGTCAATTTTCTGATGGGCGCTGACCTATGTGACATGTGCAGGGGGAGAAAAAAAAAATAACATCACCTTCTGCATGCTCGATGTGAGTGGCCCCCCATCCCCACCCTTGCCATGTGGCACATGCTCTCATCTTTCGTTTGATGCATGACTCATTCGCTCCCCTCCCCACCATCTTTCATTCACCCCACTCAACCCAGGCATTGGCCACAAAGCATGGTCCCAGTGTACTTACCTGTTGGTCTGGAGGACCGTAGAGTAGCGCATACTGGGGGAGGACCCCATCCACGAGTTTCTCCAATTCTTCAGAAGTGAAGGCAGGGGCCCTTTCCCCAGTCGCAGCAGCCATTGTCTCTTCCAGACCGAGGTCACAGCAGCACTTGCAGTATAGGTCCTCTCAGGTATCAAGTGATTAAGCAGATAGAAAATGGCGGTCACGCCCGCGGCGGTGCGTACCACGGCGGTGCGTACCGCGACTGCCGGCGCACATCCTCATTGGCTCCTGAAACCCATAGGGTTCAATGTTAACCAATGCGGCTATGCGCCGTGGTCTTCGACCGCCTACCGCCACGGTGTGCCGCACCAGCGCATTGACCTCACATCCCACTGTCGCACTTCACAGGTCAGGCAGCCGCCATTTCAAGGGCCCCCATATCTTAATTTCTACTGCGTCACACATACCTAGGCCTTGCACCAACACTCATACAAGCCATTCAATGCATTGAGAATCGTGTACTGTGCAAGCTGTGGGAACGTACCTGTGGTTGATTGACTCTGTGCTCCATGTTGTCCTTCCTAGGCAACGTCCGCTGGGACTTGTGAGGAGATGGAGGAATCTTCCCGTGCACAGACCGCTGGTAGACCTGTCGACAATGGAAGAAAGACATGTCATACTGACATACAGGCTTGACCGAGCCACTTTACAGGAACTGTGTGCCCAGCTGGAGCCAGACCTGATGTCACCCATCCGCCAACCCACAGGGATCCCCCCTCTAGTGCAGCTGCTGTCAGTACTCCATTTTTTGGCAAGTGGGTCATTTCAAACAACAGTGGCCATTTCATCAGGGATGTCTCAGCCCATGTTTTCCAAGGTGTTGTCCAGAGAGTTGTCTGCCCTGCTGAAATACATGCGGAGCTACATTGTTTTCCCTGAGGTGGGAGATTTGGCTACAGTGAAGGGTGATTTCTATGCGCTTGGACATATTCCCAACATCATTGGTGCAATTGATGGGACACATGTTGCTTTGGTCCCCCCCAGCACGAGTGAACAGGTGTACAGGAACAGAAAAAGTTATCATTCCAAGAATGTCCAGGTGGTCTGTTTGGCTGACCAGTACATCTCCCATGTAAATGCCAAGTTCCCTGGGTCAGTGCATGACGCCTACATCATGCGAAATAGCAGCATCCCTTACGTGATGGAACTACTTCAGAGACACCGTGTGTGGCTAATTGGTGACTCTGGTTACCCCAACCTGTCCTGGCTACTGACCCCAGTGAGGAATCCCAGGACCAGGGCAGAGGAACGGTACAATGAGGCCCATGGGCGGACTAGGAGGGTGATCGAGCGGACGTTCGGTGTCCTGAAGGCCAGGTTTAGGTGCCTCCATATGACAGGTGGATCCCTAATGTACTCACCAAAGAAGGTGTGCCATATCATCGTGGCCTGCTGTATGCTTCACAACCTGGCTTTGCGACGCCAGGTGCCTTTCCTGCAGGAGGATGGTCCAGATGGTGGTGTTGTGGCAGCTGTGGAGCCTGCGGAAAGTGAAGAGGAGGAAGACGAAGAGGACGACACAGACAACAGGGACACAGTAATACTGCAGTATTTTCAATGACATACAGGTAAGAATCAACACCGGCATTTTACATTTAATTAAAGTCTCCTGCCTCTCTACTGTCTGAGTTTCCCCCCAGTGTATGTTGACTGAGTTGTGACTTTCCCTTCCAATTTCAGAGATGTGGGCCCCACTCCGTGACCTCTGCTTTGTTTCCCCATGGACTACAGCTGTGTGACAGTGGTATGTTGTCATCACAATGTAACTGCACATTTTGGCACGGTTCTGTGTAATACATTTGTTAAAAAATACAGGCAGACTCCAGATTATTTTTGTGCAACAAGTGTGTTTATTAAAGTGTAAAATTTTGGGAAATGGTTGCAATTCGGTGATGGGTGATGGTGGAGGAATGTCCATGGCAGAGTCCAGATTTTCAGTCTCACAGGTGCATTGTCCATATGCCTGTGGAAGGTGGAGCAGGGGCAGTTTAAGGTTGGACAGGGTGACAATGTGGGACAGTGGGATGACAATCAGGGGGTATCCTTTCCTGGCGGGGGTCTTGGCATCCTACTCTGTCTTCTTCCTAGATCTCAGGCCCCGCTTGCGGGGTGGTTCTCCTTCTGCAGGGGGTGGGGTTCTGGTGGCCTGTTGTTCTTGTGTCAGGGCCTCCTGTCCACTAGCGCCGGCGGAGGTGGTAGCCTGTTCTTGGTCCATGCTAGTGACAGGGGCCCTTTGTGGTGCCACATGGTCCCGCAATGTGGTGACAATCTGATTGAGAGCCACAACGATGGTGCCCATTGCGGAATTGATGTTTCTGAGTTCTTCCCTGAACCCCATAAACTGTTCCTCCTGCAGTACCTGGATCTCCTGGAACCTGGCCAGGACAGTCGCCATCGTCTCCTGGGAGCGGTGGTATGCTCCCATGATGGAGGAGAGGGCCTCGTGGAGAGTGGGTTCCCTGGGCCTGTCCCCCCCCTGTCGCACAGCAGCTCTCCCAGTTCCCCTGTTTCCCTGGGCCTCTGTCCCCTGGACCGTGTGCCCACTACCACTGCCCCCAGGTCCCTGTTGTTGTTGGGGTGGTGGGTTAACCTGGGTGCCCTGTAGTGGTGGACACACCGCTGATTGACGTGTCCTGGAGACAGAGGCATGGGCCCGCTGGGTGGGTGCTGTGCTGGTGTCCCCAGAGGGGGTTAGGTCTGCTGTGGCCTGTGGCTGTCTGAGGGGAACCGACTGTCCCGAGGTCCCCGATGGGCCGGGCTGGTCATCTGGGTCCAGGGAGACAGAGCTGCTGTCATCACTGTGGGCCTCTTCTGGGGGTGGAATGGACATTTCTGGACCCTCCTGGGCAGTGTTGTGGCGTTCGGGTCCTGCAGGGGTATGAGAGTATGGTTATTGCTTTTGTGTGTGCCATAGCGTGCAATGGGTGGGTGCCCGTGTACCCCAGTGCTGGCATTCCCTTGTGGGGGCTGTTGTGAGGGTGGTTTGGGGGGGTGGTGGGTATGTGCAGTGGGCAAGCTTAGGTGATGGGTGTCCATGGTTTGTGGTCGCTTGCAGGGCTTGGTGTTGGGATAGGTGAGTTGTGATGGTGAGACATTAGCAAGGAGGATGTGTGATGGGGTGGGGGGGAAGCCGGGGGTATGATTTGGTATGCCGGTGGGTGGGGGGGATGATGTAGTTGAGATTTGACTCACCAGAGTCCATTCCTCCGCCTACTCCTGCGAGGCCCTCAGGATGCAGGATCGCCAAGACCTGTTCCTCCCATGTTGTAAATTCTGGGGGTTGAGGTGGGGGTCCGCCGCCAGTCTTCTGCACCGCGATGTTGTGTCTGGATACCATGGAACGCACCTTCCCCCGTAGGTCGTTCCACCGCTTCCTGATGTCGTCCCGATTTTGTGGATGCTGACCCACAGCGTTGACCCTGTCCACTATTCTTTGCCATAGCTCCATCTTCCTGGCAATGGTGGTGTGCTGCACCTGTGTCCCGAAGAGCTGGGGCTCTACCCGAGCTATTTCCTCCACCATGACCCTGAGTTCAGCGTCTGTAAACCTGGGGTTTCTTTGGGGTGCCATGGGGTGGTGTGGATGAGGTGTGGGGTGGCATTTGTGGTGATGAGTGTGGTGAGTGTGGTGGTGTGTGGTGTTTTGTGCGTGGATGTTGTGTGAGTGATGGTGTTATGTGCCTGTGAATGCTCTGTACTAGCTGGTGGTGTATCTCTCTGGCCTTCGTCAATAAATGGTGGTCGTAGGGGTTTGTGGGTGATTTGGGTGTGTGTTTTATATTGGGTTGGGTGTGTGGGAGTGGTGTTTGAATGTGTATCAGGTGTGTGTATTTCAAAATGTCCAATGTGGCAGTGTTTTGGAGCTGTGTGTGTATTTTGACCGCGGCAGTGTGTACTGCCAATGGAATACCGCGGTTGGAAGACCGCCGCGTGGATTCGTGGGTCGGAATGGAATGGGCGTATTTCTGTTGGCGTGACGGTGGAGGTTTGGTCATCGCCAGTTTTTCGCTGGCCGTTGGTGTGGCGGACTTTTGTGGATGTCGGTTTTTTGGCGGTTTGGCTGTTGCGGGTCAGAATGACCGTGGCGGTTTCCCGTGCCCCCGGCGGTGTTATGGCGGTCTTCTGACCGGCGGTAAGCGCTTTTTACCGCCGAGGTCAGAATGACCCCCTAAGTCTAGTAATGGGTTCTTGATACTGACCTGTCTCATCAAATTCCATAGCATTTTCCTGTCCACAAGGTCAAAAGCACAAGAGAGGTTCATAAGGGCCATATGCAAAAATGTGGTGTTGTGTTCTGTCTCTAATGAGTTTTTGAGCTTGGCAGTTCGCACCACCAATGGTTTTCCACCATGGAAGAACAGCTGTAGTGATTTGTGGCTCGTAATCTGGTGGGTTGAAAGTTGTTGGGATGGCAGTGCTGGTGGTGGAACTGCCTCTATACTGCCCTCCTGTGTCCCGGCGGTGTTGGATTTGTGGCTGTTTTGTGACGGTCTTCAGTGTGTGAATCTTAAGATTGTGGTTGGATTACCCCCAACATGGCAGTCTTTTGGCGGCCGCCACCACAGTGGTCTTCCGAAATGACCGCCAAAGTCATAAGGAGTCCCTTTGTTTTTGTTTGGGTTTGCAATTCATTGAAAGCTTTTGTAAATGCAACATTAACAGAAGCAGACAAACATTACACAGCCAACATTGCAGCGCTGGATTGAACCATGCCTCAGTTGAATGGGGTCATCATGGCCCATGGGCAGCAACTCATGACTTGCGAAGTACCATGGGCAGGAAGGTCATGGATGATGATGGATAGATGGCATCTGCCTTACTTAGGAAATACAGTGGGTATACTGGTAATTGTCAATAACCAAGCAAAGTGACTCACCATCACACATCCATTCAGCCGCAAAGACTCCCCCTTCAGGTGCTCCATCTGGTGCTCTGGTGCTGGCCCCAGCACTGGTCATCTGTGTCGCTAGAAAAACATTACATATTTTAAAAGAAAATACAACCACAACACATGACTACAGCCGAGTTTGTAGTATCTCCTCTCCAATCTAAAATATCACTTGGGGCATTTTGCTGGTTGACAATGTTAGGAAAAACAGTAATCAAGCCAACCATGATGGGGGGACAAAGATAGGATGATGACTGTGAGCCATTTGAAGTGCAATGAAGGTGTAGAATAAATTGGTCAATGAAGGATATATAGTTTTGATTTGGTTTTGGTTGTCAATTTTGGCAAATACATTGGAACCTTCCTCATACTACTTTACTGCCATGCTGCACCATCATTGAAACTGCTGTGATAATGCAACACAGCATGTGGGGGGTACTACTATAACCTTGGCCACACTCTTGTCATTGCAGCATGAGCAAGTAATAGTAAGTCTTCTCAACAAACAAGTGTTGAAGAGCTTGCTTGTGTCTGCAAGCTCTGCAATTTTCACAGTACACTACCTAATCTAGTGTCTTAGTCTTACAGTACCAGTTCACAGGGTATAATAAAGTTAGGGGAGAGGTACCATATAACCACACGGAAAAAAAGCGTAAGCTACATATTAGTATACAAACAGAAGGAAGTCAGCTACAGAAACAAGAAACATAGAAAAAAGAATAATGCAGGGTAGGCTTATAATAATTATAGAAAAAAGGACAATGCAGGTTGGGATAACAAGAATAATCATTGAATAGAATGAAGAGCATTTGAAAAAAAAAGTGAAAGCAAAAGAGAAAGAAGGGAAAATTAATCCAATTGGGAGAGGTAAAATTTAGAGAAACAAGTATTAGCAAGAACTTACTGGGGCCAGCAAAGCTGTCTGCTGTAGCTGCGGCAATGGTGGTGCCAGTGGAATTCCCACCCACCACAGCACTGGGTGTGGCACCCTCTTCGACCCGACCGTCTAATGACCTTTTCTTGTCCTTTGTGCTGATATAAGAAAAAAAGAAGATTGCAAAAAAAGATTAGTGGTACAGTTATTATCCTAGGAAATATGTTGACAAGCAAAGGCAAGCGCGGTAACATATTGACAATGTACTTTTCTAAATCAGATTGCCTAATACCTATATGATCAAGTTGACCTATTACTAATTTCTGACACCTTACCTAAGCCCTGTTTCAAATTTCCTAAACTACATTTGGAAATACTAATGCATTGCAACAAATGATCTTTGCTTCGCAAATGACATTTGCAATCCCCTTTGTTGGGCCAATTCAGTCAGTTTCCCTTTTCAATGCAGAGAGGCAGCATACATCACTGGAAGATTGCTTGGTACTGTACAAGCTACAAAAAAGAAAGACACAGAGAACGTTAACTCATTGATATATATTACTTACCACTGCTACCACCGTATCACTATCTTAGTGACTGGAAGATGGAGAAGTTAGCATAACTTCTTAAATAATCATTCCAAATGGGTTGAATGAGGGAACCACGCATGAGGCAATCACGCATGCCTGAACAACGTGGTCAGAACAACAATGCGTTGTCTCCACGCATGCCTTTACCACGCATGACTTTACAACAATTTTTCGTTGTAAAGGCATGCCTAGTATAGGCATGTGTGGAAACGGCATGCACGGTTGTCGCATGCCACCCCCTAAAAACAGAAGTACCCGACCCCCAACCCTTAAAAACTACCTCGATACCCCCACCCACCCTGAGCCCTAAAACTGACCCCCACCCCCAAAAATAAAAACAACCCAACCCCCAAAAACAAAATGACCCTGACCCCCCACCCCAACCCTAAAAACAGAAGTACCCTGACACCCCACCTTTAAAAACTACCCCGAAAACCCCCACCCGGCCTGCGCCCTAAAGCCGACCACACCCCTAAAGTAAAACTACCCAACCCCTAAAAAAAAATTACCCTGACCCCCTCACCCCTGCCCCGAAAACCTGGCCCCTCCGCCTGCCTTGAATACAAAATTACTCCAACCCCTGCCTCTAAAAGACCGACCCCCAACTGCCCTAAATACAAAATTACCCTAACCCCTGCCCCTAAAACCCAACACCCCACCTGCCCTGAATTAGAAATTACCCCAACCCCCACTCGTCCCTAAAAACCCAACCCCCACCTGCTCTGAATAAAAAATTACCCCAACCCCCACCCCTAAAAACCTGACCCCCCCACCTGCCCTAAATACAAAATTAGCCCAACCCGCCCCTAAAAACCCAATCTCCCACCCGCCCTAAATACAAAATTACCCCGACCTGCCCTAAATACGACATTAGCCCGACCCCTCCCCCAATAAACCACCTCCCACCCCCACATACAAAATTACCCCAAGCCCGCCCCTAAAAACCCGATCCCTCCACCTGCCCTGAATACAAAATTACCCCAACCCCCCAACCCTCACCCCTAAAAACCCAACCCCCCACCTTCCCTGAATACAAAATTACCCCAACCCCTCTCCCACGCTCCTAAAAACCCGACCCCCCAGCTGCCCTGAATACAAAATTACTCCAACCCCCACCTCGCTCCTAAAAACCCGAGAACCCCCACCCTCCCTAAATACAAAATTACCCCAACCCCCACTCCTAATCCCCACCCCACCCCTAATAACCCACCTGCCCTAAACTAAATATAAAATTACCCTAACCACCCCACCCCTGCCCCCATAAACCCAACCCCCCACCCGCCATAACTACAAAATTACCCTCACCCATAAAAACCCACCCCCAACCCGCCCTAAAAACATAATTACCCCAACCCCCCAAATACAAAATTACCCTGACCCCACCCCGCACCTACAAACCCGACCTCCCCACCTGCCCTAAATACAAAATTACCCGCCCTGGCCCTAAAAACCCAACCCTCACCCCTAAATACAAAATTACCACGACCCCCCACCCCACCCCTAAAAACAAAATAACCCCAACCCCCACCCCACCTGAAATACCATAGTACTGATCCCCCTCCCCGCCCCTCAAGAAAATTAAAATAACATAACCACCCCAACCCCTTCACCCCTGCTCTCACCCCTAAAAACTACTCCCAACCCTGCCCCAAACCCACTTACCTGTCTGCAACATCTCCCAATGGATCTCCCTTTTTCTCTGCCTTAACCAGCACATGCATGGTTAAGTATGAGAAAAAGGACTGCGTTGTTCAGGCAATCGTTGTTCTGCTTGCGTGAACAATGCAGGCGTGGTTCCGGGCGCGTTGTTCAGGATCTTTCCCTCCCAAGTGAGCTCCTATATCAACAAGCAAAACTAGGTAGCACTGATTACTTGGCTCACTCAAATTGGATCACATAATATTCGTAACGTTAAGTTATGGTTGGCAATTTTGGCAAATGTAACAGGACCGCCCTCATACTACTTTACTGCTATGGTGCACTGTCATTCAAACTGTTGGGATAATACATGGCACAGCATTGGGGGAAGGGTGACCATAATCCTGGTCACTCTCTTGTAATTTGAGCGTGAGCAAGACATAGAAAGCCTTCTCAACAAAAAGTGTAGAAGAGTTTGCCTTTGTCTGCAAACTGTGCAATCTTCACAGTTGACTACCTAATCTAGGGCCAGATGTAGCAAAATACCAAATAGCGAGTTGCAATTTGCGAGTCCTTCCGACTCGCAAATTGCAACTCGCTATTTGGTATGCAGAACGGTGTCTCAGACACCATCTGCGAGTCGGTATGGGGTCGCAAAGACCCACTTCATTAATATTAATGAGGTGGGTCGCAAATTGCGGCCCCATACCGACTATGGGCACTCGCAAACATGGAGGCCTGCTGTAGTCAGCAGACCTCCATGTTCGTGACTGCTTATAAATAAAGCTTTTTTTTTTTTTTAAAGTGTAGCCCGTTTTCCTTAAAGGAAAACGAGCTGCACTTAAAAAGAAATCCAAAACCTTTAGTTTCGGTATTTTTTCAGGGTAGGTAGTGGTCCCTTGGACCACTACCTGCCCTGAAAAAATAATTTGTGGTCCATTCACAAAGGGGAAGGGGTCCCATGGGGACCCCTTCCAATTTGCGAGTGGGTTACCATCCACTTCAAGTGGATGGTAACTGCGACACAATTTGCGACCACATATGCGGTCGCAAATGGTATTGCATACCACTGCGAATCGCAAATAGGAAGGGAACACCCCTTCCTATTTGCGATTCGGAAATGCATTTTGCGAGTCGGTCCCGACTCGCAAAATGCATTTCTGCACAGGAAACTGCGATTTGCGACTCGCAAACGGCATTTTTTGCCGTTTGTGAGTCGCAAATCGTTTCCTACATCTGGCCCCTAGTGTCTAAGTCTTACAGTACCAGTCCAAAGGGTACAATAAAGTTAGGGGAGAGGGACAGCATAACCACGAGGAAGAAAACATAAGCTACAGATTAGTAAGGAAACAGGACAAAGTCAGCTACAGAAACAAGAAATATAGAAAAAAGGATAATGCATGGTGGGATAACAAGCTGCATAGAAAAGCAAGACACAGAGAATGCTAACTCACTGATATATATTACTTACTACTACTAATACCACAGTGCCACTATCTCAGTGGCAGGAGGACAGAGGAGTCAGCATAACTTCTTAAATAATCAGCCCAAGCAAGATCCTACAGAAAAAAAAGCAGAACTAGGTAGAATTGATCACCTGGATTGCTCAAACTGGATTGCATAATATCATTAAAGATACTTTACGTGAACTTAATTTACCTCTGAATAGCATGCTATATGAAACAATACATTTGCATTATAGGATAGGACACAACAAAATGAGTAATAGTTTATTACTAGTACTCACCAAGCCCGACAACCTGGTTTCCCAGCAGGTCAAGAAGGTCCCTCTCCAGGTCAAAGATATTGGCTCAACAGTTCATCAGCTGCTGCTGGGTGTGCCAAACCCCAGTGTGTCAGTGGACACAACGGCACACCCTCTCACACAGCAGCCGATGCTCCCACAGACCGCACCCACTCCCAGATCAGCCACCTGCTGGAAGCATGAATGGGAGGTGGCATTGCACAAAAAAAAGTTGTGGCCACCTCCTCCTCACTAAAAATAGTGTGAGTTTGCACTCCTTGGTGGTGCTGGCACCCACAGGGTGTGTGGCTCGCTGCACCCCTTGCACTGACGTCACCTTGTCTCCCACGTTGTGCCATAGCACTGGCTGGAAAATTAAAAAAAGACAATGTGGCTAAAAAGGAATAGAGAGGGAAAAATTAAGCTAGGAGAAGTTAGGGGAAAACTAATAAAGGGACAAAAAAGTCACAGAAAATTAAAAAAAGGCAAACATGTAAAATACACCAACATAAAAGCACACTATGGAAATAAATGTAAAAGAGGGAAGGATTAATCAAATAAAGTAAGGATGGCTAAGATAAAGTGGGGATTGAAAAGTTGGTCTAGCACCATGCACACGACAGGTAAAACAAGATGGCTGTGCGTGCGGGCAACCTCATGGTGCTGTTCACGCTTGCGTTGCAACTCTGACTACACGACTCACAGCAGTCCGCGCTAATGGGCGGCCGAGCACAACTCCACCAGCTTGCACAGAGTTAGGCGGAGTTCACTACGTTTTTTCTTTACTCCATCGAATTCTGTGTAGTGGACATCCATGCACTTTGCCAGGCCTAGAAAGTAGTTAATCTGTGACTGTTTGGGTTCAGGTTGCTGAAATGCCCAAATTGTGTGCATTTTAGACTACAATAAGCACATAGATGGGGTAGATAGAGAAGATATGAGGTTGGAGCCTTACAGTGCTGTTTGTAAGTCATACATTTGGAATAAGAAGTTGTCCCTTTGTTTATTTGGCAATCATCAATGCTTTTGTTTTATTTAAGAATTGTTCTTCAGAATCAAAGATTGATTGATTGATTGATTGATTGATTGATTGATTGATTGAAAGATGACTGTAATGGGCAGCCTTTTTTATAATGGAGCAGGCAAGTGTTCTTAGTGTTGGAGTGGTGGGGGATCCAGCCAGATTGAAAGATTGCCACTTTTCCGATTACATTCCTGTTCTGCTTGTACTTCAGACTGAGTGGAAACATGAATAAAAGGAATTCCAACAATGCAGAGCTCTCAGTCTGAGTAATACATTTATTAAAGCACTTTTTAAGGTGGGAGCATGCAGGTCAAATGCAGCAACACGAATACACTTCTGAAAATAATCACAGCAGTATAATAATAATGATCATAGAAACAAAACAAAAAAATACACTACTTCAATCATGGCTAATATGTCTGCATATACAGTGATTATATATTCATTCACAACACAAAGCTAAAAATACAAATTAAAAATGCATCACCATGGGGCGAGGTAGGGACCTCATCTCTTTGCCAACTTCAAGTCGAGAACCCAGACAACTGCTGAAAGAGAGAAAACTACTCTCAATGGGAACTGGGCAAAGGTGTCCCTTTCCTGGAATGAGTTCTGTCTCTAACCCAGTTGTCAAGTTTCCCCCTTACACTCTTTAAACCAGATGGAGAGGAGAATTCTAGAAACTCCCCCCTCCCATTCTGTAAGTTGTTGTTGAAATGCTGGCTGTACCTGTGACGCCGCTAAGACTGATGCTTGGCTGCCCTGTGTGAGGACTGGCATTTGGCTGTTGGGGTGTGTGTAGTGAGTTGCTGCTGGTCACTACACACACATTGCCAGTAGATAGTCAGTGCACCCATTCCATCAGCTGCCAGGTGATGTGATTGCTGTTCTGTGAGCAAATAAAAGTGATGGGCCCTTGAATGGCGCTGTTTGTTGATATGAGTGTTGCAATGTTCTGGGCCTGCGGCTGGTAGACTGAATGGTTTTGTGTGTGTCACGCATGAAATGTGTGTGAATGGCCTGTAAAGTGTTTGGTGTCTTGATGTGGGTTTACAGCTCACAAGCTGTGAGTCATTGGTTCAGTATTCTGAACTTTCAATTACTAACAGTGTATTTCCTTTTTGCGCAATCTCTTGTTAATAAAATTTACTTTTCACTTACCCTCATGCCGAATCTAACCAATATGTGTGTGTACTTGAGGAGTAGATGGTTGTGTAGTAACATTTGTCTTTTCTGTCTTTCTCTGCCAGGGTGTTCATTGTCTCTACCGAAAATCTACTAACTCAGGATATTGTTGTGACCTAGACACCAAAGGGACTCCAGGGTGGCTTGCATGGATCCCTGAAAGTACTGGAATCCGCTGGCAGCCTCAAATTTTTTGCCACTCTGAGTTACTACACATCTCCTAATAAAAATAGTACCTCAGCTGTGTGTGGGGCCTAGTGCCTGCAAAAGGGTGGGGTCCAAGGTTTGACAGCCACACAGGAAAACCTACCAAACCCAGGCATTTCTGAAAACTAGGCACCCATGGTAGTACAGGGGGGTGTTCCTCTCAATCACACAAAGTTTTCTCACCCACAATGCCCCACAAACCTCAACATTTGACTAAAATCATACATTTGCCTTGCATTTTTGTGACGTGTTCTTCCAGAATCAAATTGAATCCACAAAATTCCTAACACCCAGAGTTTCCCCGCTTTTCCCAATATAAATGCAGTCCCACTTGTGTGGCTGGGTCTAGTGCTTGCAAAAATGAAAGAATAAACTAACATCAAAGGGAGTCCTCTCAAAGGGACACTCATTGATCTTGGTTTGATATTCTCCGGTCACGGGCAGCTACACAAGTGAGGTACCATTTGTATCAAGGGACTTGTGGGATGGTAGGTAGTAGGAAATTAGTTACTCACTGCAGATTTCATAACTTTTCATCACAGAAATGTGAGGAAATTCTGTTTTTGTAGTCAAAGTTTGAGATTTGCCGGAGCTTTTGGATAAGAAACCCTGGTGAGATCCAAGTTTATCATCCCAGCCTGGATTTCCCCAGGTGTCTAGTTTTCAAAGATATATGCAGGTCTGCTTGGTTTCCCTTGTTGATGGCTTACCTAGTTCCCAAAATCCACAGCTAGCCACATTGTAAAAAAAAGGTCAGTTTTCAATGGAAAAATGTGATGTGTAAATGATAGGGTGCGAATATTTTGGTGCCTTTCCTGTCGCGGCCTATACAAGTGAGGTATCAATTTCATCTGGCGTCCTGGAGAATGGTAGGTGGTAAGAAAATGAGTTGCTCTCTGCAAATGCCAGAACTTTCCATCACAGAAATGTGAGGAAAATGTGCTTTTTAGTTAAAGTTTGAGGTTTGCACATGCTTCTGGGTAAGAAAACCTGATGAGTGCCACGCAAGACACCCCACCCTGGATTACCCCAGGTGTCTAGTTTTCAACAATATGCCGGTTTGCTAGATTTCCCAAGTTACTGGCTGAGGTAGGGCTCAAATCCCACAGCAAACTACATCACAAAAAAGGGTCAATTTTTTGTAGAAAAATTGTGATGTGTCCATGTTGCATTTTGGCACCTTTCCTGTTGTAGCGACTAGCCCTACTCCAACAAGTGAGGTACCATATATATCGGGAGACTTGTGGGAGTGGTAGAAAATCAGTTTCTCGCTGCAGATTCCAGAACTTTCCATCACTTACCTTTGAGGAAAAGTGTGTTTTAGTAAAAGTGTGAGGTTTGTTAAGGCTTCTGGGTAGATAAACCTGGTAAGATCCCTGCAACTGACCCCGCCCTGGATTTCCCCATGTTTCTAGTTTTCAGAAACAGTGTAGGTTTGCTAGGTTTGCCTCGGTGCTGGCTGAGTGAGGGCCCAAAATTCACAGTAAGGCACATTGCAAAAAAGGGGTCAACTTTCAGTGGAAAAATGTGATGTGTACATGTCAAGCAGTGTCCACCACTACAGGGAACCCAGGCTAACCCACCACCCCAACAACAACAGGGACATGGGGGCAGTGGGCACACGATCCAGGGGATGGAGGCACAGGAACACAGGGGAACTGGGAGGGCTGCTGTGCGAGAGGGGGAGGACAGGCCAAGGGAACCCACTCTCCACGAGGCCCTCTCCAACATCATGGGAGCCTACCACCATTCCCAGGAGACAATGGCAATGGTACTGGCCAAGTTTCAGGAGACCCAGCGGCTGCAGGAGGAATAGTATTTGGGCTTCAGGGAGGAACTCAGATCCATCAATTCCACCCTGGACACCATCGTAGGGGTGCTGACCGCCATGCTGTTTGTTTGTACCGCTGTGGCGGTTGGAGTGTTAAAGTGGATGTCTATGTTGGCGGTTTCCGCCACAGTCGTGATTCCATTTTTTTTTCCGATGGCCTTACCGCCGCTTTAACACCGACCGCTAGGGTTGTAATGACCACCTTATTTTTTAACATTTAACATTTTCGTCTGTATTTATTCATATTTACTTTTTACGCATCTATTCAGTATTTATCCATATTTATTCTGTGTTTTGTGAATTAACTGAGTTTTAAATTATATATTTCCGAATTTATTTATCTAATGAACGTGCACTCACACTTTGATCCCTGTGGTGTTTTAGCAAATTAAGCAGCCAAATATATCATAACTAGCCCTCATGTAAATATTAGCATTATGCTACAAATTGATATTAACATATGATGTTACTAAGGACAACCTCATCCTGTTTTTTAACTCCCCTTGCCATCTGAACTTAGTTCATTGACAATCAATACGTAAGTTAATTAATAGTTATTTTAATTATTTGTTGATTTAAGTTGTTGATCAATATAATTATTGTAATTTATTTTTATATTTATTAATGGTATTAATTTTATTTATTGCATCTAATTTGTAATGTAATATTAATTAGTTATTTTTTTATACTAATGATATCTGTGTGCTGGTGTTTGTGTTTGGGTTAGTAGGATGGTAAGTGTTTTAGCAGAAAATTGTTAATTGTTTTAAACAAATTTTTATATTTGTAGATGAAAATGTATATTTGTTAAATGTATTTGATTAAATGTAATGAACACAATTATCATTTTAAATATATTTGAAAATTGTATTTGTATTTATATTTATATTTAAATGTTTTGTTTAAAAATAAATATGTGTGAGAATACTACATCTGACCCCTCCAAAGCCCAACGCTGCCTAATGTTGCTCGGATTGGAGTAAAAATAGGAAACTTAACCCTTCCAAAGTCCAATACTTTCCCTACTGTTGCTATGTATAAATAGCAAATCTGACCCCTCCAAAGTTGGACACTTTCTTTCTGTTGCCTACATTTGAGTTAAAAAAGTAAATCTAACCACTCCATTTCTAACACTCTTCCTAGCTTTGCACATGTTGGTGTGGGAATAGTAAATTTGATCCCTCCAAAATCCAACACTTTCCCTCTTTTTGCTAAGAGTTGGAAAGGTTTCAATGGAGAAAATAAACAGGATCCATCTAAGTCCAACAATTTCACAATTCTTTCTCATGTTGGAGTGGGAATAGTAAATCTGACTCCTACAAAGTCCAAAGACCAACATCCCAGACCAAGACCAGCATTTTCTCTCTGGCTTAAGTTGCTAGATTGGAGAGGGAACAATAAACCTGACCCCTAAAAAGTTCAACACTTTCCCTACTTTTGGTTAGTTAGGAGTGGTAATAAGTATTTTATTTCATTGCTATTGTATTCAGATATGTTTAAAGTATTTATAATATTAAATAATATGTAATATTTTATTGCATAGTTTAAGTTTTTGGCTTAGTCAATGTTTTTTTCTATAATTTGCTGTAGATTTTTTATTATGTGTATGTGTGATAAGGAACCAAGTTGGCCTCAGTGAACAAGGTACCTTAAATCCTAGTTGTGGAGCAGGGCGAGAGCCCATGTTGTGCAGTGGTGGTACTGAGGAAGTTGCGGGGCAGTGATGCGTAGTACAGCACCATCATCAAGGATGCCATTGACGAGGGGCTTGCGATGCGAAAGCCTGCATTGAGGATGTGTCATGCAGAGATGGTTCTGAAGAAGCTGCAATTCTGCAATGCCAAGTCCTCCATTATTGTTAAGGATTGTTCCAACAAGGGGCCTGAGTTACAAAGGCTGTGTCATGGAGGGGTAGGTCAGAGGAGACTGTTGGCTGTGATGCAAGGTCTGGTGCTGGGGATGCATTGCGCTGTGGCGGGTCTGAAGTGGAGCTGCCAGGAAATGCGATGTGCTGCGTTGGTTCTGCCCACAAGACTGAAGCAGGGCTGGCAGGCCACCTTCAGGCCTACTTCCAAGAGCCCAGTACTGAGGTGCCACCACTTGGGGGGTAGGGCCCACAGTAGACAGAAAATCTAAAAAGCCAAAGAAGGTTATGGAGTATGCTGCTGCACTCCAATTTGTTGAACAACAGAGGTACGTAAAAGTACATGTCCATCTTTTTAATTAAGCTGCACCCTGCCCTATGGTCTGTTTAGGGGCTACCCTATGGGTGAATTATTTGTCTTGAAAAAAAAGTTGTACGCCTGGCAAAATGTTTATCTTGTAAGATTGAGATGGCATTGTAAAACTGCACACACAAGCTACAATGGAAGGCCTGAGATATGTTTAAAGGCAACTTAAGTTGGTGGCATGATCAGTGCTGCAGGTCCATTAGTAGCATTTAGTTTAGAGGAGCTGGGTACATTTAGTACCACTTTACTAGGTACTTACAATGTGCCAATTGGGTGTTAGTCAGTGTTACCATGTTTAAGGAAGTGAACACCAGCAATTTAGCATTGGTTAGCAGTGATAAAGTCCTAAAGTCAACAGAAAAAACATCAGCAAAAATGGAGGAGTTAGGCAAAACGTCTGTGGGGTAGATCACCCTAAGGATGTCAGGTTTAACACATACAAAGTGTGTAAACAATATTTTCGGTCCTGTTTATTTTTGCAATATTTGTGTAAGAAACCTGGGCTTTTTGCAGATGCCGCCCCACTTTTTGCCCGCATTTGAACCCCTAGATGCTGGTTTCTTGACTCTGGTAGTGCATTGAGACCTGCTAACCCCTTCTGTGCCCATGACGTAATGGTTACGTCCTGAGGCACAGTGCTGCTGTGCCCAGAACGTAACCATTACGTCCTGGGCACAGAGCCCAGAGGGAGCGCTAGCGCTCCCCCACCCCCCCAAGGCAGGGATGGAAGGGGAAGCCCTTCCTCTTCCACCCCCGGCCCCCCCACCCCCCCTGCGACATCAGGGCGCGATCGCTCGCTGATTGTCACAGGGCCTCTTGCCATCTCCCAGCGCGATTGGAAGAGAAATGCAAAGCATTTCTCTTCCAATCACGTGGGGGAGGCCGAGAGAGGCTTCAAAGGGAAGGAAAGTTATTTCCTTCCCTTTGAAGTCTCTCTCTGCGTTTCAAAACCGGATTGCAAAGCAATCCAGCTTTTGAAACGCCCAGTAGACACCAGGGATTTCATTTTAAAAATGAAACTGGCAAGAGGGAGCGACCCCTTGGGCAAGGGTCGCTCCCAGGGGGGGGCATTTTTTTAAGGCCTTTTCTAATATTAGGCCAATCTGCCCCCAGGAGGGGCAGAAACCTCTAGGCACCAGGGATAATTTGTTTTGTTTTGTTTTGTTTGTTTTAGTTTTCTTTTTTCTTTTAGAGCTGGGGAGCAACTCCTTAGGCAAGGGTCGCTCCCATAGGGGGGAAATTATATTTAGGCCATTTCTGCCTTTTTTTATGAGGCCAATCTGCCCCCAAGGGGGACAGAAACCACTAGACACCAGGGAGTTTTTTTTTTTGTTCATGAATTTCACGTAAGGGGAGCGACCACTTAGGCAAGGGTCATTTCCCTGGGGGGCAAATTTATTTTAGGCCATTTCTGCCCCCCAGGGGGGCAGATCAGCCTATTTTACTTAGGCCGATCTGCCCCCAAGGGGGGCAGAAACCACTAGGCACCGGGGATTTTTTGTTGTTGTTTCACAGATGGGGAGTGACCCCTTAGGCAAGGGTCGCTCCCCTGGAGGGGCAAATTGTATTTAGGCCGATTTTAGGTCAATCTGCCCCCAAGGGGGGTAGAAACCACTAAGCACCGGGGATCTTTTTTTTTGCGCCGTCACGCAAGAGGAGCGACCCCGTAGGCAAGGGTCGCTCCCCATGGGGGTGGGGGGGCAAATTCATTTTAGGCCATTTCTGCCCCCCCGGGGGCAGATCGGCCTATTGTTATCAGGCCGATCTGCCCCCAGGGGGGCAGAAACCTCTAGGCGCCAGGGCTAATTTTTTTTGTGTGTTTTTTTTGTTTGTTTGTTTTTTTAGAGATGGGGAGCGACCCCTTAGGCAAGGGTCGCTCCCCTGGATTGTAAAATTTTTTATTTAGGCCATTTCTGCCCGCTTTGGGGGCAGATCGGCCGATTTTAGGTCAGTCTGCCCCCCAACCACTAGGCACTAGGGATCTTTTTTTTTGCACCGTCACGCAAGGAGAGCAACCCCGTAGGCAAGGGTCGCTCCCCGGGGGGGAGTGGGGGGGCAAATTTATTTTAGGCCATTATTGTTATTAGGCCGATCTGCCCCCAGGGGGGGTAGAAACCTCTAGGCGCCAGGGCTAAAAAAAAAAATGTGTTTTTTGTTTGTTTGTTTTTTTAGAGATGGGGAGCAAATTGTATTTTGACCATTTCTGCCCCCCTTGGGGGCAAATCGGCCGATTTTAGGTCAATCTGCCCCCAAGGAGGGCAGGAACAACTAGGCACCAGGGATCTTTTTTTTGCGCCAATGTCAGGCAGGGGCCACCCCGTAGGCAAGGGTCCAAGGGTTGCTCCCCGGGGGAGTTGGGGGGGAATTTATTTTAGGCCTATCTGCCCCCCCCGGGCCGGCTGAGCTAGAGGCCAAAATCCACAGGTAGGCACTTTGCGAAAAACACCTCTGTTTTCTGTGAAGAAATGTGATGTGTCCACGTTGTGTTTTGGGCCATTTCCTTTTGTGGGCGCTAGGCCTACCCACACAAGTGAGGTACCATTTTTATCGGGAGACTTGGGGGAACACTGGGTGGAAGGACATTTGTTGCTCCTCTCAGATTCCAGAACTTTCTGGATTCTGGGTAACAGAACCTGGTCAGAGCCCCACAAGTCACCCCATCTTGGATTCCCCTAGGTCTCTAGTTTTCAAAAATGCACAGGTGTGGTAGGTTTCCCTAGGTGCTGGCTGAGCTAGAGGCCAAAACCTACAGGTAGGCACTTTGCAAAAAACACCTCTGTTTTCTGTCAAAAAATGGGATGTGTCCATGTTGTGTTTTGGGGCATTTCATGTCGCAGGCACTAGGCCTACCCACACAAGTGAGGTATCATTTTTATCGGGAGACTTGGGGGAATGCTGGGTGGAAGGAAATTTGTGGCTCCTCTCAGATTCCAGAACTTTCTGTCACCAAAATGTGAGGAAAATGTGTTTTTTTAGCCAAGTTTTGAGGTTTGCAAAGAATTCTGGGTAACAGAACCTGGTCAGAGCCCCACGAGTCACCCCATCTTGGATTCCCCTAGGTCTCTAGTTTTCAAAAATACACAGGTTTGGTAGGTTTCCCTAGGTGCCGGCTGAGCTAGAGGCCAAAATCTACAGGTAGGCACTTTGCAAAAAACACCTCTGTATTCTGTCAAAAAATGAGATGTGTCCACATTGTGTTTTGGGGCATATCCTGTCGCGAGCTCTAGGCCTACCCACACAAGTGAGGTACCATTTTTATCGGGAGACTTGGGGGAACATAGAATAGCAAAATAAGTGTTATTGCCCCTTGTCTTTCTCTACTTTTTTTCCTTACAAATATAAGAGAGTGTGTAAAAAGACGTCTATTTGAGAAATGCCCTGTAATTCACATGCTAGTATGGGCACCCCGGAATTCAGAGATGTGCAAATAACCACTGCTCCTCAACATCTTATCTTGTTCCCATTTTGGAAATACAAAGGTTTTCTTGATAGCTATTTTTTACTCTTTATATTTCAGCAAAGGAATTGCTGTATACCCGATATAGAATGAAATCCCACTGCAGGGTGCAGGTCATTTATTGGCTCTGGGTACCTAGAGTTCTTGATGAACCTACAAGCCCTATATGTCCCCGAAACCAGAAGAGTCCTGCAGACGTAACGGTATATTGCTTTCAAAAATCTGACATTGCAGGAAAAAGTTATAGAGTAAAACGTAGAGAAAAATTGCAGTTTTTTTCACCTCAATTTCAATATTTCTTTTTTTCAGTTGTTATTTTCTGTAGGAAACCCTTGTAGGATCTACACAAATTACACCTTGCTGAATTCAGAATTTTGTCTACTTTTCAGAAATGTTTCGGTTTCTGGGATCCAGCATTGGTTTCACACCCATTTCTGTCACTGACTGGAAGGAGGCTGAAAGCACAAACAATCGTAAAAATGGGGTATGTCCCAGTAAAATGCCAAAATTGTGTTGACAAATTGGGTTTTCTGATTCAAGTCTGCCTGTTCCTGAAAGCTGGGAAGCTGGTGATGTTAGCACCGCAAACCCTTTGTTGATGCCATTTTCAGGGGAAAAAACACAAGTCTTCTTCTGCAGGCCCTTTTTCCCATTTTTTTGAAAAAAACGAAATTTTCACTGTATTTTGGCTAATTTCTTGGCCTCCTTCTGGGTAACCCACAAAGTCTGCGTACCTCTAGAATCCCTAGGATGTTGGAAAAAAAGGGCACTAATTTGGCGTGGGTAGTTTACGTGAACAAAACGTTATGAGGGCCTAAGCGCGAACTGCCCCAAATAGCCAAAAAAAGGCTCAGCACAGGAGGGGGAAAAGGCCTGGCAGCGAAGGGGATAACCAGGCCACACTGTATGTGTTCTGTCCCTAAATTATTTGCTGGCATGGTAATTCCCTGACTGGCAAAACTTTTCCCTTTGTAAACCTCTAGTAAATGGTACACAGGGCATAGGTGGTAAAGGGGTGCCCAGGTCTTCAGCACAAGTTTGTGCCACCCTAGGTGACCCACGCAAACTACTGATGGCAGGCCTGCCATTGCAGACTGCCAGAGTGGTGCACGCCACTTGGGTTTGACTGTGTCCTCACCATGAGTGGCACAGTCCCGTGTACTGCCTTATATATATGTCAGACAGCCCTCAGGGAGGCCTCTGCAACCCAGGGGGCAGGGTGCATTATATTTAAGGTGCGGACATATATGCACAAGCCTATATGTCTCTACAGCATCCTTTCCATTAAGGTACACTATAAGAACAGAGTAGTCCATAGGATAACATGGGGCTTAAGCCCCTGCAGACCAGGGCTGCTAGCTTGCTGCCACAATGACAAGTTTCTGACTGGTGCCTGGAAGCCTGGGCACTCCCAGAGCTCAGGAACAAAGGCTGAGGCAGGAAGGAGGTCACACCTCCCATCCCCTCAGCTGGGCTAGTGACTAAAGCCATCAGGGTGGTGAGCTTTAAAGACTTCACCGCCCCTGATAGCCATCTGTGCTGTCCACCAGTGAGGAAACAGACCTCCCTCTCCCCCGGGCACATTTGCTCATGGACAGCCTGGAAATTAGCTATGCAGGGCAGTGCACAGCCCCAGCAGGCTACCCACATCTCTAGGGTGAGCAGCCCGGTTGGTGCACTTAATTTTGATCCCTCGCTAGGAGTGGCTGAATAGAGGGTTCTGGGTAGCTAAAGGTGACCTGTGTGACCAGATGTGGTCACTTCAGGGGCGAATTAGCTGTAGCATCTAGCTGCCCATTGGCTACTAGTCTCCATACCCCTAATTCCCCTAAATCCAGGATTTATAGGACACTCCTGACACCAGCACTTCAGATCTGATTGACCATCTTGAAGGACCAGGAGTCTCTCTGCATCACGAACAACCAGACTCTTCCCACTGCACCAAGGCAAAAGAGGGATCCTCTGTCCCTGAAGCAACAGAATGAGAACTGTGTGATCAACCCTTGTCCTTTGCTGAGACTCATCACTTACGACCAGAGGTACCCCTTCAGTCTCCCTTGGACTAGTTGCGATAGCCTCCTGCAAACTGTAGGTAAAAACACCTGCAGATTCTGAATCTTCACTGGCCAACGGTCCTGCTGTAGGATCTTCAAAAACCAAGTGGTACAGTGGCTTTTTGGAGTTGTAGTCGAGCCTGCCTCCAAGTTTCAGGACACTACACTGCTCCCTCGAGCCACAGGAAGTTCCTAAACGATTCCTGCACCCTTACCGCTGCCAAGGCTTGTTAGTTGCCAGTCCTGCAACTAACCCCTAAACTCAACGTTGCAGGTTCAGGGAACAGCATGCAACCTACATCCGAAAGCTGCAACCCAGCCCCAGCTGAGATTTTGCATCCCTTTGTCAGCGGTAAAATCAGCACCAGCACCATTCTTTTCAGCAACACGGACAACTCTTCACCTGGACCCCATGGAATCAGGTAGAACAGAGTGCTGTGGTCTAGTCTTAAGACCCGCACAACCTTAACCCTTCAAGGGTTGCCTTAGCACGACTTCCAAGTGGTTGTTTGTCACGAGTGGCTCTCTGCCATTGACTTCAAGGCAAGTCCCATTCAGCATCACAGACAGCCAGGGCAACTCTTGATCCGGATGCCACAGGCCAAGTAAAACTGCACTGACTGTTGTGATCTGGTCCTAGGTACTGCACAAAGTTAACCCCAAAAGGGTTTCACACAACTTGCTTCCTAAGTGCATTTTTGCAGCCAATCATTTCTCCCATAAACTCCAATGCAATGTTTAAATGTCAATCCTGCTGTGATTTAATATTGCTTCTAAAATCTATGACTCCGGTTACACTTATCCAGCTCTGTACATTTTAGTGTCTAAGTTTATATAAAAAAAAGCTTTATTTTTATAAATTGGTGTTGGATTTCTTTCGAGTCCTGTCAATTACTGATAGTCCATGTTTGTGCTGTCAAATGCCTAATACATCCTCCTCTAAGTAAAGCCTGACTGCTGTTTGCCACTCTATCAGGAGTGAGCTAAGGTTTTACTAGTGTGAATCCAAGGACCATTTCTGGGGCATTGTGAGAGTATTACACAGTGATTAAGGACTAATCCCCGCACCACATAATACTCCACTTTCCTACACTCATTATTATGTCACACAACATGAGGCAACCACTTCGGATACTATGGTCTGCAAATCTGCCCTGGATCCTTTGTTGATGTCTTGGTCTGGGTCATTTTGCTCCATTTCATCAGGATGTCTTTTCCGCACATTTTCTTACCTCAAAATGAAACAGACAGTATTAGTAGCAGTGATTACTGTTTATAAATGTTTCTATGTGACCTAAATCTCGTATTGCAATTACGTTCCATAATCTACTGTGGGTACTTGAACCAAGGCACCAGCGGGGGCCAGAAACACCCAGTGCTCAATTTGTAAACATAAATAAGTGCCATGTGCCTTGTCAGGAGACCATCACAGCTCACACTACTCATTGCCCCCACCAGCACTGCCAATGACCTTACCAACACAACTGACCATCGCACTCCTACGATAATTCAGACTTTTAGTATACATCACGAATGACTCGTACCTGCAGCTCAAGCTTTTCATTTACCTTTGGGTGGCAGGTGTTAGTCATTTTTAATGAATATTGAATTATTGACCAACTTTTGTGCTCATGACAAAATTAGACAAAGATCATGACCGTGTCATAAGTGCGGGTGTTGACAATAAAGTGCAGATGCTGAGCACCGGAAACCACCAGCTCAAATTAATCACCGGGTACATCCTTTCTATCAAAATGCACGGCATCGTCTCTTTCTTTCTTGTGCATTACCAGAAGCATTTGAGAGTTGTGTTTTTGTGTAGCACAAAAACAGTAAGTAAACTCAGTAATCTTCTTCCAAAAACCCAAACTTGCCTCTCACAGATGAGCATCTGACCTCAGGAGAGAGAAGAACAAACAGGATGTGAGACAGGGGACTTAGAAAGACATAGACAGGTGTGGAGATTACTAATTGAAAGTAAAGACAAATGCTTAGAAACAATTTCTTCACTTTTCTTTAAGCTTGTAAGGGCATCTGTCTAAGGGGT
The DNA here is from genome assembly GCF_031143425.1 of Pleurodeles waltl. Taxonomy (NCBI): domain Eukaryota; kingdom Metazoa; phylum Chordata; class Amphibia; order Caudata; family Salamandridae; genus Pleurodeles; species Pleurodeles waltl. The sequence continues at coordinate 346,421,999 of NC_090438.1, forward strand.
TAAGGTCGCCTCGTGCGTACGACTGAGACATGGAAGACGATGAAGGACTAATTTGTTTCAAAACATTAATGTATAGAAAATGGATGCCAACAACTAGACTTCTACCCTGAACCATCGTACTGCAACAGACTAAAAGAAAAATAATCCTGAAGATTCATTAGTACTATAAAAGGTCCACTGCCATTTGGCAGTTCCTTTTGTTGGTATATAGAAATTAGAGCCCATTTGCACCCAACAGCGTCCCGGCGGTGTCCAGCGTCAGCCGCGTCCATTCTGGTAGGGACATTTTGGTAAGAATGTCTTTTTTGAAAGTGGATTCATTAGCTCTGAACACCCCTATGAAGTGCCCCCTAAGTATACATCCTGATGTGTTAGCTAGTGGTTCCTGTTGCAGCCACCGCGGCTTTAGGTTGGGGTCTAATCCTCCCACTATTTTCAGCAACTCATGCTGTCCCACTGCCGTTATCAAAATTAGGGTTTCAGTCAATGCATGGACCATTAATGTTTGCTCCCTCCAGAAGCATGCAGTATTCATCCACAATCTTCTCGTGTATGAGAGATCTGACATACATTTTATAACTAAGGCTTGGATGCCTGCCTCATTAGATATGGCTATCCGTAGCAGGGAATAAAATGCAGAACTTTAACTGAGATACTGGAAGAGCAAGAGGCACTGACATTATTTATAAAGATGCCTACACTTGTTCCTCTTCCCCGGTCACAGAACTCGTGGAGGCTGAGGCATAGGAATCCTGCCTGTTGCTGAGTGCCCATCAGTTGGTGGCCTCCGGGGCCAGCTGGGCCTTTCCCGAACTCTCTTAATGAAGCTATCTCTCATGTTCTTTTGTGTTTCTCCCATTGTATTATACTTGGGGATTTTAACATTCATTGGGACTTTTTGTCCGATAAAGACACTCGTTCCTTAAATGACATCATGTTCCTGTTCGACCTTTCTCAATGTGTCATGAACACCACTCAATGTTTTCTAATTTTGCACCCCTACTACATAAATGTGAGATGCTGACACAGCTCCCCCAATGTCACACAGTTCCTGCTCACCATGTGACTTTCACCTAACATTTATGGCCTAACGCAACACGGTGTCAGATGAGTGTCGAAGGCCTAAGTAATAAGAAACTGATTCTAAAATACAGCGCTCATGCCCTGGAGCTTAACAAGGCACAGGCTAGGCGCTGCCATCAGAGTTCTTTGCACGGAAGCTCGATGCTTGCATAACATCATCTGCCAGCATCTAGGTCTTAGAGACGTGAGAAAGGACTACTACCCCTCCAGTGCATCGCACAGTGCCCCCTAGTCTCAGTGCACCACCACTGAACTCTCTATTTTCAAACTATGTCTCAGCGTCCGCCACTGGCAAAGATCTTGAGTGGCTCGAATCTACGGTGGAATGCATACCTACCTGTAGGAGCCACACTCAACGAAGTGAGAGCTCCACAGAAAGGAGTGTATTTTATTGCACATGCCTATCTCAGAAAAGGGATAACTTTCATAAGTGCACCAAGTCAGCATGAGCGCCTGCATGGGGGAGATGTGGGGAAGGAGGGGATCACTAGGCACAATCCTGACATACAATCTCACAGAAGACGATCAGCACCTATCTGGCTGTCCAACATCAAAATAAGAGAACGTGCTGCTTCTTCTGGAAGATTATAGAAAGGGAATCTGGCCTGATTGTGATTGCTAATTATTGTTTTGTTCATACAGACACATGGAAGATGTAGTTCTGAGACGTTTTTGTTCATGATGTTGCTTTCTGTATGGCTGCTGGCAGAAGAAAAGAAGAAAATGTATGTATAATTCTCTTCTCCAGTCCTGACATACAATGTTACATCACTGTTAGACCTGACAGCTTTAGGGTAGTCTTCCCCCAAACCTTCTGATTGCTTGCCTCCAATGTTGCTGAATTCATTTTTGTTGGCCTTATGACTCTGCACTTTACCACTTCCAATCAGTGCTAAAGTGCTTGTGTTCTCGCCCTAAAACAGGGTCTGATTTGTATATACCTAATTAGCATATTTCATTTTCTTACAGGTTCCTGATAAAGTGCACTACATGTGCTGAGGGCTTGCAGCACCGCTTGTGCCTCCCACTTCAGTAGCACTTTAAAACGTCCAGGGCCTGCCGTTGTAGCCTGAATGCAGTGTTACACTGTCATGTCGACTTGGCATTGAAAACCCCTTGCCAAGCCTTAAATTAATCTTTTATTACATTTAGGTCACCCATAGGGAAGGGTGCCTTGTAAAAAAAGGCAGAATATATAAGTTTAAGTCCTATATGTCCTGGTAGTAAAAAAACTCTCAACTTCAATTTTCACTATTAAATAGGCTGTGCCTTGTGTTCCTGTACAAAGGACTGATTATGCTGCTGTAGTGACTCTGGAAACAGGGCAGGAAGGACCTCTGTGCACTTCAAAAACCTTCTTCGAAGTCTCCCCTACTTCAAATACACCACTGGACATAAGAATTGGACTTCAATCCCTACCAACTTAGTACACTTCTGGGCCTGTGGATGCTCTGCCAGGAAGGACTGCCAGTCTGCTGGACTACTGCTCTGGGGGAACAGCTTTCTTGCTTTGCTAACCTGCTGTCTGCTGCCCTTCCTGCTTGGATGAGAAGGAATGGGCCCACATCACTTGAGCCCAACACCCAGAGTGATGCCGAGGGCCAGATGACTGGTTTCCTGCTTTCTGAAGTCTCAGGGACACAAAAGACTTCCATCTTACCTGCTCCAGCTCCTGTACTCTGTCATCTGTGAGTCTTGTCATGCCAAGTGGTGGCAATCCAGCCATGGAGCTTTGGAAGTCAGTATGAAGCTCCAATCAGAATCCCTGCACCAACACTGTTGCACTGCTCAGAACCGGTGCATCTCTATTGACACCAATGCATCGCTGCTGCTGCTGCAAGGATTGAGTGCAGCAAATCGCTGACTATGCAGGGCATTGCCTCAATTTCTGATGCATCTCTGAATTTGCATGACTCACAATCCAACACATTGGTTCCGTCCCAAGGATGGACAGTGATGCATCTGCTCCTCGCTTCTCCCTTGACATCGATGCAAACAAGGCACTGTTGCAGCAGGCCAAGGATTGTCCCTGTATTCGACTTGTGCTCCATTGCGGTCGGCCTGAACTTTCAGATTTTACCCAGTCTAGCATGACTAGAAAGCCCCGGTTGGCGCTTTATGCTTTTAAGCACTGCATTCCAGTGTATTCTTAAAAAATGTGTAACTCCGGTTATAATTATTGGATTTTTTTATTAATTAAATTACACTCTATTTTTCTAATCAGATGTGATATTTGTGTGTGGTGTTTTCACTGTTTTACTGTATGAAGTGTTTCAAAAATACTTAACACATTGCCTCTCAAGGTAAGCCTGACTGATCTGTGCCAGGCTACAAGTGGGTGAGAATAGGTTAATTTAAGGTGTGTTGGTGCCGTCCCTGACTAGGACTTCTTCCTGCTTGGACAGAGTGCATACCTCTGCCACCCAGAAACCCAGTTTATAACAATCACTCTTACATGATAGTATACATAACATCTGGGAGACAATATTAAAGTACACAAGTCATCCACATGTTTCCTTATTTTCCATTCCTCCTTAAAATTACAAAGTTCAAAATCAGGGCATTTTATTGTATTTGGTCTCCTTATAAAGATTTGTACAAAAAATACGAAAATGGGGATGTGGCCAACTGCCGACCATCTTGGCTGCTTGCTAAATCAGCACTGTAACCCCTAAGGCCTACAACCCTAATATCCAGACCAAATCTGGGAGACTGCCGCTGGCAGCTTGGGGGCCAGGGACCAGCAGGGACTGGGGTGGTGGAGAGCTGATGGTGAGCAGCGGTGAGACGGCCTGATGAGACCTGTGGCCTGGGCTGCGAGGGAGGCACTGTGCTGCTGATATTTTGGCTAGACCAGGGGTGCGAGGTGGAAGATGCTGAAGTTGACTGAAGGGTGCTGAGGCCGCCAGTGAGGTTGTCACCAGATCCCTGCATTGTGGACCTCTTTAACCCCTGGTGACACAAGGTGGGTGCCGGCAACCACCTGGAGCAACACAGCAGCTTCCATGCCTGAATGCAGACAGTCTTCAGTGCCTCTGTGTCAGAGGCACGATAAAGGAAACCACCAGCAGGGAAAACACCCAACAATGGAAAAATAGTGCTGTGAGTGCCTGTGGGCACCATCAACTTTATTACTGGTCCTGTGGGAGGAATACATAGACTTTTGGTGCCTGGCCTGACTGCTCCCTTCCTCCTATGAGCTCCATTCCTGAGCAGCACCCAACCCTTGTGCAAAGTGAAGAGGGCTGGTAGACTGCAAGTCAGCTGTTTGTGTTGCATGCTACTGGGACCCTGGGTGACCTGTAAACTGCAGCCTCATGCACTGCTGGGCTCATTATGGGAGGTGACATTGAGGAGGACTCCTTAATTAGTGAATCTGGGCCCGTGAGCCCTATGAATTACTGGCACTCTATAGGGGCAGTCTCAGACTGATTCCTCTAGTGCCTGGGGAGAGTTACCGGGGTCCTCCTGGAGCAGGGTAAAACAACCAACTGTGGTCAGGGGCCCTGAACTGACCCTTTGCCAATCTACTTCAGAAACATTGTCTTGGCTATGTGACTTGGGTGAGCAGATGTCCCGGGGATTGCTGTAAATTTTGTCAGTGCTTTACCTGGTGGTGTAGAGAGGGAAGCTGAGAGGCCGACAGTTGCCCCTTGGCCTGATGGGCGACTGGGCAGATGCGTTTTTTGTAAATGATGTAATAATAGCAGCATATTTAATTTATTTTTTATTGTGTGTAAAATTCTTTTTGGATTTGTGCACTATGTGTATTGTGTTGTCTTATGTGTAATTTTATTTTGTTTTTCCTTTCTAGTGGGATATCGTTGGTGGTTGCTGTGTCTGTACAGATTAGGCGCTTGTGAAGTCACACTTTGTTTATTACTTATTTTTTACAGTGTTGGTTGTATTTGTCAAGTTACTTTTATTAGGAAGGATCATGGCTAGCCGCAGGTTGTTGGTATGCTTTTTGAATCTTCCTCTGGCCATGATTATGAGACTGACTGCATCTGAGGTAGAGGAAAAAGTGCAAGATTCTGGCAGTGAATTTTTTGTCCGAGATGAATCATTTGATGATGAAGCCACTGTCAGTGCAGATGAAGTGCCTGTTTTAGAGTAGGACACTGGTGTGCTGATAGTGAAGCGTCCAGGGGCTGAAAGTCTTCCCATTGGAAGATCTGAACTCTGGATTGCCCCAAACATGGTGCAGCTGACGTTGCCTCCCTTTAATGGTGTTGCAGGGTGTACAGTGAATACTGAAACCTTTTTTGCCTATAAATTTCTTTGAGTTGTTTATGAACGACATGTTTTGGAATTGTTGAGCAGGCTAATTTGTATGTTCAACTGTAGTCGAGGGACAACAGTGCCAGACTTGGGCCCCACTCTAGAGCTACCCGATGGACTCCCACAAATCTGGAAGAGTTGAAGAAAGTCTTGTGTTTAACTTTTTTGGTGGGCTTGATAAGGAAGCCTTCGATGTCTTCATATTGGTCTACCAGTCCCTTGATGGCAACAGCCATATTTCCTGCAATCATAAGTCATGATCGGTATTTGCTTCTGCTTCAGATGCTGCCTTTTGTTGCTAAAGCTACAAGAGCACCCTGATTGTAACCGTCTTTTTAAGATTCAGCCTGTCCTTGATCACTTTGTAGATCGATTTTTAGAGATCAATGTTCTAGGGAAAGAAATAGCTGTGAAAGAGTCTTTGGTCCTGTTCAAGGGCCGTTTGGTTTTTAGGCAGTATGTAGGAAGTTGGCTTTGTATGTACTATTGCAAAGTAAGAAATAGCATGCACAGAGTCCAAGGGTTCCCCTTAGAGGTAAGATAGTGGCAAAAAGAGATAATTCTAATGCTCTATTTTGTGGTAGTGTGGTCGAGCAGTAGGCTTATCAGAGGGTAGTGTTAAGCATTTGTTGTACATGCACACAGGCAATAAATGAGGAACACACACTCAGAGACAATTCCAGGCCAATAGGTTTTTGTATAGAAAAATATATTTTCTTAGTTTATTTTAAGAACCACAGTTTCAAGATTCACAAACAATACTTTAAATGAAAGGTATTTCACTTAGGAACTTTAGGAATTTTGAATTAGCAAAATAGCATATACAGTTTTCACACAAATGGCAAATAGCTATTTTAAAACTAGACACTGCAATTTTCAACAGTTCCTTGGGGAGGTAAGTGTTTGTTAGATATGCAGGTAAGTAAACCACCTACAGGGTTCAAAGTTGGGTCCAAGGTAGCCCACCGTTGGGGGTTCAGGGCAACCCCAAAGTTACCACACCAGCAGCTTATGGCCGGTCAGATGCAGAGGTCAAAGTGGTGCCCAAAACGCATAGGCTTCAATAGATAAGGGGGTGCCCCGGTTCCAGTCTGCCAGTAGGTAAGTACCCGCATCTTCGGAGGGCAGACCAGGGGGATTTTGTAGGGCACCGGGGGGGACACAAGTCAGCACAAAAAGTACACCCTCAGCGGCACGGGGCGGCAAGATGCAGTGCACAAACAGGCGTCGGGTTCGCAATAGGTTTCAATGGGGAAACCAAGGGGTCTCTTCAGCGATGCAGGCAGGCAAGGGGGGGGCTCCTCGGGGTAGCCACCACCTGGGCAAGGGAGAGGGCCAACTGGGGGTCGCTCCTGCACTGGAGGTCGGATCCTTCAGGTCCTGGGGGCTGCGGGTGCAGTGTCTTTACCAGGCGTCGGGTCTTTGATGCAGGCGTCGCTGTGGGGGCTCAGGGGGGTCAACTCTGGCTACTCACGGTCTCATAGTCGCCGGGGAGTCCTCCCTGTGGTGTTTGTTCTCCACAAGTCGAGCCGGGATCGTCGGGTGGAGAGTGCAAAGTCTCACGCTTCCGGCGGGAAACGTGTGTTGTTTCAAAGTTGCTGCTTTGTTGCAAAGTTGCAGTCTTTGGGGAACAGAGCCGCTGTCCTCGGGAGTTCTTGGTCCTTCTAGATGCAGGGTAATCCTCTGAGGCTTCAGAGGTCGCTGGACCCTGTGGAACGCGTCGCTGGAGCAGTGTCTTTAGAAGTGGGGAGACAGGCCGGTAGAGCTGGGGCCAAAGCAGTTGGTGTCTCCGTCTTCTCTGCAGGTTTTCAGCTCAGCAGTCCTTCTTCGTCCTAGGTTGCAGGAATCTATCTTGCTGTGTTCTGGGAGCCCCTAAATACTTGATTTAGGGGTGTGTTTAGGTCTGGGGTGTTAGTGGCCAATGGCTACTAGCCCTGAGGGTGGCTACACCCTCTTTTCTGGCTCCTCCCTGAGGGGAGGAGGGCACATCCCTAATCCTATTGGGGGAATCCTCCATCTGCAAGATGGAGGATTTCTAAAAGTCAGAATCACCTCAGCTCAGGACACCTTAGGGGATGTCCTGACTGGCCAGTGACTCCTCCTTGTTTTTCTCATTATCTCCTCCGGCCTTGCCGCCAAAAGTGGGGCCGTGGCCGGAGGGGGCGGGCAACTCCACTAGCTGGAGGGCCCTGGGGTGCTGTAACAAAGGGGGTGAGCCTTTGAGGCTCACCGCCAGGTGTTACAGTTCCTGCAGGGGGAGGTGAGAAGCACCTCCACCCAGTACAGGCTTTGTTACTAGCCACAGAGTGACAAAGGCACTCTCCCCATGTGGCCAGCAACATGTCTGATGTGTGGCAGGCTGCTAAAACTAGTCAGCCCACACTGGTAGTCGGTTAAGGTTTCAGGGGGCACCTCTAAGGTGCCCTCTGGGGTGTATGTTACAATAAAATGTACACTGGCATCAGTGTGCATTTATTGTGCTGAGAAGTTTGATACCAAACTTCACAGTTTTCAGTGTAGCCATTATGGTGCTGTGGAGTTCGTGTATGACAGACTCCCAGACCATATACTCTTATGGCTACCCTGCACTTACAATGTCTAAGGTTTTGCTTAGACACTGTAGGGGCATAGTGCTCATGCACTTATGCCCTCACCTATGGTACAGTGCACCCTGCCTTAGGACTGTAAGGCCTGCTAGAGGGGTGACTTATCTATACTATAGGCAGTGTGAGGTTGGCATGGCACCGTGAGGGGAGTGCCATGTCGACTTAGTCTTTTTATCCCCACTAGCACACACAAGCTGGCAAGCAGTGTGTCTGTGCTGAGTGAGGGGCCCCAGGGTGGCATAAGTCATGCTGCAGCCCTTAGAGACCTTCCCTGGCATCAGGGCCCTTGGTACCAGGGGTACCAGTTACAAGGGACTTTCCTGGATGCCAGGGTGTGCCAATTGTGGAAACAAAGGTACAGGTTAGGGAAAGAACACTGGTGCTGGGGCCTGATGGGTAGTATAGAAAGAGTAGATCAGAGGTTGGACCTTTTCACTGCTGTTTGTAAGGGTTATGATTGGTATAAGAAGTTGGGTATCCATTTATTCCACTTAGCAACTCTTAATGCTTTTGTTGTGTTCAAGGATTGTTCTCTAAAGCCAAAGATGACTTTTGTTCAGTTTCAGGAATCTGTGATAGGCAGCCTTGTTGTAGTAGAAGAGGCAAGAGTTCCTACAGTTGGAGTGGTGGAAGATGTGGCTAGATTGAAAGATCACCTCCTTCCTAATCACATTCCTCCCACGCTCCCAAAAAAACAAACCACTGTAAGCGATGTAGAGTCTGTATGCAAAGAGGCATGAGGAAGGAGAGTCATACACACTGCCCTGATTGTCCCTCACCTGGGCTGTGTGTGCCCGCTTGTTTTAGAATGTACCACACCAAAAAGACATTATGGGAGCACCCGTGAGTGTTGCCTGGTCTATATTATTTTATATTTTTTGTTCAGATCCACGGTTGGCATTAGTGTGATGTTTTTAGTTAGAGCTGTTGTGTTCATAGTTTTGTATTTACTTACAGTTGATTTGTGTTTTCTTTTTTGTTAAAAAAATGTGATGGCAGTATGCGTGGACTGGCGCTTGGATGGAGGTATGCTTGGGCAGGTGCTTGGCTGGTGGTGTGAGTGAGCTGGGGCTTGGCTGGAGGTGTGAGTGAGCTGGAACTTGGCTAGCAGTGTGTCTGAGCTGGGGCTTGGCTGACAGTGTGTGAGTAGTGACTTGCTCCTGGTCACTACGTGCACTGCTAGCCAAACACCAGTCCACACACACCATCAGCTGGTGTGATTGATGTGTCAGGCATGTGGGCGTATGAAAGCGATGGGCCCTTGAATAGCGCTTTCTGTTGATGTGAGTATTGTAATGGGCTGGGCCCACGGCTGGTGCTGTGAATGGTCGAGTGTGTCTCATGTATGAAAAGTATGTGAATGGACTATTGCCTCTTGTCGTGCAGTTGTAATGTGCTGACCCACGGCTAGTGGTGTGAATGATCTTGTGTGTGTCATGGATGAAAGGACTATGAGTGGCCTGTAAACGGTTGGTTCCTTGTTGTGGCTTTACAGTTCACAAGCTGTGAGTCATTGGTTCAGTTTTTTAACCTAACAGAGTATTTCATTTTTGTGAAAATCTCTTATTAATAAAATGTTATATATTGAACCATCACTCGCCCTTATGCCAAATCCAACCAGTATGTATATGTTGTCACAAAAAACCTGCTCTGCTGTAATCAGGCATCGAAGCGCACCCATGACACGCTAGGTTTCTCGGTTGGAACCCCAATGATGAAACATGCCACCAACTAGATTGGTGGGTGAGGGGTCTTTTTAACAATACCTAAGGGCTTTTTTCACAATTTGAGTGTTTGGGACATCACAGAAGTAAGAGACTTGGTAGCGTGCTCGCTTCTTGTCTAAGGCAAAACTATCAACTCTAGATATGTTAAAAAATTAGACACCCAGGAGAGTACAGGGTGGTGTGCCTCTCAGTTATGTTTTCTTACCCACAATGCCCTGCATACCTCAAAATGTGACTAAAATCACACATTTGCCTTGCATTTCTCTGATATATTCTTCCAGAAACAGAAATAAACCAAAAATTGTCTACCACCCAGCATTCCCCTCTGTCCCCAGCATTTGCCTAGGTGTCTAGTTTTCATAAACTTACAGGTTTGCTACGTTTCCCTAGGTGTCTGCTGAGATAGAGTCCTAAATCCAAAGCTAAACACTTTGCAAAAACATGTCAGTTTCAATGGAAAAATGTGATGTGTCCACGTTGTGTTTTGGGCCCTTCCTTCTCGCGGGCACTTGGCCCACCCACACAAATGAGGTAGCATTTTCACTGGGAGACTTGGGAAAACACAGAATACCAGAACAAGTGTTATTCGCAATTATCTTTCTCTGCATTTTCACTTTTCAAATGTAAGACAGTGTGTAGGAAAGAAGTCATTTGAAAAATGCCCTGTAATTCACATGCTAGTATGGGTACCCCCAAATTCAGAGATGTACAAATAACCACTGCTTCGAAGCACAATATCTTGTGCCCGTTTCGGAAATACATAAGTTTCCTTGTTACCTAATTTTTACTCCTTATATTTTACAAAATGATTGGCTGTATACCCGGAACACAATGAAAACCCATTGCTAGGTGCAGCTCATTTTTTGGCTCTGGGTACAAGCACTATATATTCCAACAGCCAGAAGTAACAGTGTATTGCATTTGAAAATCTGCCATAGCTGGAAAAATTACTTATGAAAACCTAGACAGAAATGGCTGTTTTTTCAACTCAATTTTGATATGTTTTATTTCAACTGTTTCTTTCTATAGGAAAACCTTGAAGGATCTACACAAATGACCCCTTGCTGAATTTAGAATCTTGTCTACTTTCTAGAAATGTATAGCTTTCCAGGATCCACCATTGGTTTCACACCAATTTCTGTCAATAACTTTAACCCCTTCTGTGCCCAGGATGTAATGGTTACGTCCTGAGGCACAGTGCTCGTGTGCCCAGGATGTAACCATTACGTCCTGGGCACAGAGCCCGGAGGGAGCACTAGCGCTCCCTCTGAGGGTTGCCCCCCCACCCCCCAAAGGCAGGGATGGAAGGGGAAGCCCTTCCCCTTCCACCCCCGCCCCCCTCTGTGACGTCAGCGCACGATTGCGCGCTGATTGTCAGAGAGGCCTCCTCCCATCGCGCTGGAAGCTCAGCCTCCAGTGCGATCGGAAGAGAAATGCAAAAGCATTTCTCGTTCGATCATGTGGAGGAGGCCGGAGAGGCTTCAAAGTGAAGGAAAGGAATTTCCTTCCCTTTGAAGTCTCTCTGAGCGTTTTAGCAGCCGGATTGCAAGCAATCCGGCTGCTAAAACGCCCACTAGACACCAGGGATTTATTTATTTTTATGAAATTGGCATGAGGGAGCTACCCCTTGGGCAAGGGTCGCTCCCAGGGGGGGCATTTTTTTTAAGGCCTTTTCTGCCCCCAGGGGGGGCAGAAACCTCTAGGCACCAGGGATCTTTTTTTTATTTTTGTTTTGTTTTTGTTTTTAGAGGTGGGGATCCACCCCTTAGGCAAGGGTAGCTCCCCTAGGGGGCAAATTATATTTAGGCCATTTCTGCCCCCCTTGGGGGCAGTTTGGCCGATTTTTGCTACGCCAATCTGCCCCCAAGGGGGCAGAAACCACTAGACACCAGGGATCTTTTGTTTTGCGTCAATGTCACGCAAGGGGAGCGACCCCGTAGGCAAGGGTCCCTCCCCTGGGGGGTCAAATTTATTTTAGGCCATTTCTGCCACCCCTGGGGGCAGATCGGCCTATTGTTATTAGGCCGATCTGCCCCCGGGGGGCAGAAACCTCTAGGCGCCAGGACAAACTTTTTTTGTGTGTTTTTTTTTTGTTTGTTTGTTTTTTTAGAGATGGGGAGCAACCCATTAGGCAAGAGTCGCTCCCCTGGGGGGCAAACTGTATTTAGACCATTTCTGCCCCCCTTGGGGGCAGATCAGCCGATTTTAATTCAATCTGCCCCCAAACAACTAGGCACTGGGGATTTTTTTTGTGCCAGTGTCACGCAAGGGGAGCAACCCCGTAGGCAAGGGTCGCTCCCCAGGGGGCCTGGGGGGGCAAATTTATTTTAGGCCATTTCTGCCCCCCCGGGGGCAGATCGGTCTATTGTTATTAGGCCGATCTGCCCCCAGGGGGGCAGAAACCTCTAGACGCCAGGGCTAAAAACAAATTGTGTTTTTTTTTGTTTGTTTTTTTTTTTTAGAGATGGGGAGCGACCCATTAGGCAAGGGTCGCTCCCCTGGGGGGCAAATTGTATTTAGACCATTTCTGCCCCCCTTGAGGGCAGATCGGCCGATTTTAGGTCAATCTGCCCCCAAGGGGGGGCAGAAACAACTAGGCACCGGGGATCTTTTTTTTTTTGTGCCAATATCACGCAATGGTCGTGACCCCGTAGGCAAGGGTCGCTCTCCTTGGGGTTGGGGGGCAAATTTATTTTAGGCCATGCCTGCCCCCAGGGGCACCAGGGCACATTTTCTTTTTGTGCTTTTTTCTTTTCTTTTTTTTTGCGATGGGGAGCGACCCATTAGGCAAGGGTCGCTCCCCTGGGGGGAAAATTGTATTTAGACCATTTCTGCCCCATGGGGGGCAGAAACCACTTAGGCACCAGGGATTGGTGTGTGTGTATGCGTGTGTTTTCATTAGGGGGGCAGCCCCTTGGGTAAGGGTCGCTCCCCATGGGGACACATTACTGTTGGCCATATCTGCCCCCCCATTGGGGGCAGATGGGCCTCTTTTTGGAAGGCCCATCTGCCCCCAAGGGGGGGGGGGGGCAGAAAGCCTACCAGAGGCCAGGGATTTTTTTTTTCAAAAATAAGAGGGTGGGGGTATGGCCATACCCCTACCCCAAATAAATGGGGCCAAGTTGTTCTGCCCACCAGTGGGCAGATGGGGCAATTACCCCTGATCCACACCCCAGGGGGGGCAGAAAGTCTACTAGATGCCAGGGAATTAAAAAAGAAAAAAAACATATTGTGGTGGTGGCTACCAACCAGTATGGGCCTGGTTACGCCCCCACCTCAACTGAAGGGAGTAACAGTCTTTCAGCTCTCCCCCGCACTCTAAAACATCTTATCCCACAGCAAGCAAGAAGACATTTGATTATTTTGGGTTTTAGTTTTACATTTGGGCCATGAGAACTTGGCTTACTCTCAAAATCGTCCCACTTGGAATGGTGAGGGCTTCACTTTATGGACTTTGGGACGCTGCCATGTAGAAAAATCCACAAGACCTAGACACATCTGAAAACTAAACATCTGGGTGATTCCAGGGTGGTGTGTTTCACATGCACCCGCAGCATTTTTGTACCCACAATCCCCTGCAAACCTCCAACTTTGCTGGAAATCACACATTTTTCCCGAGTTTTTGTGATGGAACCTTCCGTAATCTGCAGGAATCCACAAAATTCCTACCACCCAGCATTGTCTCATCTATACCGATAAAAATTCTGCTGCACTTGTCAGCCTAAAAATTTGTTTTTTGCAAACTGCCCTTTTGGACCCCTTTTGTTCCCCCTCAATATCAACATGTTTTTGGCTCTTCCCTTTCACAAGCACTTGGCCCACCTACACAAATGAGGTATCCTTTTTATTGGGAGACTGAGGGGAACATTGGGTGGTATGAAATGTGTCCCAGTGCAGTGATCCCACACAGAAATGTGGGAAAAATTAGATTTTTTAGCTAAATTTGAGGTTTGCTGAGGATTCTGGGTAAGAAAACATTGGGGGATCCACGCATTTCACACCTCACTGGACTCCCTCGGGTGTCTAGTTTTCAGAAATGTCTGGGTTTGGTAGGTTTCCCTAGTAGGCTGCTGAGCCCAGGACCAAAAACGCAGGTGCCCCCCTGCAAAAACAGGTAGTTTTGTATTTGATAATTTTGATGTGTCCAGATAGTGTTTTGGGGCATTTCCTTTTGTGGGCGCTAGGCCTACCCACACAAGTGAGGTACCATTTTTATCGGGAGACTTGGGGGAATGCTGGGTGGAAGGAAATGTGTGGCTCTTCTCAGATTCCAGAACTTTCTGTCACCGAAATGAGAGGAAAAAGTGTTTTTTTGGCCAAATTTCGAGGTTTGCAAAAGATTCTGGGTAACAGAACCTGGTCAGAGCCCCACAAGTCACCCCAGCTTGGATTTCCCTAAGTGTCTAGTTTTCAAAAATGTGCTGGATTGCTAGGTTTCCCCAGGTGCCGGCTGAGCTAGAGGCCAAAATCCACAGGTAGGCACTTTGTAAAAAACACCTCTGTTTTCTGTGAAAAAATGTGATGTGTCCACGTTGTGTTTTGGGCCATTTCATTTCGTGGGCGCTAGGCCTACCCACACAAATGAGGTACCATTTTTATCGGGAGACTTGGGGGAACGTAGGGTGGAAGGAAATTTGTGGCTCCTCTCAGATTCCAGAACTTTCTGTCACCGAAATGGGAGGAAAAAGTGTTTTTTTGGTCAACTTTTGAGGTTTGCAAAGGATTCTGGGTAACAGAACGTGGTCAGAGCCCCACAAGTCAGCCCATCTTGGATTCCCCTAGGTGTCTAGTTTTCAAGAATGTGCTGGTTTGCTAGGTTTCCCCAGGTGCCGGCTGACCTAGAGGCCAAAATCCACAGGTAGGCACTTTGTAAAAAAACCTCTGTTTTCTGTGAAAAAATTTGATGTGTCCACGTTGTGTTTTGGCCCATTTCCTTTCGTGGGCGCTAGGCCTACCCACACAAGTGAGGTACCATTTTTATCGGGAGACTTGGGGGAACACTGGGTGGAAGGAAATGTGTGGCTCCTCTCAGATTCCAGAACTTTCTGTCACCGAAATGAGAGGAAAAAGTGTTTTTTGGGCCAAAATGTTGAGGTTTGCAAAGGATTCTGGGCAACAGAACCTGGTCAGAGCCCCACATGTCACCCCATCTTGGATTCCCCTAGGTGTCTAGTTTTCAAAAATGCGCTGGTTTGCTAGGTTTCCCCAGGTGCCGACTGAGCTAGAGGCCAAAATCCACAGGTAGGCATTTTGCAAAAAACACGTCTGTTTCCTGTGAAAAAATGTGATGTGTCCACGTTGTGTTTTGAGCCATTTCCTTTCATGGGCGCTAGGCCTACCCACACAAGTGAGGTACCATTTTTATCGGGAGACTAGGGGGAAAACAGAATAGCAAAACAAGTGTTATTGCCCTTTGTCTTTCTCTAATTTTTTTCCTTCCAAATGTAAGGCAGAGTGTAAAAAAGACGTCTATTTGAGAAATGCCCTGTAATTCACATGCTAGTATTGGCACCCCGGAATTTAGAGATGTGCAAATAACCACTGCTTCTCAACACCTTATCTTGTGGCCATTTTGGAAATACAAAGGTTTTCTTGATACCTATTTTTCACTTTTTATATTTCAGCTCATGAATTGCTGTATACCCGGTATGAATAAAAACCCATTGCAAGGTGCAGCTCATTTATTGGCTCTGTGTACCTAGAGTTCTTGATGAACCTACAAGCCCTATATATCCCCGCAACCAGAAGAGTCCAGCTGACGTAACGGTATATTGCTTTCAAAACTCTGACATCGCAGGAAAAAGTTACAGAGTAAAACGTGGAGAAAATGGCTATTTTTTTCCCTCAATTTCGATATGTTTTAATTTCAGCTGTTATTTTCTGTAGGAAACACTTGTAGGATCTACACAAATGACCCCTTGCTGAATTTAGAATTCTGTCTACTTTTCAGAAATGTTTAGCTTTCCGGGATCCAGCATTGGTTTCTCACCCATTTTGGCCACTAACTGGAAGGAGGTTGAAAGCACAAAAAATAGTAAAAATGGGGTATGTCCCAGTAAAATGTCAAAATTGTATTGAAAAATGGGGTTTCCCAATTCAAGTCTGCCTGTTCCTGAAAGCTGGGAAGATGGTGATCTTACCACCACAAACCCTTTGTTGATGCCATTTTCAGGGAAAAAACCACGAGCTGCCTTCTGCAGCCCTTTTTTCCCATTTAAAAAAAAAAATAATAATAATAATTCACTATATTTTGGTTAATTTTTTGGTCTCCTTC